>NC_136422.1:52390000-52845000 GCF_052625555.1 Lactuca saligna | reverse complement strand
TGGTGGAGGGTCGTTAGCCGAACGGGTTTGACAGGATTATAATTCTCCCTTCATTAAAAGTATTAATGATAAATACTAAGTAACTAAACCTTCTATAAATACCCAATCTTAGTTACTTAGGAAAAAGTGAATAAGGTGCCAACCCATGAAATTACACTTTGCACTTTGCTTAAGTCGTTAGTGGAGCGTGTGTGGTTAACCGGTACACTAACTTGGACTTAACAAGGTAGGCAAATGGTAACTTAATATTTATCATAGTATCGGTGGAGCGTGTATGGTTAACTGGCACATCAATTAAGGGGTAAATATTAAGGGTACCCATTATATTTTCATGGTTACTTCACACCTTGTTTTGTTATCCTCGAATCCCAGTCACAAAGCCTGAAGGGCACACTCGAGATTGAAACATGCCATTGAAAAGTTCAATGAATCTCAAAGATCTGGGAGTTTCAAAACCAATTAAAATCTAATAATACATTTCGTTTATCTTGGTGGGAATTGGTGAATCGTCGTTCACCTACCTTCAAATATTTTATAGCTTGGATTACGATATCCGTCTTCTAAGTTATAAAATAGTTTGTTGGGTCCTAGCCTTAATATTTCATATTGGGTGTTATCTTAAGGACTTTAAATCAACTATCTTGAATATCTCCCAAAAAGATGTCTGGTCTAGACATTTATGATCTTCCCAAATCTCTTGAAACAAGCTTTCCTAAATGAAGATGATGTCCCATGGAAATCTTACTTCTTTCACCTCCTCCAATTATTCTCCCTAATCCACAAGTTCCTAAAAAGTTTAAGGTCACTCAATCCCTATTGGCAAGGCAAGGTCTAGGTGTGATCACATCTTGGAGATGTAGTCACATATTGACAAGCCGGGAGAGTTGGGTGTCAAAGTCTTGAGAAAGTTGGTGCCTCAACTACTTTCTAAGTCACATAGTGAGTTCCTTTAGGACTCCTATGAAACAGACTATAACAATACCCTTAATGATCTTATCTATTTGCTAAGATCAACTTCCAAAACTTTATGGACATTGACAATAATGACATTGGATATCCAGTAAAGCTCTCTCTTCCCAATGGAAAGGGATCGGCCATAGTCAACTCGGTTGACCAAATGGTAAAGAGAGAGGCTAAGTCTGAGATAGTCCCATTATCAAGGGTTCATAGGTAACTATTGCCAAAGGAAGGGGCATTGGTTGCAAAGTTGCCAAATTTACCTAAGGATGTTAAAGTCAATAAGTTTGGCTCTACTTCAGGTAAAGTCCATTGTCTAACTCTATTAAGTACATGCTGATTCTGATCGCGAAGATGGATTTCAATCGCATCGTTCGGTGATCTAAATTTTGGGCTATTACTTAAGAGTTATGATATTTATATTGCTTAGGAATAGATTACAACAAGGTTTTCATATGGGTTGTAAGGATAAGTTTTTCTACAAAGTTTTAAAATAAAAGAAAATGGTTTTGATTTTATTTATTTTAAGTATCCTTACAATGGAATTTGTGAAAATTTGTTGCTTATAAGATTCCATTTATAGCAATATTGGAAAAAAATGGATTTGATTCCTTCGGTTGTGGTAGTGTCTAATATTACCAAATAAGGAAAGATTCTCATCACCCAAGGTTCAATTGGACCGAAACTTGGAATCATGCAAGTTGTATAGTATGATGCATGAGAACTTTCAGCTTGGAAAATTAAGACTAATTCCTTATGTGAATAAGGAAAGGACTAAGGGATCGAGTACACATTCTTGTGCACTAGTCAAGTCCACCACAAAAGATCAAGAAGACTATTCGTTATGATTTACTTAAGTTCAGTAAATATGGTTATAGTTACAAGCTTAAGTGTAATTCTGAGACATTGGAAAAGGTTCTAATGTATGGCATAGCGAATAAGAAGAATCAAATTAGGCAGAAAGATAAAAGTTTCTCAAATCTGAAAAGATGGAAGAGTACTTTAGCATGATGTTTATGATCATCTTAATGATTAAGGTACCATATCACAATTGGTCCTCTAAAGTCATCTTAGTGCATTCTTATGACTAAGAAGAGGAGCTATGAAATATTGAAGTGGTTAAATCAAGAAGATGACTCATACATCGTTCCAAAACAATTCTTAGAGTCATACTCCAAGATTGTAACTTGAGTGACATATATTAAAGAGGGTTTTGTTAACACTAGCCAAATGTAAGAGTAAAAGTTTTCTACTCTTGTACATTTGAAATTGGTAAGTTGTGATATTTTGGATAAAACAAAGACCAACTTAGGCCAATTGTGTGAAGTGTTAGTCTTGATAAAGAATCCACAGTATCTCTTGAATATTTGACAAGGGGGTCTTATATGTCAAGAGGACAGTGGGAGCCTTAAAGCTCTTGAAAGTTTCAAGACTTAATCAAGAATAAAACCTAAAGTCCTTCACTAGCACACGACTTGAGGTTTATAACCTATCGTGTTGAAATTTTTTTGCCTATTCAAGTTGGCTTTGCATAGGAGTTCTAAGAGTTCTCAATTGGTTTCACAATTACTTGGAAGCAATGGTAGGCACCTGAGCTGTCAAATGGCAATGTACAAGTTCAGTCCATATGAGTTTGAATTTGTCATTATCCTCGTCTTGTGACTATGGTTTTGATAATTCACATGGATAAGAACACATACACTATTAAATCTAAGTGTCATAAGGTTTCTCTTTGATTCATGAAAATGATGGTGAGGAAACACTTTCACTAAGTAGATTTTAGCTAGATAGCAATTGTGATATTTGCATTCTCAAAGTCGTTAGTAGAGCGTGTGTGGTTAACCGTCACACTAACATGGACTTGTGAGAAGTGGCAAAGGTCTAAACAATTGAGACTATGATTACGACATCCCTTTTCATAGTTCTAAAATTGTTTAGACACACATGTGAGCTATCTAAGAGAGGTGTATGATTTTGATAAAGTTTTATCAAAACAATCTAGTATCAGAAATCTGAACTTTGGTAAGAAAGTCATCTGATTTCTGAGTACATGTCAAAGCTAGTGGAAGCATAAGTGTTATGCTAATAATCATCATGTTAGTGGGAGCATGATAATTATGATAAGTATTGCAAGTTAGCAATGTTAATTATAGAAAACAAAAGTTTCAATTGGGAAAGAGTTGTTTTGCTATAATTAAGGGAGAGGAAATTCAACTTCATCTCAAATCTAAATGCTTAGATTGAGGTTTTAATTGTATTTAGTCAACGATATATATATGAATTTCATGTTGGAATGGCTCAACATAAGGAAATTCTGTATATGGGTCCATTATTTGCGTTCTAAAATTCGATTATGATTACAACATCCCTTTTCATAATCTCAATTATGAGAACTTGGCAAATAGAAATTGAAATGTTATAGCAAAAGACTGGTTTAGTCTTTATGTGAGACATCATGAATCATATCCCATATGCTTCAGATATAGGATCGATTACATGTGCTATATTCATCATTTCTAAAATTTTCCAAATGTCTGGGGCATTAAGAAAGGAAAAGGTCTAGAATTGGATATGACTAAAAGGATTAAACAATTGTTGAGGACAATCTAAGGTTTACCAAAGATTGGTTGCTCAAGGACAGTTGGAAGTATAATGTTAACTCTGGAAGGACCATATTGACATAATCTGTAAGGAGGCAACTCTTGTTCAGAAGTGATAGTCAAAATGGAATATGTAAATGTTTCAAAGTTAGAAATTATTCAATTTGTGTAAGATTAGGAAACTTAATGCAAGAAGGATGTTTCCAAGGAGCTGATCTCCTTTGGAATGCTCTGTAATGGTTGTTGTCAAGTCCTTCTGACTTTGTGCATAATCATTACAAGAGGATCAATGCATATAAGTTTAGAATCTAACGGATTTCAGTAAATGGCATGAATTTGGAATTCTTGCATTTGCAGTAAGGATTTGGGACTATGAAAAGAGGATCATTGGAGTTATGTTCAATTGATCTAATTCAGAAAGTAAAGATTATAGACAAACATAGTATGCATACTTGGTGTATGGCATGACTAGTGTTTAGAAAACATAGTGTACATGCTTGGAGCATGGGACAACTATTGTTTTAAATTCAAGAATAAAGTTGATAGTTGAAACAGTATAGAATGAATAATGTGTAATCATATGGTGATAAATGAAAGGTGTTTTATTTATGTTCATAGATTTTGATACCATATTGGATTCAATTATTATTGTGTTTCACTTTGCATGTTTTAACTTCCAGAATAACTAGGTCATTGTTCTGGATGAATAAGTTATTCAAACCATCCACAGTCGGTCATATTTTGGAAGTAGATATGAATTAAGACTGTCATGGGTTGGCTTGTAGAGGTCTAAGATGTTGGACAAAGGGCTACAACACTCATGAGTGCTCATAAGTTATGAGTATTGGATTCAACCCACGCTCATTGGAATCACTTCATGGATTTTGTCACGAGTGATCATGAGATGATAATATCTTATATTCTTCAAACATAGAGATATGAGTTGTTACTATGAGTTGGTTGTACATTGATTGCATGAAAACGCATATGGTAATTCGGTGTTATAAAACGTGCCTTTGTGTATGATTCAACAAGTAGTAGAACAAGCCATATGAGTCAAAGTTTATCCATTTATTTTACCTTCTAGATAAGAGCGATATATGTGGGCCCCTCGATGATTTGATGATGACAAATGGAAGTGCTCGGCCGGGCCAGGAATGATTTGATTTGTTCAATTAGTCAGTCGTCATAAATCGGAAATCGGAAAACAACAAATGGACAAAGAGAATGATTATAATCCATGTCTTAGTCCATATGATATCTAGAATGGAGGAATATATGATCCCTTATCTAATGGACAAATCATTGACAAGGTCAGAGTTCAACTACAAGGTCAGAGTTAGACAGAAGCTTTTGAGAGCTACGATTGCCAGTCGGTTCTTGAAGTTATACGCAATAATAGTTTTAGACTTATCCAAGTGGGAGACTGTTGGATTAATGTCTAAGTCCATAACTATAATTGGTAAGATTTAACCCGACCCGACATGGTCCATTTGGGTTGCATGGCATCAGGCATTTGGATAGACTATAATGAGAGAAATAACACTTAAGGATTATTAATATATTATAAGTTCTAATATATTAATAGGATTATTTAATTAGTATTGACCAAGCATTAATTAAGTGATCAAAAGAAGACTAATTAAATATATGGGTTGATTGTGTAAATCATCCATACTTGTATATGTTGGATTATTGTGTAAGCCCGTAACCATATTTGGTAAGTACTTGACCCGATTGTGCATGGTGCTTTTGGGTTGCCTTCACCAAAGCAACTTGACTAGAGAAATTAAATAGAGAGAGAGGTTATTGTGATTTATTAATATGTTATAAGAATAATATATTAAAGGAAAATCATATTTGTTTAATTAATATTGATCAATAATTAATTAGGAATTAATTTTGTGATCAAGTGTAATTAATTAAACTAGAGGGGCTGAATTGTAATTATAAGATAGTTGCAAGATAGGGCAATATTTATCCTTGTTAAAGGATGAACGAATTTAAGGATAAGGATATCCTTAAAATCGTCCAAGGATAAGAGGATAAGGGTTTTTCAAGGATTATCTTGTGGTTGCTTGGGGGGCAAGTAACTGGATAAGGATAAGGACTTAAACCCTAATCTAAACCCTATATAAAGACCCCTAGGCCTTGTGAATTCGTGTACATGCTCCTAAGAGGTCCCAAGGATGAATTCCAACTCCTCCCTCCTCTATCTTAAGCCTCTCCAATTGCTTGTGGTGTTTGTGAGCCATTAGAGGCACTACACTTGTGGTGCTTGCTTTCAAGACTTAGGATTTGAAGATTTAAGTTGTTATTGCAATATAACAATAAGAGGTATGTAAACCAACCTTTGTATGTTAATTTCGAAAATAGCAATGCACATTAGGGTTTTATTCTTGTGTTCATAATGTTGTGTATCTAATAGTGAAAACATAGATCCAAACTAGGGTTGCATGCACACTTAGGATTGTTTGTATAAAACCCATCAGTGGTATTAGAGCTTTTGGTTAACATGTTTTCAATTAGTTTTATTCAATTGTATGAACTTGAAAAATTAGGGTTTATAGCCAATAAACCCTAGGAGGCCATAGATTTCGAGATTAGGG
Organism: Lactuca saligna; assembly: GCF_052625555.1. Classification (NCBI taxonomy): domain Eukaryota; kingdom Viridiplantae; phylum Streptophyta; class Magnoliopsida; order Asterales; family Asteraceae; genus Lactuca; species Lactuca saligna. The sequence continues at coordinate 52,838,834 of NC_136422.1, read as the reverse complement.
TTTCCTAACCCTAATTTGCGAAAATCTTGAAAGGGTTTTTTGAATCCTTTCCTTTCAATCCAAGATTTCGAAATCTAGGGTTTGCAAACCCTTAGATTTTGAGATTTGCCTCCTTCCCCAAGATAAGATCCTAAATTTTAGGGATTTGGATAATCCCATATCTTGTAATTATCCTTTAATAGTTAAATATGGTAATTAAAGATCATGAATTATCCCATCCCTATTTTCGAAATTTATGGAGGGATTTAAGGGATTAGGATAACTTAAATGTTTAAATGATAATTATCTTTTAGATTTAGATAATCCCTTATGATTTGATAATTTAAATTAATAGTTTAATTTAAGATAATTATTAAATCAAGAGTTTTAATAATTAAAATTTTAATTTAAGTGACATTAAATTTCGAAAAATTTAATTAAAGATTAAAACCCTAGTATTTTTGAAATGTTTAAAATACACCATATACTATTACAAGCTTAATAAATATATATATGTATAATTAAAATGTTAGTCTTACCGTTAGTAGGCCTCATTCACGAAGCCGGTCTAAAAGGTGGGTATAAGGTTGCGACCTATAAAATGGCGCTTAATGGGTGTACACTCACACCCACCGCTTGCTTGATCGGTGGAGGGTCGTTAGCCGAACGGGTAGGATAGGGCAACCTCATCCTCTCATTAAAAGTATAATAAGAAATACAAAGTAACTACATGTTTTCTAAAATTTCCCAATCTTAGTTACTTTAGGAAAAGTGAATTGATGCAATCCCATGAAATTACACTTTGCACCTTGCTAAGAAGTTAGTGGAGCGTGTGTGGTTTACCGGCACACTAATTGGTTCTAAGCGAAGGTGGCAAAAGGTGATTCGTTGTTTATCATAGTTCGATGGAGCGTGTGTGGTTTACCGGCACATCGAATAGGTGATCGTTACAACGAAGGCACCATGTGAATTTGCATGGTAATTCACACCCACTTTGTGATCCTCGGTATCACAGTCACAAACGAGAGGGGCATATCGAGATTTAAACATGCCATTGAAAAGTTTCAATGAATCTCATTCGAACCTAGGAATTCTCAATACATTTAGAACTTAGAGTTAGATTTTTCATGATGGAGATTTAGTGAATCGTCATTCACTTACCTTCAAATTATTTGCATTTAGATTACGGCATCCCTTTTCTAAGATGTAAATATTGTTGTTGGATCCTAGCCCTAATTTTCTTATTGGGTGATTATTAGGGATTCATATTCTAATCTAACTTTGTCCTTTTCCTTCTATAGATGTTGAACGCAAACAACGCTGCTGCTAGTTCTTTCACGTTGATGAGCCTTTGGCAAAAGGTCACCTTCGATGGAACGAACTTTAGCGAATGGATAAGATACATTCGCACCATTGCTCGCAATGAGGATAAGGAGTATGTCCTCGATGAAAAGCTTGAGAAGATCAACCCCGAAATCGCTACTCCGGCCGAAATCACCGCTTTTGAGACTCATGAGCAAGATGCAACGAAGGTACATTGCATCATGATTGCCACCATGAACTCCGAATTCCAAAAGTCCTACGAGGACATGTACCTGTACGAAATGCACCAAGACTTATTGGAGAGATACCACCAAAACGAGAGACAAGAGCGATATGAGATTTTCACTAACATGATTTCTGCTAAAATTGGTCATGGAGAATCTCTTACCGTGCACCTGCAAAAGATGCAAAGGTATGTCGACCGCCTTTGCAAGTTAAATGTTGACTTTGGGGAAGACTTGGCGATCGATATGGTGCTTCACTCTTTGCCTCCGATGTACAACCAATTTAGGATGACCTACCACATGAACAAATAGGAGGTCACCCTAAGCAAACTCCAAGGTCTCTTGAGGGTCGCTGAGAGCAACTTCAAAGACAAGTCTGTTGCACCAACTCCCAATCCATCCGCTGCTCCTGTCTTGGCTATTGGTCAAGGGAAGGGAAAGAAGAGGAAGGCTTTGTCCAAAAACCAACGCAAGGTGAAAGCCCGAGATGGTGCCTCTTCTAGTGGGACCAAAGTTGATCCCGCTAAGCCCTGCTCTAACCCTAAGGAGGCTGAATGTCACCACTGCCACAAGATAGGACATTGGAAGAGAAGCTGCCCAGAGTACCTGCAAGCCATCAAGGAAGGAAAGATCAAGCCATCTTTCGCAGGTATATACACAATTAAATCTAACGATTCTAATCATGCTACTTCTTGGGTTCTTGATACCGGTTGTGGTTACCACATTTGTTCTAATGTGCAGGGACTAAAAGGAAGTAGGGATGTGAAGCAAGGAAGGATAAATCTAATCATGGGGAACAGAAGATCGTCGCATGTGACAAAGATTGGAGTGTATTCTTTAGTGCCTAGGAATAATTTATGTTTAGATTTGAACACTTGTTGCTATTCGCCAGAAATGGCCAGAAACATCATTTCATTTCATGGTTTGTTTAGACAAGGTTTTAGATTTTCTTTTAATAATGAGAATGGTTTTATTTTAGCTTATCTAAATGGTGTCTTTTACTTTAAAGCTATACCATGTAATGGAATTTTTGAAACTGTCATGATTGTTGATAATTTAGGAAATGATGTTTTGAATATAGATTCTTCCAATAGTTTGGATAAAGCATCCTTGTGGCATAGTCATCTTGGACATGTCAACAAGAAACGTATAGCCCAACTCCAAAAGGATGGAGTGTTGGAGTCATTCGACCTTAGGGAAGATGACACATGCGAATCTTGTTTGCTAGGAAAAATGACTAAGTCACCCTTCGCTGGTACGTGCGAAAGGAGTGAAGGTTTATTGGACCTAATACATACCGATGTATGTGGACCATTTAGATCAACCACGAAGGATGGGAACCGCTTCTACGTGACTTTTACCGATGACTATAGTAGATATGGGTATATCTATTTAATCAAGCAAAAGTCAGAAACTTTTGAAAAGTTCAAAGAGTTTAAGAATGAAGTGGAGAATCAATTGGGCAGGAAGATCAAGATGCTTCGATCCGATCGAGGAGGAGAGTACCTAAGTCTTGAATTCCACGAATATCTCAAGGAGTGTGAAATAGTTTCACAATTGATGCCACCTAGGACACCACAATTGAATGGTGTGGCAGAAAGGCGTAATCGAACCTTATTGGATATGGTTCGCTCTATGATGAGTCGTGCTTCACTATCAATCTCTTTTTGGGGGTATGCCTTAGAGACTGCCGTCCATATCCTTAACCGAGTCCCTACTAAGAAGGTTTCCAAAACACCTCACGAGATGTGGACGGGGAAAGCTCCTTCATTGGCACATATCAAGGTTTGGGGTTGCGAGGCTTTCGTAAGACGAGATACTCACGACAAACTCGAACCTCGAAGTGAGCGATGTATTTTCATCGGCTACCCGTAGAAATCCTTTGGATATCTCTTCTATAGACCGAAAGACAATGTTGTCTTTGTTGCGAGGAGAGGAGTTTTCCGAGAGCGAGAACTCATAGGCTAAGAGGACAGTGGGAGGCAAATCGAGCTTGAAGAGATTCAAGAGTCGATAGATGAAGGAACCTCCACCGCTGGCACTCAACCCGAGGAGGAAACTCCGGTTGAACCAATTGATGAGTCCTTACCTCTTATATGTTCTGATAGAGTTAGAGTTCAACCCCAGTTTTATGGTTTTCATATTACTACCGAAGGGGACACGTATATTAGTGATGGTACACTAGTAAATCTTGATGAACCTAATAGCTATAAGGAAGCCATGGCAGGCCCGGAGTCTGCAAAATGGAAAGAGGCGATGGATAGCGAGATCCAATCCATGTATGATAACCAAGTTTGGAATTTGGTTGATCATGTGCCCGGACGTAAGACCGTTGGGTGTAAATGGATCTTCAAGAAGAATACCGATGTGGATGGAAAGGTACACACATATAAAGCGCGATTGGTTGCGAAGGGCTTTACTCAAACTCCCGGAGTTGACTATGATGAGACCTTCTCACCAGTTGCGAAGATAAAGTCTATTAGGGTAATGCTAGCTATTGCCGCATTTCATGATTATGAGATTTGGCAAATGGATGTCAAGGCCGCTTTCCTTAATGGAAAGTTGGCTGAGGATGTTTGCATGGCTCAGCCAGAAGGGTTTGTGGATCCGAAGCATCCGAATAGAGTGTGTAATCTTGAGAAGTCCATTTATGGACTTAAGTAAGCATCTCGCAGATGGAATCTCTGCTTCGATGAGAAAGTCAACGAGTTTGGATTTGTACGAAGCGAAGATGAGTCGTGTGTATATGTCAAAGCCAGTGGGAGTATAGTAAGCTTTCTAGTTTTATATGTCGATGACATATTACTCATAGGAAACGATATCCCGACTTTGCAGGAGGTTAAGTCCTGGCTCGGGAAGTGCATCGCTATGAAGGACCTCGGAGAAGCTTCTTACATTTTGGGAATAAGGATAGTAAGAGAAGGAAGTAAGAGACTAATTGCACTTAGGCAGAACACTTACTTAGGGAAAGTACTAAAACGTTTTAGTATGGAAAACTCGAAGAAGGGAGAATTACCGATACAAAGTAATGCCAGATTAAGTAAGACTCAATGTCCGAGTACCGAAGCTGAGATAGCTGAAATGAGCCGAGTTCCTTACGCTTTTGCAGTTGGCTCAATCATGTACGCTATGACTTGTACTCGCCCTGATGTAGCCTTTTCTTTGAGCATGGTTAGTAGATATCAAGGGAACCCTGGCAGAGCACATTGGATTGCTGTGAAGAATATCCTTAAGTACCTTCGAAGGACGAAGGAATGGTTTTTAGTCCTCGGAGGGAGTGATGACTTGAAGGTGCGAGGGTACAGTGACGCCAGCTTCCAAACCGATAGGGACAACTACCGTTCGCAATCGGGCTGGGTCTTTACCCTAAATGGAGGAGCAGTGACTTGGAAGAGTTCCAAACAGGAAACAGTAGCTGATTCAACGTGCGAATCAGAGTACATAGCAGCGAGTGAAGCGTCGAAGGAGGGAATATGGTTGAAGAACTTCATTGGTGACCTTGGAGTTGTACCCGCCATAAAGGAGCCCATGGAGATTTTCTGTGATAATGAAGGAGCGGTTGCCTTGACAAGGAACCGAGGGATCATGGTAGATCTCGACATATCGACAGAAAATATCATTTCATCACACATCGTGTAGAAGAAGGACAACTCATAGTGAAGAGGATATCATCAGAAGATAACCCAGCAGATCCGCTTACGAAGGGACTGAGAAGGGTTAAGCACTTGCAGCATGCTAGGAGTATTGGGCTGAAGGATGGTATTAGCATAGATTAGATAGTTTTAGAAATGTATAATAGATAAATGTAATTGACATTTGATGATTAAATAAAGGAGTTTTATTTATAAGTAAAGTTACTGTCATATGTTAATTGTTTAACTATTGTTTCACTTTGCATGTTTTGACTTCCAGAGTAGTTGAGTTTATTAGGAATAATCGAATTATTCAAATTGTCCACAATCGTTCATATGTTGGAAGTAGATATGAATGAAGATTGTCGTGAATTGGTGCGTAGATTGTCTAAATGGTATTAGACATAGCAAAAGATTGCTGCGACGTTCATGAGTGCTTATGAACTGGATTTGAGCATTGGAACAAACCCGCGCTTGGTGGAATCACCATATGGAATATGATATATAAAAGGTGATCGTAAGACGATAATATCATATAGTCTTAAAACCTAGATATATGGTTTATTATTTGCTAATTGATTGTACATTGATAATGCGAAAACGCATTGGTAACTCAATGTTATAAAACGCATTGTTGTGTATAGTTGATTATTGAATAAGTAAATGCATATAAGTCGAAGTATATCTGTAAATTTTATCCTAAGAGGGTAGAAGAGATATCTCGGCCGCTTGATGATTTGATTTGACTTATGTGTCGGGCCCGGTCAGAACTAAATTGATGTGTTCGATTAAGTTCTATGTCAAATAAATCGGAGACCGAGAAACCTAAATGCTTGACTAATCATTCCATAGAATTGTCAGCGTGATATCTAACAGAGGACTGCACGATCCCTTATCTATAGGACACGTTACTGATAAGATCAAAGTTTGACAGCGTCTTTGAGAGCTATGATTGCTAATCGGGTTGCACGTTACATTTGTGGTTACTAGACTTATCCAAGTGGGAGACTGTTGGATTAGTGTGTAAGCCCGTAACCATATTTGGTAAGTACATGACCCGGTTGTGCATGGTCCTTTTGGGTTGCCATCACCAAAGCAACTTGACTGGAGAAATTAAATAGAGAGAGAGGTTATTGTAATTTATTAATATGTTATAAGAATAATATATTAAAGGAAAATCATATTTGTTTAATTAATATTGGTCAATAATTAATTAGGAATTAATTTTGTGATCAAGTGTAATTAATTAAACTAGAGGGGCTGAATTGTAATTATAAGATAGTTGCAAGATAGGGCAATATTTATCCTTGTTAAAGGATGAACGAATTTAAGGATAAGGATATCCTTAAAATCGTCCAAGGATAAGAGGATAAGGGTTTTTCAAGGCTTATCTTGTGGTTGCTTGGTGGGCAAGTAACTGGATAAGGATAAGGACTTAAACCCTAATCTAAACCCTATATAAAGACCCCTAGGCGTTGTGAATTCGTGTACATGCTCCTAAGAGGTCCCAAGGACAAATTCCAACTCCTCCCTCCTCTATCTTAAGCCTCTCCAATTGCTTGTGGTGTTTGTGAGCCATTAGAGGCACTACACTTGTGGTGCTTGCTTTCAAGACTTAGGATTTGAAGATTTAAGTTGTTATTGCAATATAACGACAAGAGGTATGTAAACCAACCTTTGTATGTTAATTTCGAAAATAGCAATGCACATTAGGGTTTTATTCTTGTGTTCATAATGTTGTGTATCTAATAGTGAAAACATAGATCCAAACTAGGGTTGCATGCACACTTAGGATTGTTTGTATAAAACCCATCAGTGGTATCAGAGCTTTTGGTTAACATGTTTTCAATTAGTTTTATTCAATTGTATGAACTTGACAAATTAGGGTTTATAGCCAATAAACCCTAGGAGGCCATAGATTTCGAGATTAGGGTTTCCTAACCCTAATTTGCGAAAATCTTGAAAGGGTTTTTTGAATCCTTTCCTTACAATCCAAGATTTCGAAATCTAGGGTTTGCAAACCCTTAGATTTTGAGATTTGCCTCCTTCCCCAAGATAAGATCCTAAATTTTAGGGATTTGGATAATCTCATATCTTGTAATTATCCTTTAATAGTTAAATATGGTAATTAAAGATCATGAATTATCCCATCCCTATTTTCGAAATTTATGGAGGGATTTAAGGGATTAGGATAACTTAAATGTTTAAATGATAATTATCTTTTAGATTTAGATAATCCCTTATGATTTGATAATTTAAATTAATAGTTTAATTTAAGATAATTATCTTTTAGATTTAGATAATCCCTTGTTGGGAAAAATCGGCCACTATGTACAATAGAAAAGGGCTAGCCGATTTCAAGTGTTCTACATTTCTCTCAAGGTTATTCCAAAAGCATATGATGTTGTGTGAACCATTTAAGGTTTCACACTTGGGGCACTAGGCACTCAATCTTCATGAAGACAAGCTACATCTAACAAAGGTATGTATTCTATCCATTTGATTACCCAAGTATCAATGATTGTATGCTAGATAGGGTAATACCTTGGATATTCATATTTGTATGTATAATAGAGAAAACATTGATCCAAGGTATTAAGGGTTGCATATACACTTAGGAGTGTTAGAATGCTCATAACCCAACAATATATATATATATATATATATATATATATATATATATATATATATATATATATATATATATATATATATATATATATATATATATATATATATAGTATAGAAACATATCATAATATAACTAGGATTCCTAAAAGTAATCTAACAGAACTTTCCATGCAGAGATTCCTTATGGATCAAGGAAAAACTTTGGAACATGGACAACAGTCTATGGAACTTTGACAACACTCCAAGTTTGACACAAACTACTTCTGATACATGCAAGCTGCCACAATCAGGCTCAACCATTCGCTAACAATCACTCCCTGCATTTCCGAGTCGAAGGTAATTCTTGCACACTAAGTAACGATCTCATCTCCGTGAAACCTTATCCGAGCTAAAGACTCCATAAGTTGATTCACACATTTTTGTCTCCTAAAACATGTTCAATTGTTACTTGCTTGTTTTCCACACGCTCTCAAATGAAGTGGAATCGAGTGTGGATGTGTTTGCTTCTTGCATGAAAGATAGGGTTCTTTGACAGTGTTATTGTTGAATTGTTGTCTATACAAATCAACACCTTCTACTTATTCATTCATGTCAGCTTTTGACAACAGTCCCGACTCCATAGGACATTGTGTAGAAATACAGTCTTCCATACCTACTTCTTTTAAAATTTTATGGAATAACTTTCTTGCTTCACCTTTACATAACAATTTTCTTACAAAAATTCAATTCCAAAGTTGCAAGTTAGTTCACCAAGGTCCGCCATTTCAAATTGTAACGCCATCAATTTCTTGAATTGGTTCATAAACTACAGACTTGTTCTCGTCATAAAAAAATCATCTACATAAATATGCAATAATTATATATTCTCGATTTGAAAACTTTCTATAAACAACGTTTTCTTTCATGCATCATTGAAAACCCATATTACGTGTTATTAAGCCTCAGATTTCATACTCTTAGAGATTGTCGAAGACCGTATAAAGCTTTTGCCAATTTGCAAACTTTTGTTTCTTCACCTTGCTTCACAAAAACCTTCCAGTTCGCTAACATACACTTCTTCCTTGAATTTACCATACAAGAATTTCATTTTTACATCCAAATGATGAATCTTCCATCCATTCCCGGTTGCGAGAGCAATCAATAGTCTTATTATCTTGAGACGAGCTACTAACACAAATAATTCATCAAAATCAACACCTTTCTCTTGCACATAGCCTTTTGCCACTAGACACGCTTTGTACCTTGTAATTGATCCACCCGTATTTCTTTTAATTTTGTACAATCATCTTAAGCTAATGGGTTTAGCATATTTAAGAGGGAGGACATGTTTCCACGTGTTATTCTTCTCGATGGAGTCAATTTCGACCTTCATTGCATCGAGCCAAATTTTGATACCTTTGGCTTCATTAAAATTATTTGGTTCTTCATCGAATGTCAACATTAAATGATCCATATTTAGCTCGTAGTCATTTAATATTCTTGGCAACGATAAAGTTCGAGTGGACCGTCGAAGTGAGATAGAATCTGCATCATTATTATCATCAATAGGTTGCAATAGGTTGTTGTCAACGTGAGAAATGCCATCAGTTTGGATGGTTTGGGTATGATCAATGGATTGTTTAGTTTCTATTGTAGTTGGGCTCTAACCACCATTAAATTGGGTTGGTTGTTCATTACTCCAAAGAACCGTTCATTACTCCATTTCTATGTCTTATTTTCATCACAAATTGCATAGGCACTTTTAATGATTTTATTTTCCTACAGATATGACCTATCATCAAGCTTCTTCATATGTTTTGATAATACTTTTGTAACAGCTCAAATTTTCAAATAAAATTTTCATTTAAATTAAAACATCATTATTCGACAAAAGAATTTATTCCAAGTTTATTGCAAAAATATAAATAACGAATCCCCAAGATCTTCAACAATGGCAGTGTGTACGTGTCACGCCGTCGCCTTCCCACGGTCATCACTAGTACCTGAAAAAAACATAAACACAACTAGTAAGCATAAATGCTTAGTGAGTTCCCCCAGTATACGACTTACCCACATACGCCTTCCGGCCCGGACCTTTCGATCCACATAACATTGCCTTCCGGCCCGTAACATAATCGCCTTCCGGCCCATAACATATCGCCTTCCGGCCCGTATTATATTGCCTTCCGGCCCATAGTATTTTGCCTTCCGGCCCATAATAGTATAAAACATAACACATATAACATATCACACATAACACATAAGTCATACATCATACCGTTCTTTCTGTCACATAAAGTCTCGCCTTCCGGCCCGTATAAGCATACATCACATATAAGCATACATCACATATAAAGCATCTACCTCTCTAGACATAGCATAAATATAACACATACGACCTTCCGGTCACGCAGTCAAACCCTTCCGGGTGAAGTATAGTGAGAAGACTCACCTCGTAGTATGCAAGCTATAAACCCTTCGAGCCACTCGCACTCGATCCGCTAATCTGCAGGCTCCCTATAATACCACATACCTTTATTAATGATCTTATCAAACAAGACAACTGACCCTACTAAATTACATACAGGTCAACGGTCAACTTGACCGGACTCGTCGAGTGCAAAGGCAACTCGGCGAGTCTAGGCACCCCGACTCCACTCGCCGAGTCTAAGGAACGACTCGACGAGTCCCAGTAAGTCTTCAAGCTACTCGTCGAGTCTGAAGAACCACTCGGCGAGACCTAGTGAATCTTCAAGCTACTCGCCGAGTCTGATCATTGGACTCGGCGAGTCCTTGCCATGCAGTCAATCAACTGCCTCCTGTAATTCGCATGATTTCGTAATATATAGATATGGGGCTTCCTGGACCTTCACATATACTATTACAGGGGTTTAAACACTTGTAACAACACTATAATCTATCAAATCCTTAAATGGGTTTCCTAAACCCTAGATTCATATACAACGTCAAAACTACAGAAATGATCCGAGGATTACCTGGAAAACGTGTTCCCTGTGTCCCCAACCTTCAGAGCTCGACCCCTTGATTCTCCTTTGATCACCACCTTGCCTCTCCTTGCCTAACAACCTCTTCAAGCTTCCACTAGCCTTTACCCTTGTTCCAGATGCCCACAGACTTTTTGGTTATCTTCAATCGGCCAAAAGACGAGACATGACGGCCCTAAGGCATTATATACGATCCAGAATCAAAACGGCTAGGGTTTCAGCTGAGCAGCGTCGACTCGCCGAGTCCCTAATGGACTCGTCGAGTCCAGTCGCGAATCTGTGACTAAGACTGTGGTCCTACTCGGCGAGTCAGGCATCAACTCACCGAGTTCCCCCCCTTAAATATTCCCCCAATTTAATTTAAAGTAATACCTGAAATTCCGGGCTGTTACAACTTTTTCATATGCAACACAACCAAATACTTTCAAATCTTCAAGGTTTGGTTTTTCACCATAAAATTTTCACGAATGGTGTAACACATATTAATGCTTGAGTTGGTGTTCGATTTAAGATGTAAGTTGCATGATGAATCACTTCACCTTAAAATTGGTTAGGAACATCTTTTGCTTTCACTAGGCACCGAGTCATCTCAAGTATCCATCAACATACGTGTTATCCCTTGTTCATCACAAAAAAAGTTCAACTCATGTCATGTGAATTCTCCACCTCTATCTGTATGAAATGTCTAGATCTCTTTACCGGTTCTTTTTTTTCAATTGAAGTCTTGAAACTCTTAATAATTCTGGATGTATTGCTTTTATGCTTCAAAAGAAAAGACCACTTGTATATGGAAGAACCGTCAATAAGAACTAAAATATAAATATTACCCAATTGGGTAGGGTGATCAACTGCTCCCCAAATATCTACATGCACCATCTCGAGAATATTTGTAGCTCTATACTTAACTTTCTTTGCAAACAACTGCTTTGTTTGTTTTCCAACAATACAAGATTTACAAAGTTGGTCTTGGTGTTGCATTGTTGGTACCCCTTTATCTAGCTTGTACATCAAGTTAATCGTGCCAAAATTAATGGGGCCAAGTCGTGCGAGCCATGCCCAAGCTTCTTCATTAAATTTGGCTTGCAAGCAATGTGGTTTACCAACTTTTAGCTTTATTTTGTAAAATCGGTTTGCACTTCTTGAAATGTTCATAAGTAATCTTTCGTCTCCATCTTGCATAGTTAAGAAATCACCTCTCATCCGAATGTCACAACTTATTATTGTAGATTGCCCGAGGCTAATAACATTGCTACAAAGTGATGGTATATACTCCCTGCATCCCATATTAATAGTCCATGTTTCCTTTTTGGTTTGTCCCAAATAATAACATATTTTTGAAGATAAATATTCCTTTTACCAAAATACCCCTCATCATTACTTAACCTACCATAGAATTAAATGTAACAAAAGGATGAAATTAAATGCAAGAGAAGGGTACAATTGACATTTCATTTAATAAAGGTAGAGGTAATTAATGTTTCCTTAATCTATGTGTTTTTTTTGTCTATAGACATAATTTTAGGGCGGAGGGAGTATATATATCATTCATTAGTTTTGTTAAATGCTTTTTCCTTCGAACAAAATTAACCATTTTCCTTTAATACTAACACACGATTGATCTCCAAATCTCACATTTCCTGTTATGTTCTTATTTAATTAAGAAAAATAAGAGTATTCACCGATCATGTGGTTGCTTGCATCATTGTCTAAGTACCAAATTCTGTCTTCATCGACATTTGTTTCAACTTTTGGAGGGATATAATTTTCTTCATTCAAGAACACCGTTTCTTGAATTGTATTCATCATAAAGAGTGCCCCTTCTTTATGATTCGTATCTCCTTTGTAAGTCTGATTAAGGTTTGCTTCATGGTTTTTGGTTTGATCCAGACATCTTAAAGCGAAGTGTCCATATTTTTCACACCAGCAATATTGAAAGTTTGAGAGATCTCTTTGCTCCCATTGTTTTACCTTTTTCTTTTGATCTACACGATTTTTAGAGGATTCTAAGTGACCGCTATCATGTCCACGACTATGTTCTCTAGCTAGATAACTTGAACCATGAGCTCTCCCTCTTGATGATTCATGATTTCTATCCAAAGATTCTTCATGTCATCTAGTACGAGATTGATCACATCCGAGATGCCATGAATCTCGAGTAACACCTCCATGCACATTCTCCAAATCATGTAATTTATGGATGTAAGGGTTTAGTACTGAAACGTCAATGAGGCCGTTTCCTTCATCGGTGGTTGTGATGATTCTCCTCATGTCATCACCATTTAACATTTGATCCTTCCTTAGTTGCTAAGCTTGTTGATTAGAAAAATAAATTAATCCCAGAGCCTTAACTTGATATTCTGGTGTCGATTGATCCAAATTATGAGTTTTGATTTGGTTTATTTTGATCAGAATCTCCACACGAGTTCTGATTACAAATTGGAAGACAATAAAACTCATATTTTTTTTCCCACTTTTCAATCTGGATTGTTGCACAAAAAATATGGCAGAAGATTTTTAATGTCTTTTCCAAGATCATAGTTTCCATTTGCCAGCTATTGCCAAAAGATGTAGAGTTTGACTTTATTGAAGACTGTAAGAAGGCTTTTGACTTGCTGAAAAATCTACTCACCTCAGCTCCGATTACTCAACCACCACACTGGAGTATGCCTTTAGAAATTATGTGTGATGTTAGTAATAATGTTATTGGAGTTGTCTTGGAATAAAGGAAATATTGGGTGCTCCATGTTATCTATTATGCATCAAATACTCAAATACTTTGTAAAACACGTATTTAAATTATTCAACCACAAAAAAAGAAATGTTATCCATAGTTTAGAAAATACATGCTGGGGACAAAAGGTATCATTTTTTTATCCACATAGCCATCCGGTATCTTCTCACGAAAAAGATTCAAATCCAAGGCTAATCAGATGGATTCTACTGCTGCAAGAATTCGACATAGAGATTAGAGACAAGGGTGGAAAAGAAAATCTAGTAGTTGATAATTTGAGCTGACTTGTCCCACCAGAAGACCCAACACTGATTTAAAAAACTTTTCCCGAAGAGCGTCTTTTATCCGTTTAAAATACGTCATGTTTTGCTGATATAATGAATTATATGGTCTCCAGAGAACTCCATTCAGATTTCACCTGAGCTCAGAAAGACAAAATAAAGGATGCTAAAAGATACATTTAGGACGAGCCCTACGTATGGAAATATTGTGTTGATCAGGTTATTAGAAGATGTGTGCCACAAGAAGAAGTGAAATCAATTCGGAACTTCTGTCACACTGAAGCTTGTGGAAGGAATTATGGTCAATAATGAACTGCACACAAGGTTATGGATAGCAACCTTTATTGGCCTTTTCTTTATGCCTTTTTGTTCTACAAAACATGCGACCGATGCTAGATGACTGGATCATTGACTTCTCTAAATCAGAGGCCACTCACTCCAATCTTAGTATGAAAAATATTTGATGTATGGGGTATATAATTCATGGGTCCATTTCCACCATCTTTCGGGTTTGTTTATATTTTACTGGATGTCGATTACGTGTCAAAATGGGTAGAAGAGAAAGCTACACGAACAAAGGATAAAAACGTGGTGGTTGGTTTTGTCATGACTAATATCTTTGCTAGGTTTGGAATGTCGAAAGCCATCATCAGTGACCAGGATACGTATTTCTGTACACCACACACTCGAAGCAGTACACAAGAAATATGGTGTTACAAATCGGGTGTTAACTGCATACCACCCACAAACCAATGGGCAAGCTAAAGCATCAAACTGGTAAATTAAGGGTATTATCTAAAAAACCATAAACCCAATCAATAATGTAACGCCCGTAGATCCAGGCTAGTCAATTTAGAGATAATAGGGGTCGAAAACAACTTTTCTATAAAATACTATTTAGAATAAATAATCTTAACCCAGTTGTAGAATACGTCTCAAGGGTTCCGTACATATAAAGAACGCCGAAATCCGAGTTATAACGAAGAAGTTATGGTCCGTCGAAGTTTTACGGCAAAACCGGCACGACAACGGGAGACGTAAATAGTGAATTTACCATGGAGGACTTTTTATTCTTAGAAATATAAACAAAAGTTTTAGTTTACATTAAATCTGACTACGTATGAGGAAGTTATGAATTTTCTAAGATTTAGCTTAGCAGTGCACAGCTCGAAACTAGAATTTTAGATCGAGCGGTTTTTGGCCTACGCGGCCTAAATGAGAATTGAAGATCTCATTAATAGGAACTCAATGATAAAAATATATACAAAAACGGAGTCCGTACGAAGGAGTTACGAAATCTTCACAGTCATTTAACAGTCTAATCTCCTCCAACTGTTAAATTTATGATCGGTCGAGAATTAGCTGACGAAGTCTAAATGGAAGTTATAGATCTTGTTCTTACCTACACATGGATATAAGAACATCGAAAACAAAGTTTGTATGCAAATGTTATTAATTTTTGAAAATCGGCTAATTTTTACCCCGTGTGCGATGCCACGTGTGAGCACCAGGCTATGTCTGGCTATAGCCAGCCTGGCTCACGACGTGAGCACCTTAAAACTCATGACGTGAGTGACCCTACAGCCTCCTATAAATAAGAGGTGAAGTCGTCTTCATTCCTCACACCTTCCCTCACTTCCACCTCTCTCTAAAACTTCTCTCTTGCCCCGAACCCCCCCCCCCCCCCGAAAAGCCTAGGGAACCTCCCTAGCACGAGGCGGACGCCCCGGAGTGCCGAAGGCTCTAAGAAAAAGAGTCTTTCAGCTTGGGAACGTTGCTCCAGCAGAGCCCGATTTTGAGAAAAACCCGCTGTAAATGAGCTACGCCTAACCTATCTTTAGTATAGCTTATGATTCAATATAATAATGTTATTAGGACCTTATAATAAATATTTGGGCTATTATTATGAGTTATATAAGTGTCGTTATAATATCTTTTTAACCAATCGTGGTACGGGGAATCTGGTTTAAAGGGCCGCATAGGGTTGTTGGATTTCAGAAGTGCTATACACCAAAATGGTCCTGCCCTCCAGTGTTTTATGTTTGACCCTATCTGTAGATAGTGGGTGAAGAGTATTGTTTAACGCTTATATAATAGTAATAATAGTTAGACTATTAATTAGTCTCAGCAAATATTAGACTAAACTCTAGTGGTAATGATACTAGGTTCTGTCAAAGGAGTTGTTTAAAGTAAACGAAGTGTTGTCCGAGTACCGAGTCACCACCTTATCAGGTGAGTGCATAGTTACTTTCATCTTACACATAGATATGAAGTATTTTATATAAATTATGTGCTACGTGTGCATACTATCTATATACTTGTTGTCTATGCTGGATGAGCGATTTTATACATGTTTTAAATGATTTAAATTGTATACGTATTTTATATCTACAAAATGTGTTGGGTAGAATATGGGTAGATTAAATATGAGATAAATGATGAGCGATGAGAGATGAGATGAATGATGAGAGATGATATATAAATGGTAAAATATGGTGAGAAGCGATGAGCCAAAACGATGAGCCATACGATGACCTAAGCGATGACCCAAGCGATGGCCCCGTCATCTAGCAAAGTATGGATGACAACCATGGACTATTCTAGACATTCCAGTGGAACACTAGCAGGGTTGCAACCTGTAGGTGTTGTGAACGATGTGTTCACCGGTGTACTCTAAAAACCCATTGACATGTATTGCGAATGGATTCTCGAAAACAATATTGTTGATAAACGAGATAACCCTGGCAGCTATGTATTTAGTGCCCGTTGAGCAAACCCTGGAAACGATGGATTTTGTGCCTATTCTTTAGGATAATCCTAAGGAAATAATGAACAAGAAATAGCTAATTCTTAGGGTAAATCCTTAAGAGTAAAGAAGATAATGTGGATGAGTAATTGGGTTAATTGTTTGATGATTAAACATAATAGTTATATTATTGTGGGTTGAAAACCATATGTACTCACCATGTTTCCCAACTCGACACACTCAGTTTATTTATATCACACGTGTTGATATGAAGTCACATTACACTGAGAGATTAAGGAGATATAAATCACTAGTGATAATGAATGTAAGCTCTGTTTATGCTTATGTTTCTGTATTGACGATGACATCCCAAATGTTTTAAAATAAATAAAAATACTTTTCTTCAGAAATGCCTTGATAACGTATTTCTCATGTTTTACTGGGAAACAAGTTCTGCAACATTTTTATTAAAAGAGGTACTCTAATTTTTATAAAGCATAAACAAAATCGGTTTTTTCTGGCCGTGAAACTGGGGATGTCACAGTTGGTATCAGAGCATTAGTTTAAGCGACCAAGGAATATGGATTTATTTCTAGACTTAAACTTGGAATTCTAAGCAGTGACTGTGAGGAGTGTGTCTAATAAAATTTAGGTAATACACCTGAATAGACACAAACACTAGCTTATTTAGTGAAAATGCCTAACATGGTTTTATATGCTAAATGATTTATGATATGCATTATATGATCGGATCTATGGTCTATTGTCGACTGGAGCGGGAAAACTTTATATGTTCAGGTTTCTAAACATTTAATTACGGTATTAGAACTGACATGTAACTTTTCGAGTAATAAGGAGGAATACACATCAAAATCTTTCTCTATCTATACTCTCGTATCGATAAATCGAATGCCTGCTTTGGTGTGCAGAACATCATGGTGAAGACTCGTAGTGAATTGAGTGAATGGAGTAAATGAGAAGGCTTACGATACTGAATGGTACCTATCGAAAATATCGTAAGAGTCATATCATGTAGCACCTGGTTTCTGGTATGTAAATCTTATTCGAATATTGCCTATTTTAGCCTTGGACTCGGCGAGTCATAGGTCCGACTCGCCGAATAGAGACGTGACCCAAGTCACGTTTTAAGTTGGCGACTCGGCGAGTCCAGATCCTGGACTCGGCGAGCCGCTGCTGTTGGATGAAACCCTAAGTTCCAGGGGTTTGCACCCTATTTAAACGACTTAACTGCCCCAAGCCAGCCCTTATTCACCCTTAGAGCCCTGTATCCCTCGTTCTAAGCTGTTCCTTGAGAGTTTGAGGCTATTGTGTGTGTTTTTGAAGGTTTTGAAGGAGGAAGGAAGTAGATCCAGAAGAAGGGAAGCCATCCAGGCAACTATTGTGTCCTTCCAGCAGTTCCCTTGAGGTATAACCCATTTTCCCCATGATTCTATGCTTAAAACTTCATTTGGGTCTTTCTTGGTCAAATCCCCAAGCTTGTATGTGCACTATATGTTGTAATAAGATGTTTGGCCTCTGGATCTAGGCAAGATTGAGCTCCAGGAGCTCAGATCTGTTAGCTTTATGGCCCCATGTTGCTTGTTAGCCCTAGATCTACTCTTTTAAGGCATTTTGAGCCCTAAAATCCATATTGGTGAATATCCACACGTAAAGTTGGAAACTTTACGTGTGATTTGCGTCCTAGAAGTCCAGATCTATGAATGGCATGGACTGGAATCGAGCAAATCGGTGTATTTGGTGGATGCATGGCGGCGACTCGGCGAGTCGTATATGTGACTCGCCGAGTCTGGTCGCGAGTCACCGAATTGGTCCCTTTATGATGTATCGAGTTTGAGCCGTGAGTCACAGGGGGTGACTCGGTGAATTGGGAGCTGAAATCACCCATGTTAGGACTCGGCGAGTCAATGCCCTGACTCGGCGAGTCCAAGGCAATCTTCATAAATCAAGAACAGACTCGGCGAGTTGTTCATACAACTCGGCGAGTCTTAGCATAAGTGTTCTTCGGATGAGGATGAACTCGATGAGTTGTTCATACAACTCGGCGAGTAGGATGAAGAGGTTGAATGTCAGTTTAGGAGATGAACTCATCGAGTCATAGCCTAACTCGACGAGTAGAATCAGGGACCCAGGAAAATTGTCTGGATAGGGACTCGGCGAGTTGGAGAGCCAACTCGGCGAGTCGGGTCAACTAAAAGTTGACTCTGATTTGACTTAGGGCTAGACCAGGGGTAAATGGTCTTTTTACCCAAAGGACAGTTAGCAGTGTATGATTAAGTATACTGTGGGAATTACAGCCGGGGAGTTTCCGGAGCAGCAGCAGCAGTAGTAGGTGATCAATTCCCACACAGACCAGCAGCTATTTCGAGGTGAGTTTCCTTTCCAGTAGGAATGGGTCTAAGGCACCAAGGCCGACCCGTGTAGACGATATGTTAGTACTAGAGTGTGGGCCGAGCCCGTACCTCTGGGTTTAGTCAAGTATGAAATATGTGTTAATATGGTAGAGTTGCTTATACTTGTTGTCTGCGTGATACTTGTATGTTATGGGTTAGCGGTTGAGTGTGGGTAGGGCCCGTATCTCTCCGAGGTTGGAGTGTGGGCTAGGCCCGTATCTCCCCGATAACAAAGTGTGGGCAGGGCCCGAATCTTCACAAGTGTGGGCGACGCCCGTATCTCCCGGCTAGCAAAGTGTGGGCAGAGCCCGTATCTTCCTGAGGGTGGGCATGGCCCGTAACTCCTAGCTGAACATTGTTTGTTATATGTATGCATGGTATGGGTATTATTGATGGGTTTTGAGCATTCTAACACTTCCTAAGTGTACATTCAACCCTAATAACCTTGGATCTATGTTTGTCTAATTATCATGCAAAGTTGAATTCCAAGGTTATATTCCTATCTAGCATACATGGGGAACAATTTTATCATAAAGTATAGATAGAATAACTTACCTTGTTGTTGTTTGTGTTCCTTGAAACCTTGTGAGCCTAGCACCCCAAGTGTGATGCCTCAAATGCTTCACACAACACCAAATGCTCTTGGAAGAACTTATGAGAGAACACACACTTCTCAAAATCGGCCAAGCCCTCTTGTTTCTTAGTGTAGCCGATTTTAGGTGGAGAACATGTTACTTATATAGTGTTGACACATCTAGGGTTAAACCCTAATGTGTCATGACTCTTCATTTCCATGACCCATGGGCTTGTAACTCCCATGGAGCATCCATGGAGCATCCTATGGGTGGAACCCAACTTGATAGTCCATGGAGCCTTTTAGCCCACTATACAAGATATGGATGATTTACTTAATCAACCCATATATTTAATTAGTTATCTTTTGATCACATAATTAATTCTAAATTAATTCTTGATCAAACTAATCAAATAATATTATTAATATATTAGAACTTATAATATATTAATAATCTCCAAGTGTTATTTCTCTCATTTAGTCTATCCAATTGCATGGTGCCATGCAACCCAAATGGACCATGCCGGGTCGGGTCAAGTACATACCAGAAATAGTTATGGACTTAGACACCTTATCCAACAGTCTCCCACTTGGATAAGTCTAATAACTATTACTGCAAGTATGACTTCAGGAACCGATCGGCAATCGTAGCTCTTTACAAGATTTCTCGAAACTGAGAAAATGATGGTACGCCATTTAAGATAAGTGATCATATAATCCTCTGTTCTAGATATCAGTCGGACAAATACATGGAACAATGTCTTAGTTATTGTCCAACAATTTGTTTCCCGATTTCCGATTTGTTTGACAAATAACTTCATTGAACACATCAATTTTAGTTCTGACCGGGCCCGGTACATAGGTCAAAACAAAATCATCAAGGGGCCCAGATATCAGCTTCTAATCCAAGAAGGAACAGATAAACTTTGACTCATATGTTTGTTCTACTACTCATTGAATTACACACAAGAGCGCGATTTATAACATCGAGTTACCAATGCGTTTTTCGTACAATCAATGCATAACCAACTTGTAAGTAACAAATCATATCTCTAGGTTTAAAGACTTATATGATATTACCGTCTCACGATCACTCGAGATAGAATTCCA
Organism: Lactuca saligna; assembly: GCF_052625555.1. Taxonomy (NCBI): domain Eukaryota; kingdom Viridiplantae; phylum Streptophyta; class Magnoliopsida; order Asterales; family Asteraceae; genus Lactuca; species Lactuca saligna. Next base: position 52,818,208 of record NC_136422.1, on the reverse strand, counting down.
TGAAGTGATTCCAGTGAGCGTGGGTTGAGTCCAATGCTCAGAACTTATGAGCACTCATGATTGCTGTTACCTTGTCCAAGACCTCTACAACCAAACATGACAGTCTTGATTCATACCTACTTCCGACATATGACCGACTGTGGAGGTTTGAATAATATGTTATACCAAACAAAATTATTCTGGAAGTCAAAACATGCAAAAGAAATATAGTAAACGATCGACAAGAGATAGAAACACTTTACTCATAAATAAAACACTCTTATTCATCATCAAATGTCAATTACACTTTACAAATTTCGAGGTTATCTAACTATTAAATCTAATATCATCCTTCAGCCCTATGCTCCGAGCATGCTGGAGATGCTTAATCCGAGTCAGTCCCTTCGTGAGGGGATCTTCCGGATTCTCATCTGATGATACCCTCTTTGCCACGAGGAGTCCTTCTTCGATCCGATGTCTGATGAAATGGTATTTTCTGTCGATGTGTCTGGATCTCCCGTGATCCCTTGGTTCCTTGGCTAAGGCAATATCACTTTCACTATCACAGAAAATTTCCATTGGCTCTTTAATAGCTGGTACAACTCTAAGGTCTCCAATGAAGTTCCTCAGCCATAACGCCTCCTTTGCCGCCTCGCTAGCTGCAATATACTCTGATTCACAAGTAGAATCTGCCACTGTCTCTTGCTTGGAACTCTTCCAAGAAATTGTTCCTCCATTTAGGGTAAAGACCCAGCCCGACTGAGAGCGGAAGTTATCCCTATCAGCCTGGAAGCTAGCATCACTATACCCTACAACTCTCAAGTCATCACTCCCACCGAGGGTAAGGACCCAGTCCTTAGTCCTTCGTAGGTACTTGAGAATATTCTTTACCGCAGTCCAGTGTGCCTTTCCAGGGTTCCCCTGAAACCTGCTAACCATGCTCAGGGCAAAAGCTACATCAGGTCGAGTACACGTCATAGCATACATGATCGATCCTACAGCCGAAGCATAAGGTACTCGACTCATTTGTGCTATCTCAGCCTCAGTGCTAGGGCTTTGTGTCTTACTCAGTTTGGCGTTACTCTGGATGGGCAACTCTCCTTTCTTGGAGTCTTGCATTCTGAATCTCTTCAGAACCATCTCCAAGTAGGTACCTTGACTAAGTCCAATTAGTCTTTTACTCCGATCTCTCAAGATCCTTATCCCCAAAATATCGGCAGCTTCACCAAGGTCCTTCATAGCGAAACACTTTCCAAGCCAAGACTTTACTTCCTGCAGGGTTGGAATGTCGTTTCCTATGAGTAGTATGTCATCCACATACAATACCAAAAAGCTAACTATACTCCCACTAGCCTTGACATATACACAAGATTCATCTTCACTCCTAGAAAAGCCAAATTCCTTGACCTTTTCATCAAAGCAAAGATTCCATCTGCGAGGTGCTTGCTTTAATCCATAAATGGACTTCTCAAGCTTACACACTCTATTAGGGTACTCGTTGCTGACAAAACCCTCTGGCTGACTCATGTAAACATCTTCAGCCAACTTTCCATTAAGGAAAGCGGTTTTGACATCCATTTGCCAAATTTCATAGTCATGAAATGCGGCTATGGCTAACAGAACCCGAATAGACTTAATCTTGGCTACCGGAGAAAAGGTCTCATCATAATCCACTCCAGGAATTTGAGAGAAGCCCTTCGCAACTAGTCTAGCCTTATAAGTGTGTACTTTACCATCCATGTCGGTCTTCTTCTTGAAGACCCATTTGCACCCTACAGTCTTTCGACCTAGTACATTCTCAACCAAGTTCCAAACTTGATTGTCATACATGGATTGTATCTCGCTATCCATAGCCTCTTTCCATTTAGCAGACTCAGGGCCTGCCATGGCTTCCTCGTAGCTGTTAGGGTCATCTTGACTTACTAGTGTCTCATCACTAATAAGTGTCTCACCTTCTGCAGTAATATGAAATCCATAGTAATGCTCAGGTGCACTCCTAACTCTCGTGGAACGCCTCAGAGGTACAGATTCGTCAATTGGCTCAACAGGAGTTTCCTCCTCACGTTGAGGGCTAGAGTTTGAAGTTCCTTCACCACTTGACTCTTGAATTTCTTCAAGATCAACTTGCCTCCCACTGTCTCCTTGGCTTATAAACTCTCTTTCTCGAAAGACTCCTCTTCTTGCTACAAAGACCACATTGTCACTAGGTCTGTAGAAGAGGTAACCAAAGGATTGTTGTGGGTAGCCGATGAAAATACACCTCTCGCTTCGGGGTTCGAGCTTATCATGAGTCTCGCGTCTCACGAAAGCCTCGCAGCCCCAAATCTTGATGTGGTCTAGTTTAGGTACTTTACCAGTCCACATCTCGTGAGGAGTTTTGGCAACTTTCTTTGTAGGGACTAGATTAAGGATATGGGCGGCAGTCTCTAAGGCATACCCCCAGAATGAGAGTGGTAGCGAAGCTCGACTCATCATGGAACGAACCATGTCCAACAAGGTTCGATTACGCCTCTCAGCCACACCATTCAACTGCGGTGTCCTGGGAGGTGTCAATTGTGAGACAATCCCACATTCCCTTAGATAGCCGAGGAACTCTGAACTAAGATACTCACCACCTCGATCGGATCGAAGCATCTTAATGTTCTTGCCCAATTGATTCTCGGTGTTTAAATTCCTTAAACTTCTCGAAAGTCTCTGACTTATGCTTGATTAAGTAGACATATCCATATCTACTGTAATCATCAGTAAAAGTCAAATAATAACGATTAGCATCCCTTGTGGCATGTTTGAATGGCCCACACACATCCGTGTGTATAAGGTCCAACAAACCTTCACCCCTTTCACACGAGCCTGTGAAGGGTGACTTTGTCATTTTTCCAAGTAAGCACGATTCGCAACTATCATTTGACTTTAGGTCAAATGACTCCAAGACTCCATCCTTTTGGAGTTGGCCTATGCGTTTCTTGCTTATATGTCCAAGACGACAATGCCATAATGATGCTTTATCCAAGTTATTATTATTAGTAGAATCAATACACAAAACATTATTTCCTAAGTTATCTACAACAGATACAGCTTCATACACACCATCACAAGGTAATGCTTTAAAATAAAGAACATTATTAAAGAAAGCATTAATCGAACCAACTTCATTATCAAACGAAAAGGTGAAACCTTGTTTGTACAATGCATGAAAGGAAATAATATTTCTTGCCATTTCTGGCGAATAACAACATTTATTCAAATCTAAATTTAACCCACTACTTAGCGATAAAGTATAAACTCCAATCTTGGTGACATGTGTAACTTTCCTATTCCCCATGATTAAGTTTATTCTTCCTTGCTCCACATTCTCACTTCTTCCTAGTCCCTGCAAGTCACAACAAATATGAATACCGCAACCGGTATCAAGGACCCAAGATTTCGAATGGGATGAGTTATTAGAAATGATAGTGTAAATACCTGCATGGTTGGGTTTGACTTTCCCATCCTTCACATCCTGCTGGTACTTTGGGCAGTTTCGCTTCCAATGAGCTTTTTCATGGCAATAGAAGCATTCAGCCTCTTTTGGGTCAGAAGAAGGAGTAATGAAACCTTTCTTGGTTCCACTTGAAGAAGAGCCATCAAGGGTCCGAGCCTTGGTACCCTTCGAAGATCTCTTTCTCTTCCTCCCTTGACTTTGCCCGATTGCCAAGACCGGAGTTGAGTCTGGAGTAGGAGTGATAGCAACCGACTTCCCCTTAAGACCTGTTTCTGCGGTCTTGAGAAGTCCCTGAAGTTTGCTGAGGGTGACCTCTTCCTTGTTCATGTGATATGTCATGCGAAATTGATCATAGCACGATGGTAAGGAGTGCAAAATGATATCTATTGCAAGCTCCTCAGGGAAGTTCACATTGAGCTTCAGCAAACGATCCACATACCTTTGCATTTTCTGCATGTGGCTCGTGACGGACTCTCCGTCCTTCATCATGGTTGTTATCATGGAGCAGATGACTTCGTACCTCTCTTGTCGTGCACTTTGATGGTATCTTTCCATCAAATCTTGGTGCATTTCATAAGGGTAGAAATCTTCATAAGACTTTTGGAGTTCAGCTGTCATTGTGGCCAACATGATGCAAGCCACCTTGGTTGCATCTCTTTCATGAGTATGAAAGTCAGCGATCTCCTGTGGAGTTGCAGTGGACTCATCAATTTCCTTAAGCTCCTTGTCAAGGACATATTCTTTGTCCTCGTAGCGGGTAATCATCCTGATGTTTCTAATCCATTTATTGAAGTTGGATCCATCAAAGGTGACTTTCCCACACAAACTCATAAGAGTAAAGGAGCCATTAGGATTCGAGCCAGAAGCATTATTTGAAGACATCTGAAAGAGAAGAACAAGTTTAGTATAGATTTAAGGGAGTCCTTAATAAAACACCCAAATGTAATATTAAGGCTAGGATCCAATCACAATATAATATAACTTAGAAGAGGTATGCCGTAATCTAAGCTATACCATATTTGAAAGGTAGGTGAATGACGATTCACCAATTTCCACCGTGAAAATCGAAATATTAGATATTTAGTTTTTATTGGTTTTAGAAATTCCTAGATTCTTTGAGATCCAATGAACTTTTCAAAGGCATGTCTCAATCTCGAGAGTGCCCTCCAAGTTTTGTGATTGGGATACCGAGGATCACAAAACGAGGTGTGAAGTAACCATGCAAATCACTTGGTACCCTTAAAGTTTATCACTCAATCGATGTGTCGGTAAACCACACACGCTCCACCGATACTATAATAAACCTTAAGTCACCCTTTACCTACCTTGTTAAGTCCAAGTTAGTGTGCCGGTTAACCACACACGCTCCACCAACGACTTAGACAAAGTGTAAAGTGTAATTTCATGGATTAGCACCTTATTCACATTTTCCTAAAGTAACTAAGATTGGGAATTTAATAAACATTTAGTTACTTTATTATATTCATCATACTTTGAATGAGAATTTATAAGTCCTTGTCTTACCCGTTCGGCTAACGACCCTCCACCAGTCAAGCAAGCGGTGGGTGAGAATATACACCCATTAAGTCACCATTTTATAGGCAACAACCTTATACCCACCTTATAGACCGGCTTCGTGAATGAGGCGTACTAGCGGTAAGACGACTTTATTCTTATACATATATATATAATTATTAAATCATCATAATATAAGTATAAGGGTTGAATTTTAACTTTTAAAATTCTAGGGGTTGTAACTTAAAGTTTTAACTTAACTTTACTTGTTCCAAAACTTGAGGGCAAGTTTTGTAACTTTCAAAACTTTTCATTTCTTGTAACTTATGAGTTTAATAGAGTAATAAAATGAAGACTCTTCATTTTTCTAACTCTTGTATTTGTTTTAATGGTTTTAACTCAAGTATGACTCTTGGTTTTCCATAACTTAAGGATAAGTTATGGACTCCATTAAAACACATTATGATCAAGAATTAATCTACCACATAGGTTACAAATAATTCCTATGATCATCTAAAACATCATAAGAACAAGAACATGAATATGAACACAATCAAAAATTAAATTTAAAACATTGTAATTTTGATAACTAGTTGTTGTAAATGAATTAGCAAAGACATTACACCATCAAAAACAAGTTTTCAATTACCAAAACAGTTTAGGGTAATGTTTTTAATTCATTTCCAGTAACTAAATCGAAATTCTGCAATCAGTCGACCCTACTCGCCGAGTGCATGAACTCACTCGCCGAGTTGGTTGAAGATACTCATGAACTCGACGAGTCCCCCCTATAGACTCGACGAGTCCATTCGCAGACAACAAGATTTCCGATTCTTTTTTTCAACTTTTAAGCACAAATAAGAGCAAACAAACCTGGGCTCTGATACCACTGATGGGTTTTGAGCATTCTAACACTTCCTAAGTGTACATGCAACCCTAATAACCTTGGATCTATGTTTGTCTAATTATCATGCAAAGTTGAATTCCAAGGTTATATTCCTATCTAGCATACATGGGGAACAATTTTATCATAAAGTATAGATAGAATAACTTACCTTGTTGTTGTTTGTGTTCCTTGAAACCTTGTGAGCCTAGCACCCCAAGTGTGATGCCTCAAATGCTTCACACAACACCAAATGCTCTTGGAAGAACTTATGAGAGAACACACACTTCTCAAAATCGGCCAAGCCCTCTTGTTTCTTAGTGTAGCCGATTTTAGGTGGAGAACATGTTACTTATATAGTGTTGACACATCTAGGGTTAAACCCTAATGTGTCATGACTCTTCATTTCCATGACCCATGGGTTTGTAACTCCCATGGAGCATCCATGGAGCATCCTATGGGTGGAACCCAACTTGATAGTCCATGGAGCCTTTTAGCCCACTATACAAGATATGGATGATTTACATAATCAACCCATATATTTAATTAGTTATCTTTTGATCACATAATTAATTCTAGGACAAAGTACACGAATGGTCCCTATGGTTTAGTGTTTGTTACGCGCCTAGTCCCTAACTCCATTTTTTAACCATGCCAATCCTTAATAGTTTGGTTTAGTGCACGGATAGTCCCTCATCTAACATTCCGTTTGATTTTGGAGTTAAAACCCCCACGTGCCTTGCACGTTGAGGGGTATTTCCGTCATTTTACTTATTCATCCTACCGCCAGTTTAAGAAATCGATGCGTTCAATTAAATGATCATACTCTACATTACACAATCGTATACCCAAAAAAACACACAACTTTGTGCAAAATCCTTACGTGAAAACCCTAGTATCGACGACTGCAAGAACAAAGAATTGCAATGGTTTCTTGGCACATTCGTGGTGAAATGGATGAAATCGACGTTGATCAAAGTTATGGTATGTTTGATTGACTTTCGTTTGAATGATATTGACTGTTAAAGGTTTAATTTTGTTAGCTAAAAACGATTCTCTCCTCTACAGCTGGACATCCGACAATGTTTTCAATAAGAATGCACCATGGAGGTGAGTTTACAAGCTTTCCTGGAAGGAAGTATATTCGTGGGAAGAAAACATTTGTTGATTTACTGGACATTGATACCTTTTCCGTTCATGACATTGATGAGATGATGGAAGACCTAGGGTATGCTTCAATAGGTAAACCACTTTACTATCACTTTCAAAGGCCTTTAGGCGATTTAGATTTTGGGTTATTCGCTTTAGCTAGTGATGAAGATGTTCGTTATTTGGGGAGTTTTGTGGCTAAGCATAAGTTAATTGAGGTATATATAGAGCATGACAAAACTACTCTGCACACCTATTTAATGTCCCCAACCCACAGTAAAGTTCGTATAACGGAGATTACTGAACCTCCATCTTGTTCAAAGACACTGTTCCTGGAGTGGCATAGCACACCTGCTGTTGACTTGGAGGATGACATGGATCACATGGAGAAAGAATCGGGTAATGATCCTACACCCACTGGTCATCTGGAGAAGGATTTGGGTAATGATGCTACTGTCACTGATCATATGGAGAATGATTTGGGTAATGATGCTACTCTCACTGATCATATGGAGAATGACTTGGTTAATGATGCTAATGACTTTGGTAAGTTTGGTGAGTTAGAGAGTGACAATGATGAAAGTGATGATAGTGATTTTTTTGTGGACATTGAAAATATATTGGATGATATTAATGTGGATATGCAAGATTTTGAAATGAATATCGACAAAGATGTGGAATGGGTTGGAGGGTCGTCTAACACTGTGGTTGATGAAGGCACACAGGATGAAGCTTTAGAGGTGATTAACACTGACTTTTTAGCATCTGATTCATCATCAGATGAGGGGATTAATGGTCAAAGAAAGAAATCAATAAGAGCAATTCAAAGGGCACATGAGAATGATGAAGCACTTGTTAGTGAACCCTTCTATATTTTTCAAAAATTTGGTTCAGCAAAGGAGTTTAAGGATAAGGTAAAACTCCATGCCATAGAGACTAGAAGGGAGCTGGCTCTTGAAAAAAATGACAAGAATAGAGTGAGATGGGTTTGTAAGGGAACAATACCAAAGCTTGGGCCTAATGTAGAAGTCAACGATGAAGAAGAAATATGTCCTTGGGTCTTATTAGCTAGTAAATGGAAAAAAGATGTCAAGTGGACAGTTAAAACGTACAACAAAGTCCATAAATGTCTTCAAACTAGAACAGTAAAAGCATGTACGTATAAATTCCTCTCTTCTAAAATTGTTGAACAGGTTGAAAGTAACCCTGTTGTTCCAATTAGGGCTTTGCAAGAACAGCTACAACGGAGGTTTAAGGTAGATCTTTCTAGGATGAAAACATTTAGGGCAAAATCTGAGGGTCTAAACCTTGTGCAAGGAGATTTCGTTACTCAGTATAGTTTACTCAGAGATTACATTGTTGAGTTGCAAACTCGTAACCCAGATACGACTGTTAGGGTTGATGTTGAAAGCGAAGGAAATCCACACAGTGAAACGAGGACATTCAGACGCATTTACATATGCTTGGGAGCTTTAAAGAAAGGCTTCGCAGCTGGAAAGAGGGATTTTCTTGGCTTTGATGGTGCTTTCATGAAGGGTCCATTTCCAGGACAAATTCTTTCAGCCGTGGTAAGTTTTAGTTATGGTTCTTTTACTTATTGTTATACATAAAAATAAGTAAAAATCTATTCATGATTGTTATTTATCATAAAATGCAGGGACTAGATGGTAATAATGGCACATATCCATTGGCATATGCGGTGGTTGAAACAGAGAACATCAGTTCATGGACTTGGTTTTTGAGTTGTCTTGGGGAGGATCTTGGCTTGAATACCAATTCTAATTTCACTTTTATAACAGACAGACAAAAGGTACTAAAATCATAGATTTTTTTTTACTTTTTTTCTAAATTGTTTACTAACAAAATCTATGTATGATTGTTAGGGTATTCTAAATGCAATTGCGGACTTGTTTCCTTGTGCTGAAAATCGTTACTGTGTTCGTCACATTCGGGATAACATGAGGAAGCAATGGAGGGGTAAACCTTTCGAAGACCTCTTATGGACATGTGCAACTGCAACACATGTACAACAGTTTAACAAAGGCATGGAAGAGCTAAAGAAATTAAACAAGGATTGTTATGAGTGGCTTAAGAAGATACCACCTCAGCACTGGTCTAGGTCCCATTTCACTGGTATAACATTTAACTCTAATAACATTCTTTATGTTTTCCTGGTTTGTGTAGTTTTATTTAATTGACTTTAAGTGATGTGATTGGATAGGGAGAGCACATTCTGATGTGATTCTTAATAACTTGTGTGAAACATTCAATGGAAAACTGAATGAGGGTCGTGATAAACCAATTATTACTTGCCTAGAGTTCATTAGGGAATATCTAATGAAGAAGATTGTGAATGTAGAAAAGGCCATTGGGAAATGTACTGGTCCTTTGACACCTACAGCTATGCAGACTTTGGAAAATATAAAAAAACAGGCAGAAGATTATAGATCTGTATTTTGTGGAAATGGTAAGTATCAAGTAAGTGGCCCTTGGATGGACCAATGCGCGGTGGATGTGGTTCAACAAACATGCTCCTGCAGGAAATGGGAACTCACTGGGATGCCATGCAAACATGCTGTTGCTACTATATGGGAGATGAGGAAGAATAGTAAGGATGTTGGAATACCAGAAACTTGGGTGCATGAGGTATATTGGCTAAAAACTTGGAAACAGATGTACTCATTCAAAATTGAGCCCATTAATGGGAGAAGCATGTGGGAAAAGTCTGTGTGTCCAACAACTTTGGTTCCTCCTAAACATCATGTCACAATTGGTAGACCAAAGAAGAAACGCAGAAAATCAGCTTATGAAATTGATGACATGGTGAAGGGTAATAGTGCATCAAGAATCCTTCAGTCGGTTACTTGTTCAAAGTGCAACAACATTGGTCATAATGCAAGGAGTTGTAAGGGACAAAAAGCTAATGCTCCTAGTGGTTCTGGTGGTCCTGGTGGTTCTGGTAAGGGAAAAGGAAAAGCTGGTTGAGGGAAATTGATGACATTGTCTTGATCTATTAGTGAAAGTTTATTTTGTTGGTTAATAGTTCTTTTGGTTAAATTGTGTCTTTTTGGTAAAACTGTGTCCTTATGGTTAATACTTTTGGGTAAATTATGTTTCTTTTGGTTAACCATTTTGTTGATGTATGAAACTATTAACCGTTTTGTTGATGTATGAAATTATTAACCATTTTGTTGATGTATGAAACTATTAACCATTTTGTTGATGTATGAAACTATGTTATGGAAAGTATGGAAACTAAATTACCCTTTATTAAATCCCACTTGTGCTATTGGTTGTTTATGTCGATTGTTAGCATATGTTATTGGTTGTTTTTGTCAATTGTTAGTGTTTACTTTTCCAAAAGTTCCAGAAACACTTGATGAAAATACATGGCTCATAGAAGTCAAAATAAGCTCCAAAAACACTTAATGAAACACTTAACCAAAATATTATCAAATTCACAAACACTTAATCAAAATACATTCCAGAAACACTTCAAAACACTTCAAATTCACATACAACAACCAACTAGATGGATCATAGAAGTCAAAATAAGTTCAAAAAAGACAAACATCAGACATAGCATACTAGTTGGATCTTCTTAAGCACTACAACTTGTAAATAATGATTCCTATGAACACCCAACTTAAAATAATGATTATCTTCAGCAGTCGATTCTCAGCTTCAACTTTGTTCTTAGCCTTCAACAACCCTGGAATTATCCTAGTACATCGTCCACATCCTTCCTCATCAACCCATCCAATAAACTTACATTTAGGTCCCTGTCAAGTTCAAATCCAACAGATTTGCGGTCATTGTCACACAAAAGCTTGAGTTAGAATCAAAACGACCTTACCTTCTTTGTGCAGCCATAAAACTTCCTTCCGGGGTTGTCGTCGGTCCATGATGTCAGTATAACACTTGGTTGCCCGCAATTACATTTCATCATTGTTGATTTTTTGTCCATTAAAGAAACGAGAGATGAAATGAGAGAACAAACGTAGAGGAAGAAAAGGGGGATGCACTGATCTAGGGTTTTTATAGGATGAATAAGTAAAATGACGGAAATACCCCTCAACGTGCAAGGCTCGTGGGGGTTTTAACTCCAAAATCAAACGGAATGTTAGATGAGGGACTATCCGTGCACTAAACCAAACTATTAAGGATTGGCATGGTTAAAAAATGGAGTTAGGGACTAGGCGCGTAACAAACACTAAACCATAGGGACCATTCGTGTACTTTGTCCTTAATTCTAAATTAATTCTTGATCAAACTAATCAAATAATATTATTAATATATTAGAACTTATAATATATTAATAATCTCCAAGTGTTATTTCTCTCATTTAGTCTATCCAATTGCATGGTGCCATGCAACCCAAATGGACCATGCCGGGTCGGGTCAAGTACATACCAGAAATAGTTATGGACTTAGACACCTTATCCAACAATTATGGGGGAACTCACTAAGCTTTGTGCTTACAGTTTCAGTTTTGGTTTCAGGTACCTCCTCAGCTAGGGGAAAGGAGCTGGCGCGGTAGCAGCATGTCACACACACACTCTCCGGTTCCCGCATTTACGAGCTTTTCTGGGATTGATACTCTGATATTCTGATTGGTTGTACGTTGTGGTTTTCAGACATGGTTCAGTTTATATTATGATTGATCAAACGATGTTTTAGTTATTAATATTTTCTAAAGTAACGTTTTTAAACAAAAAAATTTTGGTTGTGAAAATTGGGTCGTTACAAGTTGGTATCAGAGCCCTGGTTTGAGGGATTCGGACACGTCTTCGGGAGTGTCTGAACTCAAATCGAGGGATTGAAAGATTTTCTAAAAGAAAATGTTTTCTAAAATTTAGAAAAGAGTTTTGAGAAAGAACGAAGTGTGTGATGTGCGCGATCGGCCGAGCTCAAGTAAGTATTCCCCATAGTACCCATACAAGTTTATGTTATGTTTATCAGCTTTCGTAGAACCGCATGCTAGAATAGGACTAAGGATCTAGGAGTGATGCCTTATGTGCCTACTATTTGTGTTTCAGTTGTATGAGAAATTGCATGCTAGTTATTGAGTAGACAGTAAGTAGGATAGCCTGATTAGGTTATGCCTGGTAGTATGAGCCTAGCACTATATGCTAACTCAGTTCCTGAAAGTGGATAGAGTTAATTGAGATTGTTACCCTTGCCTGAATGCTGCTTGCTTCGTGCTTCGTGGGACTCTGAATAATGGGAGTTAGCCATTAGGCGAATGCGCCACGTCACATGTAATCAGGATTGAATAATCTTAGAGTGTCGAATTTGATCCTACTGCGCAGCTCTTGTTTGAGTCCAACCGTTGTAGGGACGAGTCGGGTACTCGAAGGATTATCTGAGCCTCGTTACATGTGATGGTATTCGGGTAATGGCCAATTGGCATTACAATGAGGCCTGCAGCAGCTGAGGACTGGTTAGAGTAGAATTAGAGATCTCCCTAGGGCAAGCCCAGGATGAGTATAGTTGTGATCAGCAGTAGTGAAGAGGATCTGGTGGAGTCGAGGCATTCCTTGGAGAAGGTACGGATTGATGTGGAAGGTAGTATGGGCCCGTACTACTGAAAGCAGAGGATCCGTACCCGAACCAAGGAAGGCCAAGATAAGACCAGGGAACCTGTAAGTAGTTGTGATCCCTCAGGAAGTAGTAGTATCACTAATGATTGTTGTGATATATTGCAGAATGGTGGTACTTCGATCGAGGCCGGCAGATGGCGGTTTAGGAGAGGGGTCAGGTTCGGGATCAAGCTCCGAGCCGATTGATGAGAGGCTACGTGAGTTCGTCGCGTCAGAGATCACCAGGGGCATCCTTGAGTCGACCCCCATTCTCTTTGGGTCGATCAAGGAAGGGATCATGGAGTTGATGGAGGATCGCCTACGGGCATTCAGGAGCGATATGGCCTCTAGCCAGTCAGGATCTCGCACACTGTCCTTCAAGGACTTCAGGGGCAGTGGTGCGCCGGATTTCCATGGGGTGAAAGACCCCATTGTCACCAGGCGATGGATTGCAGATATCGAGTTTGCCCAATTGACTAGCTTCTGCCCCGAGGGGTCGAAGGTGAGATACGCAGCGGGGTGTTTACGGGACCGAGCCCGGGATTGGTGGGAGTCAGTGGGTGACTCGTTGGGAGCCTCAGCTATCGAGGCAATGACCTGGTCAGACTTTGTGACCAGGTTCAGGGCAGAGTTTGCGCCGGCTGTCGAGCTTCAGCAGCTGGCCAGGGAGTTTCTAGACATGAGGTAGACGACGGAGACTTTGGCGGAGATCACCACCAAGTTCCGGGAGAGGGCTTTATTGGTGCCCCAGTATGCTGGTGACGAGGACATGAGGAGGACTCGTTACCATGATATGCTGCAAGCTGACATCCGGGAGCATGTTAGCTTTTCGGCTTGCCCTACCCTGGACTCCATGATTGCCAGGGCTAGGGAGAGGGAGATACATTTGGAGCACATCTGGAAACGAAAACTAGGGGAGGGTCAGGCAGGAGGGGCTTCGAGGAAGAAGCCCAAGGGATCAGATGGTAAGCCGAAAGGCCAGTTAGGACCGAGCCGCTGCGGGAAATACGGCAGGACGCACATGGGGGCATGTAGGATAGGATCAGGAGGCTGCTACAAGTGCGGCAAGACAGGGCACTTTAGCAGGGATTGTACTACTCTAGTTTCAGCTATTCAGACATCAGAGTTGCTGTGTTTTCACTGCAACCAGAGGGGCCACAAGAAGGCCAATTGCCCCCAGTTGACAGTTGCAGCGCCAGTGAAGGCGCCAGCTCCAGCGACCCTGCGGATCACGGATGGTCGGCAGGGCAAGGCAGAGGCTCCAGTGGTGAGGAGCCGAGCATTTCAGTTGACTGCCGAGGAGGCACGCGCCGCACCCGATGTGGTGACGGGTATGATTCTTTCCCTCTATCTTATTTTTTATGATGTTATGTTATTGATATGTGCTCTATATGTATATGTATGCATTAGGATCGTTCCATGTGAACGGCCTCCCAGTTCAAGTGTTATTTGATTCAGGTGCATCCCGATCATTCGTTTCCCTTGCACTTAGCAAGAAGTTTCATGAGTCATCGGGCGAGTTAGATTGCCCTTTGGAAGTGGAGATCGCTGACGATCGATCGGTACGAGCATCGATGATATTTCAAGATTGCGTGCTGCGTTTGTTTGAGGAGCGCTATTTGGTAGATTTGGTTCCCATTCCGTTGCGTGGGAACAAGGTGATTATAGGCATGGATTGGCTGAGCCCTAATGGGGTGGTGATAGATTGCGCGCAGCAGCTAGTACGGGTCAGGACCCCAAGCGGGGGAGAGTTAGTGATTCATGGAGAGAGGCCTCAGTGTGGACCCACTGTATGTTCAGCTGCGAGGGCTAGGCGCTACCTTCAGCAGGGATGCGCAGGATATGTCGCATATGTGATGGATACCCGGGAGGTGGCTAAGGCGATAGTGAGTGAGGCTCCGGTGGTCCGAGACTTTGTAGATGTTTTCCCAGAGGAGCTTCCTGGGATACCTCCGGAGCGACAGGTGGAGTTCAGGATTGACCTTGTCCCTGGCGCGGCTCCGATAGCCAAGGCGCCGTATCGGTTGGCCCCTCCCGAGATGCAGGAGTTGTCTACGCAGCTGCAGGAGCTGCTAGACAAGGGATTTATTCGTCCGAGCAGTTCACCCTGGGGAGCCCCGATTTTGTTTGTAAAGAAGAAGGACGGGTCGCATCGGATGTGTATAGATTATCGGGAGCTGAACAAGGTAACGGTGAAGAACCGTTACCCGCTTCCGAGGATTGATGACCTATTTGACCAGCTTCAGGGAGCATCTTGGTTCTCCAAGATTGATTTGCGTTCGGGTTATCATCAGATGAGGGTCAGGGAGGAGGATATGCAGAAGATCGCGTTTCGGACGCGCTATGGTCATTATGAGTTCGTGGTGATGCCGTTTGGGCTCACTAATGCTCCTGCCGCGTTCATGGACCTCATGAACCGCGTATGCAGACCGATGCTGGATCGGTCTGTGATAGTCTTTATCGATGATATCTTGATTTATTTCAAGACTCGGGAGGAACACGAGGAGCATCTGAGAGAGGTATTGGAGACCCTGAGGAGGGAGAGCTTGTATGCCAAGTTCTCCAAGTGTGAGTTTTGGTTGCGCGAGGTGCAATTTCTTGGATACCTCGTCAACCAGAACGGGATTCTGGTTGATCCGGCCAAGGTCGAGGCCGTGATGAGATGGGAGGTTCCGAAGTCTCCATCTGAGATTCGGAGTTTCCTGGGATTGGCGGGCTACTATTGGAGATTTATCCAGGATTTCTCCAAAATAGTCGTACCCTAGACACGGCTGACGAAGAAAGCCGTGGTCTTCGGTGGGGACCCGAGCAGTAGGCTGCATTTGAGACGCTGAGATGGAGATTGTGTGAGGCGCTGATCTTAGCCCTGCCAGAGGGCGTAGAGGATTTTGTGGTCTATTGTGATGCGTCCGTTTCTGGGTTGGGCGCGGTACTGATGCAGAGGGGGCATGTCATTGCCTACGCTTCGAGGCAGCTCAAGCCTCACGAGGCGAACTACCCGACACACGATTTGGAGTTGGGGGCGGTGGTCTTTGCTTTCAAGATTTGGCGACATTACCTCTACGGGGTTCGGTGTACCATCTACACGGACCACAAGAGTTTGAGGTACCTCATGGACCAGCCGAATCTGAACATGAGGCAGCGTCGGTGGTTGGATGTGGTGAAGGAT
Source organism: Lactuca saligna (assembly GCF_052625555.1). Lineage (NCBI taxonomy): Eukaryota > Viridiplantae > Streptophyta > Magnoliopsida > Asterales > Asteraceae > Lactuca > Lactuca saligna. The sequence continues at coordinate 52,802,450 of NC_136422.1, read as the reverse complement.
TATGATTGCGAGATCCTTTACCACCCGGGGAAGGCCAATATGGTGGCCGATGCGCTTAGCCGCAAGGCGGCGCCGATCAGGGACGTCTGCTTGAGGATGACCGTGGTGACTCCCCTGTTGGAGCAGATTCGGGAGGCTCAACAGAAGGCTATCAAGGAGGAGCATCGGAAGAGCGAGCGCGTGGTGGGTCAGGTTTCCTCCTTTGGTTATGATAGCCGAGGACTATTGACACTACACTGTAGGGTGTGGGTGCCGTATCACGGAGGCGTGCGCCAGATTTTGATTGAGGAGGCGCACAAGTCCCGATTCTCTATTCACCCCGGGGCGACGAAGATGTATAGGGATCTTCGTCTGGATTACTGGTGGCCCTGCATGAAGCGGGATGTGGCATGGTACGTCGAGCAGTTTTTGACCTGCAGGAAGGTCAAGGCCGAACATCAGAGACCGAATGGCAAGATGCAGCCGTTGGATATTCCACTGTGGAAATGGGAAGATATCACGATGGATTTTATCACGAAGCTTCCCAGGACCGCACATGGAGTGGATTCGATTTGGGTCATTGTGGATAGATTGACCAAGAGTGCTCACTTTATTCCGATTCAGGAGAGCATATCGGCCGAAAAATTAATCGACATCTATATCAGGGAGATTGTGGCACGACATGGGGTGCCGGTATCGGTGATCTCGGACAGGGATGTGCATTTTACTTCCAGATTTTGGAAGAAATTCCATGACGAGTTGGGCACTCGTCTGCATTTTAGCACCTCCTTTCACCCGCAGACGGATGGCCAGAGCGAGCGGACCATCCAGACTCTGGAGGATATGCTGCGGGCGTGCGTGCTAGACTTCGGTGGTAGCTGGGATACCTATCTTCCCCTGGTCGAGTTCTCCTACAACAACAGCTACCACGCGAGTATCGACTACCCTCCCATCGAGATGCTATACGGACGGAGGTGTAGGACCCGGATATGCTGGGGTGAAGTTGGCCAAAGGGTCATGGGGAGCACCGAAGTGGTGCTTAAGACGACCGAGAGGATCCAGCAGGTCCGGAGCAGGCTTCAAACTGCTCAGAGTCGGCAGAAAAGTTATGCCGACAAGCGTCAATCCGATTTGGAGTTCCAAGTCGGGGATATGGTTCTCCTGAAGGTGTCGCCTTGGAAAGGCGTCATACGATTCAGGAAGCGAGGCAAGTTGGGCCCGTAATTCATCGGACCGTTCAGGGTCGTAGCCCGGGTGGGCAAGGTGGCGTACAAGTTGGATCTGCCAGCCGAGCTCAGCCAGATCCACAGCACTTTCCATGTTTCACAGTTGCGGAAGTGCTTAGTGGACGATTTAGCAGTAGTGCCTTTGGAGGATATTCAGGTTGATGACAGTCTGAATTACATTGAGCGCCCAGTCGTAATCCTCGACAGGAAGTCGAAGGATTTGAGGAACAAGAGAGTGGAGTTAGTGAAGGTGCAATGGCAGCATCGCAAGGGTTCGGAATGGACTTGGGAGCCGATGGACGAGATGATGGAGCATTACCCCAAGCTGTTTCAGGATTGAGCAGCAGACTTCGAGGACGAAGTCTAAAATAAGTGGGGGAGATTTGTAGCACCTGGTTTCTGGTATGTAAATCTTATTCGAATATTGCCTATTTTAGCCTTGGACTCGGCGAGTCATAGGTCCGACTCGCCGAGTAGAGACGTGACCCAGGTCACGTTTTAAGTTGGCGACTCAGCGAGTCCATATCCTGGACTCAGCGAGTCGCCGCTGTTGGATGAAACCCTAAGTTCCAGGGGTTTGCACCCTATTTAAACGACTTAACTGCCCCAAGCCAGCCCTCATTCACCCTTAGAGCCCTGTATCCCTCGTTCTATGCTGTTCCTTGAGAGTTTGAGGCTATTGTGTGTGTTTTTGAAGGTTTTGAAGAAGGAAGGAAGTAGATCCAGAAGAAGGGAAGCCATCCAGGCAACTATTGTGTCCTTCCAGCAGTTCCCTTGAGGTATAACCCGTTTTCCCCATGATTCTATGCTTAAAACTTCATTTGGGTCTTTCTTGGTCAAATCCCCAAGCTTGTATGTGCATTATATGTCATAATAAGATGTTTGGCCTCTGGATCTAGGCAAGATTGAGCTCCAGGAGCTCAGATCTGTTAGCTTTATGGCCCCATGTTGCTTGTTAGCCCTAGATCTACCCTTTTAAGGCATTTTGAGCCCTAAAATCCATATTGGTGAATATCCACACGTAAAGTTGGAAACTTTACGTGTGATTTGTGTCCTAGAAGTCCAGATCTATGAATGGCATGGAATGGAATCGAGCAAATCGGTGTATTTGGTGGATGCATGGCGGCGACTCGGTGAGTTGTATATGTGACTCGGCGAGTCTGGTCGCGAGTCACCGAATTGGTCCCTTTATGATGTATCGAGTTTGAGCCGTGAGTCACAAGGGGTGACTCGGTGAGTTGGGAGCTGAAATCACCTATGTTAGGACTCGGCGAGTCAATGCCCTGACTCGGCGAGTCCAAGGCAATCTTCATAAATCAAGAACAGACCCGGCGAGTTGTTCATACAACTCGGCGAGTCTTAGAATAAGTGTTCTTCGGATGAAGATGAACTCGACGAGTTGTTCATACAACTCGGCGAGTAGGATGAAGGGGTTGAATGTCAGTTTAGGAGATGAACTCGTCGAGTCATAGCCTAACTCGACGAGTAGAATCAGGGACCCAAGACAATTGTCTGGACAGGGACTCGGCGAGTTGGAGAGCCAACTCGGCGAGTCAGGTCAACTAAAAGTTGACTCTGATTTGATTTAGGGCTAGACCAGGGGTAAATGGTCTTTTTACCCAAAGGACAGTTAGCAGTGTATGATTATGTATACTGTGGGAATTACAGCCGGGGAGTTTCCGGAGCAGCAGCAGCAGTAGTAGGTGATCAATTCCCACACAGACCAGCAACTATTTCGAGGTGAGTTTCCTTTCCAGTAGGAATGGGTCTAAGGCACCAAGGCCGACCCGTGTAGACGAGATGTTAGTACTAGAGTGTGGGCCGAGCCCGTACCTCTGGGTTTAGTCAAGTATGAAATATGTGTTAATATGGTAGAGTTGCTTATACTTGTTGTCTGCGTGATACTTGTATGTTATGGGTTAGCGGTTGAGTGTGGGCAGGGCCCGTATCTCTCCGAGGTTGGAGTGTGGGCTAGGCCCGTATCTCCCCGATAGCGAAGTGTGGGCAGGGCCCGTATCTTCACAAGTGTGGGAGAGGCCCGTATCTCCTGGCTAGCGAAGTGTGGGCAGAGCTCGTATCTTCACGAGGGTGGGCAAGGCCCGTAACTCCTAGCTGAACATTGTTTGTTATATGTATGCATGGTATGGGTATTATGGGGGAACTCACTAAGCTTTGTGCTTATAGTTTCAGTTTTGGTTTCAGGTACCTCCTCAGCTAGGGGAAAGGAGCCGGCGCGGTAGCAGCACGTCACACACACACTCTCCGGTTCCCACATTTACGAGCTTTTCTGGGATTGATACTATGATATTCTTATTGGTTGTACGTTGTGGTTTTCAGACATGGTTCAGTTTATATTATGATTGATCAAACGATGTTTTAGTTATTAATATTTTCTAAAGTAACGTTTTTAAACAAAAAAAATTTGGTTGTGAAAATTGGGTCGTTACATATCATGCCTTTAGAATGTGTCTAATAAATAAAATGTCTAGTACATGAGAAGTACATGTTCGATTAGTAGAAAGAAAGACTTTTGGTATAGTCCATGAAGTTATCCCATCGTCTGACGTTTCCATCACCAACCGAGTGAAGTAGAATTGATGATTGAAGATACACATGGAAGAAGTCCTAGTAGAGTCTAGGGAAAATTATATGATTGTTTGGACACATTTGTGTGTGTTAAAACTGTTTATGTTATAATGACTTGGAAACCTGCGAGACAATACTTGGGACGAGTATGAGTAGGTGTGAAAGGTAGTAGATGCCTATATTACCGGAAGCACAGGACTCACACTTGGATCAGGGAAAGTCGCAAGGTTACCAAGAAGCTAGTAACCGATTCCATTTTATTCAAGTCGTTACTATCATTTCGGTAATGACTAAGAAGATGATTGTTATTCCGACCCTAGTGTTCATATCGAATTGAGTCTGACTACGATGAGTATGTTATGTGGTTCTGAGAACCAAGTTTGAGGTAGCATTTGACTTAAGCCAGAAGAATTAATCAAAGCAATCAATAAAGGTAGCATGACGGTTGCTTGTAGCTAGAAATTCTACCTTTTAAGATGAGATTAGAACATGAAGGAAATTATAGTCTGTTCTGGAAGACTCTAAGAGACATGAGTGTTAGCGTTGCAACATACGATCATAGGACATTAGAATAAGACACATCGTTACATTGTAGTAATAAAAGAACTTATCTTAAGTTTGTATCCAGTGAGGATCGAGATTGTGACTTGAAGGGTTATAATTTGGAGTCTAACGTGAGATAGCGAGCAAGTGCAAGATCGAGCACCGCCCGCAGTCAGGAAGTCTTAGAGTTAGATACTCGTTCGAAGAAACATCAAAGTTATGTTTATTACTTAGGATGAAGAGATAACGTATGGAGTCATCGTGTGAGCCCTGTTTCGTTGATGATTCAGGGACATAATCATCCTAAGGGGGAGATAATTGTAACGCTCGTAGATCCGGACTAGTCAATTTAGAGATAATAGGGGTCGAAAACAACTTTTCGAAAAAATATTATTTATAATAAATAATCTTAACCAAGTTGTAGAATACGTCTTAAGGGTTCTGTACATATAAAGAACGTCGAAATCCGAGTTATAACGAATAAGTTATAGTCCGTCGAAGTTTTACGGCAAAACCGGCACGACACCGGGATACGTATATATTGAATTTACAATGGAGGAATTTTTAGCCTTAGAAATATAAACAAAAGTTTTAGTATACGTTAAACCAAGAACATAAAAAAAAAAAAAAGAACACCCAAATCTGACTTCGTATGAGGAAGTTATGAATTTTCTAAGATTTGGCTTAGCAGTGCACCACCCGAAACTCGAATTTTAGATCGAGCGGTTTTTGTCCTACACGACCTAAATGAGAATCGAAGATCTCATTAATAGGAACTAAATGATAAAAAGACAGACGAAAATGGAGTCCGTACGAAGGAGTTACGAATTCTTCGTGGTCATTTAACAGTCTAATCTCCTCCTACTGTTAAATTTATGATCGGTGGAGAATTATCCGATGGCATCTAAATGAAAGTTGTAGATATTGTTTTTACCTATGCGTGGATATAGACAACGTCAAAAACGGAGTCCGTATGCGAAAGTTATGAATTTTTGAAAATCGGCTCATTTCCACCCTATATGCGATGCCACGTGTCAGCACCAGGCAGTGCCTAGCTGTAGCCAGCCTGGCTCACGACGTGAGCACCTTAAAACTCATGGTGTGAGTGACCCCCAACCTCCTATAACTAAGAGGTGAACCTTCTTCATTCCTCACACCTCCCCTCACTTCAGTCTCTCAATCTCTAGAACTTCTCTCCAGCCCCGAAACCCACCGAAAGGCCTAGGGAACCTCCCTAGCACGAGGCGGAAGGCCCAGAGTGACCGACGGCTCCAAGACAAAGAGTCTTTTGGCTCAGGAACGCTACTCTAGCGGAGCCCGATTTTGAGAAAAACCCCCTGTAATTGAGCTACGCCTAACCTATCTTTAGTATAACTTATGATTCAATATAGTAATGTTATTAGGACCTTATAATAAGTATTTGGGCTATTATTATGAGTTATATAAGTGTCGTTATAATATCTTTTTAACCACTCGTGGTACAATGAATCTGGTTTAAAGGGCCGCATAGGGTTGTTGGATTTCAGATGTAACAACGTGAATTTTCAAAACAAATTTTCATTTTTAAATTGTATTTTTTTTTATCATCCAAAACAATATCAAAACAAACTGTATCCAATGTCATAATAACCAAAAAATCCCAGAATCTCAAAACATAATCTCTATGAGTGTGTACGGATCATGTCGGCACCTTCCCGCGATCCTCACTAGTACCTGAAACACATAACACAACAATTGTAAACATAAATGCTTAGTGAGTTACCCAAAATACCAAATACAAGACATACGCCTTTCCAGGCCATAACTCTGTTGGATCTTCCGATCCAAGTGTCTCAGGGGACTTCCTTCCCGAATCCCGGTAGACCTTCCAGTCCTACCCATATCGACCTTCAGTCTGTAACCTACTGACCTTCCGATCCATGTCATCTTGACCTTCTGGTCCTTATCATACATAACATACATAACACATACATATCACATACATATCACATAATAACATATAGCACATACATCTCATATCATACAAGACCTTTCAGACACACATAAGTACCCTTCCAGGTACAGTATAGTGAGAAGACTCACCTCAATGAAGTTGGATAACTCTCATGCTCAATGTCCCGACCTAGGCTCCTCATATCATTCAAATAACATTCCCGATCAATATCCTCTCATAGTCTCATCTCTAAAGATTGTGTAGAAGGCCATTCTACCCCTCCCTGAACTCTCTCGAATCAGTCTTGACCAAAACCCTAAGGTCAACGAAAGTCAATGGTCAAACTTTGACCCGACTCATTGAGTGTACATGGGCGACTCGGCGAGTCGATGCGGGTCCTCTGAATCCTTCTAGCCTCTCTTGGCTCGTCGAGTCATCCTTCTACTCGACGGGTTCCACCATTCACGAATCGCGGGGCAACCCTGACTCGACTCGTCGAGTCCACTTATGAACTCGGCGAGTTGCTTCCATAATCACACTCAAATGACCTTCTGAGGTCAGATTGGCTTCTCTAATCTATAGATCTGACTTCCCCACGACCAATAACCACATAAAGGTCGAAACTTGACTCACATGCAATGCACCCAAGGCTTCTTTTGGTGAAATGGCCTCTAAAATGGCCTCCAAGGCTCATAACTCAAAAGGTATGGCATAAAGCAGAGTGGTAAGGACTCTTTGGACCTCTTAAAGTCTAGATCTATGAACCATTTTTCCTTGGGACCTCACATACTCCAGTTTCAACCTAAAAGAGACATAAAGAAACCCTAGATTCCACTAGAATTATCATAAACACGATAATGGCACAAATTGTTACCTCCAAAAGCTTCCTCTGATCAAATAAGATTGGATCTAAGCTCCTCAACCCGCTTAGCTTGTTCTACCTCCTTCCTTCTTGCTAAAACACACAAGTAATGGTGAACAATGGCTCTTCTCTCACTCTCTTAAGGCTCACAGATGCTATTGTGCTCTCTAGGACGAAGGTAGCCACAACTAAGGGCCATAAGGTCCTTTAAATAGGGTACAAGTCCGGGGATTTTAGGTTTCAACTCACAGCGCAGACTCTTTGAGTCCACCCCTTCTGACTCGTCGAGTCTGTTCATTAATTCAGTCAACGGATCGCGATCCTACTCGACGAGTCTAAGTGCCAACTTGTCGAGTCCCTCTCTCTAACCCAAAAATGATTAACAACATAGAATACCTGGGACTCCGAAAGTTACAATTCTGCCCCACTAGAATTAGACTTCATCCCCGAAGTCTCGCTCGACAAACAATTCGGGGTGCTGCTTCCGCATTGCCAACTCCGGCTCCCAAGTTAGCTCGGACCCCCTCTGATGTTGTCACTGGACCTGAACCAGGGGAACCTCCTTGTTCCTCAAAACCTTGATCTTCCGATCCTGTATCGCGATTGGTCTTTCAGCGTAATTCAGGCTCGCATCCACCTGAATATCTTCCATCGGTACCACCGCCGACTCATCGGCTATACACTTCCTCAACCGAGACACATGGAAGGTATCATGAATCTGGCTCAATTCTACAGGTAGCTCCAACCGATACACAACCCTACCCACCCTCGCGGTCACCCTAAACGGCCCAATGTACCGGGGCCCCAGCTTGCCTCTCTTCCTGGATCAAATCACTCTTTTCCAAGGAGACACCTTCAGGAGTATGAAGTCTCCCACCTGGAACTCAAGCTCGGATCGTCGCTTGTTCGCATAACTCTTCTGGCGACGCTGAGACGACAACAACCACTATTTGACCTGCTGAATTTTCTCAGTTGTCTGAAGCACTATCTCAGTGCTGCCCATCACGCGCTTCCCTACCTCTCCCCAACAAATGGGAGTCCGACACCTCCTCCCATACAACAACTCGAAGGTAGGCATACCAATAATCGAATGGTGGCTGTTGTTATAGGAAAAGTCAGCCAACGACAAATACGTGTCCCAACTCCCTCCGAAGTCCAACACACATGCCCGAAGCATGTCCTTGAGCATCTTAATCGTCCGCTCACTCTGTCCGTCCGTTTGTGGGTGGTAAGCGATATTGAAATGCAGCCTCATGCCCAACTCCTCATGGAACTTCTTCCAGAACTTGGAAGAGAAACGCACATCTCGATCTGACACAATCGAGATCGGTACTCCATGTCGTGATACTACCTCCCTTACATACAACTCTGCTAGCCCCTCTACAGAAGAACTCTCACTGATAGCAAGGAAGTGACCCTCTTCGTCAGCCGATCGATGATCACCCAAATCGCATCAACGCCCCTCGTGGTCCTCGGCAATTTAGGATGAAATCCATTGAGATCTGTTCCCACTTCCACTGGGGAACCTCAAGTGGCTGCAACTTGCCATGCGGACGCTGGTGCTCAGCCTTTACCCTGTGACATGTCAAGCACCTCTCAACAAACCATGCAACATCCTTCTTCATACAGGGCCACCAATAATCTTTCTTCAGATCCAAATACATCTTAGTGGCCCCGGGATGGATCGAGAACCTGTATCGGTTCGCCTCCTCCATCAAAGTGGTACGTGCCCCGCCTGCATACGACACCCAAATCCGAACCTGAAAGGTCATAAGACTGCGACTATCGGTAACGAACTCAGGTACCTGCCCAATCACCCTCTCTATCTTGCGGTTCTCCGGTATCACGGCCTATTCCTGGGCCTCCTGAATGGTGTCCAACATCGGAGTCATCACTGTCAACCGCATACAAATATCTCGAATCGGGCACTCTCTGCCCTACAGATCAGGGCATCAGCTACAACATTAGCTTTGCTTGGGTGGTATAGGATATCACAAACGTAATCCTTTACCACGCCCAACCATCTCCTCTGGCGCATATTTAGGTTGGGATGATCCATCAAATACTTCAAGCTCTTGTGGTCAGTGTATATGGTACATCGAACCCCATACATATAGTGACGCCAGATCTTGAGGGCGAACACCACTGCCCCTAACTCCAGATCGTGGGTGGGATACCTCGTCTCAAGAGGTTTCAGCTGCCTCGATGCATACACTATCACATGCCCCTTCTTCATAAGTACTGCACCCAACCCCAATATCGATGCGTCGCAATACACTACAAAATCCTCCATCCCTTCTGAGAGGGCTAACACCAGAGCCTCGCATAGTCTCTGGCGACGTGTCTCAAACGAGGGCTGTTGTTCCGGACCCCACAAAAAAGCAACACCATTTGAGGTTAACCTGGTGAGAGGCACGACGATTTTGGAGAAACGTTTGATAAATCTCCGATAGTAGCCGGCCAATCCTAGAAAACTCCTGATCTCGGTTGGTGATCTCGGCACCTCCCACCTCATAACCACCTCAATCTTGGCCGGATCAACCAAAATCCCTTTCTGGTTAACGAGATGCCACAAGAACTTGACCTCCCGTAACCAAAACTCATACTTGGAGAATTTGGCATAAAGCCTCTCCAACCTTAATACCACGAGAATCTCTCTCAGATGCTCGTCGTGCTGCTCTCTAGATCTCAAATATACTAGAATATCATCGATAAACATGATCACCGATTGATCCAACATCGATCTGCACACCATGTTCATGAGATCCATGAATGTTGTCGGTGCATTGGTGAGCCTATAAGGCATCACCACGAACTTGTAATGCCTATAACGAGTTCTGAATGTTGTCTTTTGGATATCTTCATCTCGCACTCTCATCTGATGATACCCAGACCTCAAGTCAATCTTGGAGAATCAAGACACCCCCTGCAACTGATCGAACAGGTCGGCGATCCTCGGTAATGGATAACAGTTCTTGACCGTCAATTTGTTCAAATCCCGGTAATCAATGCACATCCGGTGTGAACCATCCTTTTTCTTAACAAAAAGGATCGACGTTCCTCAAGGTGAGCTACTCGGTCTAATAAACCCTTTCCCCATCAGCTCCTGAAGCTACGAGAACAACTCCTGCATCTTTGGCGGCGCAAGGCGATAAGGTGCCTTGGTGTGAGGCGCTGCCCTCGGAACCAAATCGATGTGGAACTCTACCTGCCTCTCAGGAGGCACACCTGACAACTCCTCAAGAAAAATATCCGGGAACTCGCGCACTATCGGAACCTCATCAATCGAACTTGGCCTCCCAACGGCCACTCGTGTATCCATAACATAGGCTACGAACCCCGCTGCAGCGTTGCTGTAAACTCTTTCTCGCTCTGGCAGCCAAACAGAATGCTGACCCACATTGGGTACCCTCGTCATACACCATAAGTACTCCCCCACTAGGGTCTCGTATCGTCACCAACTTTCGCTCGCAGTCTATAACAACCCCAAATCGGCACAACCAATCCATGCCCACTATGACACACATGTCCCCTATCGCAATTGGGACAATATCTATCGGGAAATTAACACCGAAGATCTCAAGTACACATCCTCGAATCACATCCATAGCATACGCCGCTCACTCGTCAGCTATAGAAACTCGTAGAGGTCGACTCAACGCCTCTCGACGGATAGTGATGTGCTGACTAAACGGTAAAGACACAAATGACCAACTCGCACCCGAGTCAAATAACACCAAAGCAGGTACATAATTCACAAGAAAAGTACCTACGCATATCATAAAATAAGCATCACATCATAATTCAACATAAATAAATGAAAGAATACGTACCAGCCAGGACATCGGGCGCTGCGTGGACCTCCTCCGTTGTTAACTGGAAAGCTCTTCCGTGAGCTTTCGGTGCCTCAGCCTTCACTGGCCATCCCTCAGTAACTCGTGCAAACCCCTGCGCTGACCCCTGTAGCAGCTGTGGACACTCGGCCTTCCGATGGCCCGTCTGGTTGCAATGAAAGCAAACCATGAATCCCTTGGGGCAATCCTTGGCTATATGCCCCTCCTTTCCACATTTGTAGCAAGAACCTAATCGAAAAAACTCATCATGTCCCTTGCCGCACTTCCCACAAGTGCGACCCTTCTGGCCTCCAGATCTCGAATCGGCAGGCTTTGCCGGCTTAGCTGCCGGCTGAAACTGTGCTGGCCGTCGATCCTTCCCCTGAGACTCGACCTCCTCCCTGGCCTGACTCTCCAACTCAATCTCCCTCTTCCGAGCATTTTCCTAGAGCTCGGCAAATGTCCGGTAAGTCGATTTCGACACGAACTCCCGAATATCCCTCCTCAAAACGCCCAAATACCAGCTCATGCGTGCCTACTCGGTAGACACCTGCTCAGGGCAAAACATCGCCCTCTCATGAAACTTCCTGGTACCACAGTAACAGAATCAGTACCCTGCTTGAGGATCAATCTTTCCCTATCTAGTGGGGGAACATACTCGTCTCTAAACATGGTGGTTAACCTCTCCCAGGTTACCTATGAAAGCTCTGCAAGAGTGAAGTTCACCGTCATGAACTTCCACCAATCATTCGCTCCCAGGCGGATCTGGTTCAACATGAACTGTACCGTCATATGCTCCGGACATGAACACGTATAAAAGCATCTCTCTATATCAGAAATCCATCTCATTGCATCGATCGGATCTTGCATCCCGTCAAACTCTGGTGGCTTCGTGTTGCTGAACTCCCGAAACAACAACGAGTCACCTCCCTAAGGCCTAGCAGCTGCCACAACTACAGTAGCTACAGTAGTTGTAACCTCAGTCACCGCTGCGTACCGCTCATCGAAAGTCTCAATCAATGTGGTCCTTATAGACCCAAACATCTATGGAATCTCGGCTCGAATCGCCGCTGCCACCTCATCGTGGATCATCTGACGAAGCTCCTCGTCACTCATGCCGCTCGTCTCAGGTCTTTGGCGTGTCCCAACCATAATGTCTCTGAAATACAACATAAAATAATATTAGAGACCCACTCAAGCATATTCTCACTCGATACTCCACCTTACTTGTCCCCTAGTACCCAAAGGATTCTTACTTTGACTGCGCACTGATCCGGTGTCTCCAGTAGTACGGGCTTTATACTACCATCCACACTACATCAGCATTCACCCCAAGTCCTCTTCCTTGGATCCTAGATCACAAGTACTCTACATCTCGCTAGCATAGGCTACCCTTCGGTAGGCCTCTCATAAGCTCCTCACTGCTACCTATTCTCTCTCAAGCATCTCATAGCAGGAAATATCTTCCTAGGCTAAGGAATCACAAATCAGGCAACTCTAGTCATAATAAGAACACCTAGCCTACCTTCAGCATAATATATCATAACATATTTCTTAACATATAATGTAAGGGTATTTTGGGAAATCACCGTTCGGGCGCTGGCTGATCGTACACACTGCTTCCTTTGCTTTTCTCAAATCCTTTTACTTCTTTAGAAAAATTGTTTATTTTATGAAAAACTTTCTCAAATCCCCAGTTTGAGTCCAGATACACCCGAAGGTGCCACCGAATCTCTCAAACCAAGGCTCTGATACCAACTTGTAACAACGTGAATTTTCAAAACAAGTTTTCATTTTTAAATCATATTTTTTTATCATCCAAAACAATATCAAAACAAACTGTATCCAATGTCATAATAACAAACAAATCCCAGAATCTCAAAACATAATCTCCATGAGTGTGTACGAATCATGCTGACGCCTTCCTGCGATCCTCACTAGTACCTGAAACACATAACACAACAACTGTAAGCATAAATTCTTAGTGAGTTCCCTAAAATACTACATACAACACATACACCTTTCCAGGCCATAACTTCGTAGGATCTTCCGATCCAAGTGTCTCAGGGGACTTCCATCCCGAATCCCGCTAGACTTTCCGGTCCGTAAACTCCTGACCTTCCGGTCCATGTCATCTTGACCTTTCGTTCCTTATCATACATAACATACATAACAAATACATATCACATAACAGCATATAGCACATACATCTCATAGCATACAAGACCTTTCGGTCACACATAGGTACCCTTCCAGGTACAGTATAGTGAGAAGACTCACCTCAATGAAGTCGGATAACTCTTGTGCTCAATGTCCCGACCTAGGCTCTTCCTATCATTCAAATAACATTCTTGATCAATATCCTCTCATAGTCTGATCTCTAAGTATTGGGTAGAAGGCCATTTTACCCCTCCCTAAACTCTCTCGAATAAGTCTTGACCAAAACCCTAAGGTCAATGAAAGTCAATGGTCAAACTTTGACCCGACTCGTCGAGTGTACATGGGCAACTAGGTGAGTCCATGTGGGTCCTTTGAATCATTCTAGCCTCTCTTGGCTCGTCAAGTCATCCTTCCACTCGACGGATTCCACCTGTCACGAATCGCGGGGCAACCCCGACTCGACTCGTCGAGTCCACTTATGAACTCGGCAAGTTGCTTCCATAATCACACTCATATGACCTTCTGAGGTCAGATCGTCTTCTCTAATCTATAGATCTGACTTCCTCACGACCAATAACCACGTAAAGGTCGAAACTTGACTCACATGCAATGCACCCAAGGCTTCTTTTGGTGAAATGGCCTCTAAAATGGCTTCCAAGGCTCATAATTCAAAAGGTATGGCATAAAGCAGAGTGGTAAGGACTCTCTGGACCTCGTAAGGTCCAGATCTATGAACCATTTTTCCTTGGGACCTCACATACTCCAGTTTCAAACTAAAAGAGACATAAAGAAACCCTAGATTCCACTAGAATTATCATAAACACGATAATGGCACAAATTGTTACCTCCAACAGCTTCCTCGTATCAAATAAGAGTGGATGTAAGCTCCTCAACCCGCTTAGCTTGTTCTACCTCCTTCCTTCTTGCTAAAACACACAATAAATGGTGAACAATGGCTCTTCTCTTACTCTCTCAAGGCTCACAGATGCTATGGTGCTCTCTAGGACGAAGGTCACCGCAACTAAGGGCCATAAGGTCCTTTAAATAGAGTACAAGTTCGGGGATTTAAGGTTTCAACTCACAGCACGGACTCGTCGAGTCCACCCCTCCCGACTCATCGATTCCGTTCATTAATTCAGTCAACGGATAGTGATCCTACTCGATGAGTCTAAGCACCAACTCGTCGAGTCCCTCTCTTTAACCCAAAAATAATTGACAACATAGAATACCTGAGAATCCGGATGTTACATCAGAAGTGTTATACGCCAAAATGGTCCTGCCCTCTGGTGTTTTATGTTTGGACCCTGTCTGTACATAGTGGGTGAAGAGTATTGTTTAACGCATATATAATAGTAATAATAGTTAGACTATTAATTAGTCTCGGCGAATATTAGACTAAACTCTAGTGGTAATGATACTAGGTTCTGTCAAAGGAGTTGTTTAAAGTAAACGAAGTGTTATCCGAGTACCGAGTCACCACCTTTTCAGGTGAGTGCATAGTTACTTTCATCTTACACATAGATATGAAGTATTTTATATAAATTATGTGCTACGTGTGTATATTATCTGTATCCTTGTTGTCTATGTTGGATGAACGATTTTATACATGTTTTAAATGATTTAAACTGTATACGTATTTTATATCTACAAAATGTGTTGGGTGGAACATGGGTAGATTAAATATGAGATAAATGATGAGCGATGCGAGATGAGATGAATGATGAGCGATGATATATAAATGGTAAAATATGGTGAGAAGCGATGAGCCAAAACGATGAGCCATACAATGACCTAAGCGATGACCCAAGCGATGGCCTCGTCATCTAGCAGAGTATGGATGACAACCATGGACTATTCTAGATATTCTAGTAGAACACTAGTAGGCTTGCAACCTGTAGGTGTTGTGAACGATGTGTTCACCCGTGTACTCTAAAAACCCATTGACATGTATTGCGAGTGGATTCTCAGAAACAATATTGTCGATAAACGAGATAACCCTAGCAGCTATGGATTTAGTGCCCGTTGAGCAAACCCTGGCAACGATGGATTTTGTGCCTTTTCTTTAGGATAATCCTTAGGAAATAATGAACAAGGAATAGCTAATTCTTAGGGTAAATCTTTAAGAGTAAAGAAGATAATGTGGATTAGTAATTGGGTTAATTATTTGATGATTAAACATAATAGTTATATTATTGTGGGTTGAAAACCATATGTACTCACCATGTTTCCTAACCCGACACACTCAGTTTATTTATATCACACGTGTTGATATGAAGTCACATTACACTGAGAGATTAAGGAGATATAAATCACTAGTGATAATGAATGTAAGTTCTGTTTATGCTTATGTTTCTGTATTGACGATGACATCCCAAATGTTTTAAAATAAATAAAAATTTCGGAAATGCCTTGATAACGTATTTCTCATGTTTTACTGGGAACAAGTAATGCAACATTTTTATTAAAAGAGGTACTCTAATTTTTATAAAACGTAAACAAAATCGTTGTTTTCTGGTCGTGAAAATGGGGATGTCACAAATAAGGGCTAGAGTATTCGGTTGGATGATGCGTTATGGGCTCACTGGGCAGCATATATAACACCTATCAGAATGTCACCTTATCAAATAGTTTTTGGTAAACTATGGTGACTTCTGGTAGAGTTGGAGCATCGAGCATATTGGGCTGTCAGGAAGTTGAATATGAGCATAGATGAAGCTGGGAATAAAAGAAGACTGGACATCCAAGAGTTAGAAGAAATATGGAACAATGCTTACGAGAATGAAATAATTTACAAGGAGATGACAAAAGCTTTTCACGACAATGTGATTTTGTGAAAGGTATTTACCATTAGTCAAAAGGTACTCTTGTATTACTCTCGTTGTAAACTTATTTCTTTTAAATTTAGGTATTGTTTGGAGGGATCTTTTATTATTACTAACGTGTTTGATCATGGTGCCATAGAAATTAAGAGTAATCAAACAAGAAAAATTTTCAAGTTAAATATGATGGGTTTTGAGCAAAAGAACATCTCATATGCACATGCAAAACCCTATAGCTTTGAATCTAGGTTTCTCTATTGTACATGTAAATTTATCTAAAGCTTGCAAACCCTAATCTAGCATACTATGAAAACGAGATCTGTAATAAAATAAGTTTAGATGATACCTTTCAATTGTTGAAAGAATCTTCAATCTTCAAGAGCTTAGTATCACAAGTGTAATACCTCTAATGGCTTACAAACACCAAGGCAAGAAGATGAATTAGAAGAGAGAAGGAGAGAAGCACAATTTTGGCTATAGTAACTCTATGGTTTCTTGGGGTAGTCGAAAACTGTAACGCCCTTAGATCCGAGCTAGTCAATTTAGAGGCAATAAGTGTCGAAAATGACTTTTTGGCAAAATATTATTTAGAATAAATAATCTTTACCAAGTTGTAGTATATGTTACAAGGTATCTGTACATATAAAGACGGCCGAAATTTGAGTTATAACGAAGAAGTTATGACTCGTCGAAGTTTCGCGAAGGAACCGACACGATACCAGGAAACGTAAATAGTGAATTTACGATAGAGCGAGATTTAGCCTTAGTGATCTAAATGAAAGTCGTAGAATACGTTAAACTGAAAGCGTCCATAAAAAGAACGCCCAAATTTAACTTCGTATGAGGAAGTTATGATTTTTTGAAGTTTCGGATTAGCAGTGTACAACCCAAAATTCGAATATTAGATCGAGCAGTTTTTAGCCGACACAACCTAAATGAGAATCGAAGATCTCGTTATTAGTAGCGTAATGATAAAAAGACAGACGAAAACGGACATCGGATGAAGAAGTTATGAGATTTTAATGGACCAATTCTGTCCCAGCCTGTTGAAAATATAACTTTAAAAATAAAGTCAAAATTAGCCGACGGAGCCTAAACAAAAGTTGTAAAGTACGTCTCCACCTAAGTGTGGATATAAATAACGTCAAAATCGGAGTTCGTATGAACGAGTTACAAATTATAATAGCATATTTACGTATTAAAATAAAGTATAAATCATATTTACGTACACACATATATATACATATGTATATATCATTAGAAATGTATCGACGATGCAGTCATTATAAGACTAGTGTTGAGTTCGTTCGACATTAGTTTAGTACAAATATCGTTAAATCTATTTAAAATAGTATTATAAATGGGTGTTTAGTTGTTTATATAACTAAAAGGTCATTAAGTAATTATGAAGGGTAGTTTTTGAAAATTTAATTAGTATAAATAAGAGCCTTGGGCTCTCATATTTCTTGCACCATTCTCTTGATTCAAGAGTATTTCTCTCTTTATCCCCCAAGCATTTCGGTCCCTCGTGATTCGACTTCTCTTTCTGTAGTTTTAGTATAGTAAGGTGAGCGCTGAAGCGTTGCACGAATCTTTCTTAGAAAGATTCAGCGACGAAGTTCTGCCTCTACAGAAACCAACTCCTAGCTAAAATCCCATTGTAAGTAAGTTATGTTTACCCTATTTAAAATATAGTTTATATTTAAAATTAGTATTGTTATTATAAATTTATAATAAATATTTGAGCTATTATTATGACTTATATAAGTGTCGTTATAATATCTTTTTAACTACTCGCGGTACGGAGAATCTGGTTTAAAGGGCCGCATAGGGTTGTTGGATTTCAGAAGTGCTATACGCCAAAATGGTCCTGCCATTCGGTGTTTTATGTCTGGACCCTGTCTGTATATAGTGGTTGGAAAGTATTGTTTAAACGCTTATATAATAATAATAAGACTAATAATTAGTCACGGTAAATATTAGACTAAAATCTAGTGGTAATTATACTAGGTTTCGTTGAAAAAAATTATTTTAAAGTAAACGAAGCACTGTCTGAGTACCGAGTCACCACCTTCTTAGGTGAGTGCATAGTTACTTTCATCTTACACATAGATATGAAGTATTTTATATAAACTACGTGCTATGTGTGCATATTATCTGAATACTTGTTGTCTATGCTGGATGAACGTTTTTTTTAATACATGTTTTAAATGATTTGAACTGTATACATATTTTAAATATACAAGTATGTTGGGTATGAGATGGGTAGATGAATGATGAGAGATAAAAGATGATGTGAGTAAACATTGGCAGCTATAGACTTAGTGCCTAAGAAATAACATCGACAACTATGAACTTAGTGCCTATTAGACAAACACTGGTAGCTATGGACTTAGTACCTGTTAGGAATTAGTAGCTATGGACTTAGTACCTATTAGATAAACACTGGTAGCTATGGATTTAGTACCCAACAACTATGAAATTAGTGCTTTACGAACGAGCATTGGCTGCTATGGATTTACTGCCAGTCCTATAACTATGGAAGCAAAGGATTTCGGAATGAACGAATGCGGGATAGATGACTCTTAGGATAGATCCTTAAGAGTAAAGAATATAATGGGGATGGGTAATTGGGTCGATTGTTTGATTGTTTAAACATAATAATTATATTATTGTGGGTTGAAAACCCTATGTACTCACCAGGTTTCTCAACCTAACTCACTCAGTTTATTTATATTACAAGTGTTGAGATGAAGTCACATTACACTGAGAGATTAAAGAGATGTAGATCACTAGTGTAAATAAATGTAAGTTCTGTTTATGCTTATGTTTCTGTGTTGACAATAACATTTCAAATGTTTTAAAACAAATTAAAAATACTTTTCTTCAGAAATCCTTGATAACGTATTTATCATGTTTTACTAGGAACAAATTCCGCAACATTTTTATTAAAAGAGGTACTCTGATTTTTATAAAGCATAAATAAAATTGGTCTTTTCTGGCCGTGAAAAATGGGGATGTCATAAAAACTGAAGCCCTGGGGTCCCTTAAATAACTGAGCTGTTAGGGTTTCAGTCAAAACCCTAATTGGATGACTTAGGCCCTAAGCAGCTTCAGGAACCTTTTAGAATAAGGCCTCTTGAACGAAATTTGAGTGGGCTCTCACTCTAACTTTCGCCCCCCCCCCCCCCCCCCCCTATCAATAAGGATTCACATCCCAAACTCAATTATCTTATAATTGATAGTTCCAGTCCCCCTTATTTAATTAATCTCTTTTAGCCACAAAAATAATACTTAATTAATTCTTGACCAACATTAATTAAACTATATGATTTTTCTTTTAATATATTATTCATATAATATATTAATAAACCATAGTAAACCGTTTCTCTTTCTCTCTCTCTCTCTCTCTCTCCATAAATCATCCTGTCCCATTGTTTTGGTGAAGGCAACCTAAAATGATCATACACAACCGGGTCAAGTACATACAAAATATAGTTACGAGCTTAGACAGTAATCCAACAAAATATTCACCGACTCAAACCGTATTATGATGATTTCCAAGTTACAAATGAGGAAATGCAAAATTTGGGGGTCCTGGCATACCACCATTAACGAAACCAAGTAACAACATCAAGCCAATGATTAAAAAATGGGCAGCTAACCGAGAAGCAACCTGGATGTTTTAAAAGTCATTTTTTCTTTGCTTTTGTGTGATTTTTGGATTTAATTAGTTTTTTTTTTTAAATCGAATTGTGTTTTTCAAATCGAGGCAGAGATGGAGAATTTTGTACTAAAAAAATCAAAAAATATGGCATTTTACGAAAAAAAATGCGACCGCATTTCCTAAAATCCTCGATCGCATAAACATTTTGCAAGAATTAAAATGAAAAAAAAAAAAAACGAAAAGCATGAAAAAAAAAATGCGATCGTATTTGGCATCCAACGCTTAAACGTACTGACACGACATGGGAGTTATAATTATAAATGATCGTATTTCGCATCTAACGCTGAGCTGGTATGCATGAGAACTACTGAACTAGAGCAAAAAAATGAAAAATATATGATTGAGGTTCAATCTCAAGGTCTCCATACACAAAACATATATATATATATATATATATATATATATATATATATATATATATATATATATATATATATATATATATATATATATATAATTGAATGTCTTTTGATAATTTGTTGCAAGAAATGCATTTTAAAACGACATGACATGTCAAATCATTTGATGGACTTTTGTAAGTAATAGGGTTTTTTATTTTAAAGATTTTTAACTAACTAGTAATCGAGCTCGCGTCTTCCAATGAGCTTTTACATGTTTTTGTTGTGTATTCGGAAAGTAAAAGATGAAAAATCTTATTATATATATGTAAATCCACAATTAGGTCAATAGGTAAAGTGCAACTTTAATCCCTCAACTTTATATAATTTTTTTATACTTTTATCCTTTCATTTTCTATAATTTCATGTTTATCTTCCGTCCTCGTAGTATATATATATATATATATATATATATATATATATATATATATATATATATATATATATATATATATATATATATACTACGGAAACGGAAGATAAACATGAAGTTATAGAAAATGAAAGGATAAAAGTATGAAAAAATTATATAAAGTTGAGGGATTAAAGTTGCACTTTACCTATTGACCTAATTGTGGATTTTCAGTTGTACTATTAACTAGTGTGATGTTCTTTCAATTAAGTCCGCACCGTTGCAGGGAGTTTTTATCTTTTTTTTGTTGCCTGTTAGAATAGTAAATGATAGAAAATCGAAGGGTAAATACGAAAGTTTAAAATGCGAATGTTAAATGTGAAATTTTACAAAAGTAAAGGTGAAGGATTGTCAAAGTAATATTATAAAAAAGTAAAGGGATAAAAATATCATTTTACAAAATAAAAAAATTGTAAAGAATGAATTATACAGATTAAAATTATATTTTATGCATTAGAGGATTTGCATGTAGTTTAGCTATAGTACATATCCCTCACAAACTAAAGTGTTACAACGGTGCATTAGAGTATTTTATGTTTGTTTAAAGAAATTTAAACAACATTAAATTATGTGGACAATTAACGTTACAATTAAAAAAAAGACTTGATAAAAACAAAGGGATTAATCACAAGGGCCATATCTCTAATTTATTCAACAAGAAAATCAAACATATAATTATTTTGGTTTAAATGGTTGGTTACCACTTACCACACAAGTGGAAGACCTACCAAGGAGACAAAGCGTATCCCCATGATTGCAAGCTTGCTATTGGGGCATCTTAACGACATTAGCTTTTTTCTTTTCTTTATATTTTATTATTTTTAATTCATTTACACGATATAATTTGGTAAATGGCTGCTTCATCTTGGGCATGTTATTTTTTCCGTTTCCTTTCAACGCGAGAAGCTAGAATGAATAACCATAATAATGAACATAACAGGATTAAACATAAGGTTATCACCATTAAAACCCAATAAACTTTAGCTTACGGTTTTAAATAGTCCTTGATTTTTTATTTATTATTATTATTATTTTGGTATTTTAAGCCATTAAAATTTACAAATCAATGTCAAAGAATGCCTTTTACAAAATTTGAAAGGATCATCCGATAAATTCCTATTGATATAGACTTAGATGAAGTAAAAGTCAAAGTTTATGTTGATGTGGAAAAGGCATGTGTATCCTAGCTTCCAGTGTTGCCCATTTAAATTAAGAGCTGCCCATTTAAATCAGTGTTTTAAAAACCGGTTCGAACCGGCCGATTGAACCGATCGAACCGGAAACCGGAGGTGAGGGCGGTTCGATTTGAACCGGTTTTATAATGATTTCCTGACCGGATTGAACCGGCCGGTTTTGGTAAAAAACCGGTTCAAACTGCTGAATTGAACCGGAATGGACCGGGTTGAACCGGATATTTTTGGATTTTTGTGTTTATTTTGGTTTCTTTGTTTGATTTTGACTTTTATAATGATTGTTTTTATATGTTAGCTTTCTATTTACGTTTGTAATACTAAAAAGATGACAAGTTTTGTAATTAATGTATGCAGGATAATTAAAAACATATACAAATATAGAACCGGTTTGACCATCCGGTTGAACCGGTTAAACCGGTTGAACCGGAAAACATCACCCGCCCGGTTCAATTAAAAAACCGGTTTTTAAAACATTGATTTAAATTAAGAGCATCAACTTATGGTCTCCATCGCATTCAAAAAGTCGGCCGTCTCAATCGCCTTTAATCAGCAAGAAATTGAAATCCATCTACATCGCCTTCAACACTCTGAAATCAATGCCTTCAATACGCATTATCATTTACTTTATCAATGATAATTGTTGGATTGACTGTTTTTAAAGCCATTAATTAATTGATATTATTTCTAATCATAGTATTGCTCTTTTTAGGTTATCCTCCTATTTAGCAACAATGAATTAATAGAAAATAAGTTTCTAATTTATTATGAATTAATTTTAATAAATTAATGAAAAATTATTTTGAAACTAATTAAATAATTTTAATTCATTACATGGATTGAATTTTAATTAATTCATTGGTAATTAATTGGAATATCTAAAACTTTCCAAAATAAAGAAGGGATCGAATTTATCCTTAGGGATAAAAGATATGGACTTAATCAAATAAAGATAAGAATTATCCTTGAAAATTTGAATTTAATTGAAGACTATAAATAGACTTTTAGGGGTTTAAATTCTAGTGATTCTTTTTGCTCTCTAAAAATATTAAACTCTCTTGTACGAAATCTATAGCCTCCATTAGTTATTGAGATTTTTGAACTTGTCCAATAAAGGTCCTTATACTAGTTGGTGTTTGTTTGTGATTCCGGTACTTGGTTTGAGTCCTTGTCATCTTTTGCAAATGTGGCTATTACAAGATCTCAATCGAAAAATCAAGAAGATTCAAAGATTACTAATTTCTTTGAAAGTAGATTGATATTATAGTAAAAACCTAGATCCTTAGGATGCATATACAAATAGTGTTATTTGTTTAAATCCATTGCAGTAAAACTAATGTGTATAGATTGTATCAAATCCCAACAGTGGTATCAAAGCCATTAAGTTTTATTAATATCCATTGCTAAATAAGAAAAATGAAAAAAACAAATTGTTCATCACACACAACAAGCCTCATCGAAAATTTTCTGGTTTTCGATTTAGATAAATACATAATTTAAAATATGATTTAAACGAGATTTAATTATGAATATTTATATTAAATTCAAATTTTAAACATTATAGAATCGTTAATTAAATTTGAATGTTTAAGATATATCCAAATTAACAAGTCTTAGATTTTGATGTGTAAAAGATAGTCTATACCCTTGAGATAGCTTGAAAACCATTCCATCTGATAATGAAGCCAAAAACTTATGGCATAAAAGATATAGGCTTGAAAAATATTAGTCTAGTTTTACATTTATAATTTCTAACAAACCAAACTTACTATCTACACTAAGTAGTGGACCTCATGAATGACATCATAACTTAGGTAAGTAAAGCCAAAAACTTATGGCATAAAAGATATAGGCTTGAAAAATATTACTCTAGTTTTACATTTATAATTTCTAACAAACCAAACTTACTATATACACTAAGTGGTGGACCTCATGAATGACATCATAACTTAGGTAAGTAAGGGTATCGAACACTTGGGCTACAGAAGATGTTCTAATATATCGATATCTTCATATTGTTAAAGTAAATCATATAGGGGAATTACATAATGTCACTATATAAAAAATTAAACAAACATGACAACCATGACTAATTATATATATATATATATATATATATATATATATATATATATATATATATATATATATATAACAATATCAGAAGGTACTCATATTTATATTCAATCCATCATAGTTCAATTAATTTTATCCTTTAAATGATATTAGTAAGCTATCCACCGATTAGATTAGATGGTCAAGTCACTAATCTTATGATTGTAAGTTGTCTACGAGTAACGACAACTCTCGTAGACTAATATTTTGTCATATTATGAAAGACTTAATTAATTGGTATGATTAGTCCTAGGGT
Source organism: Lactuca saligna (assembly GCF_052625555.1). NCBI lineage: Eukaryota > Viridiplantae > Streptophyta > Magnoliopsida > Asterales > Asteraceae > Lactuca > Lactuca saligna. The sequence goes on along the minus strand of NC_136422.1, from coordinate 52,778,411 downwards.
TAGTGGCAACTTCTCAAATATCCAAGCTATCAGATCAATCATGAATTTTAACTTAACTTGATTGTATTTAACCTGGGGACGACTCTACTAGTCAGATTTGTCTACGCCTCAACTGGTCAAGTTTTGATCTCGAATCTTTTGTAATCCAGCTCAATATCAACTATTTTTAACTTCATTTTCACCAAAGCACTAATTTACCTGCATTATACAATTTATAATGAATTAAGTACCTTTTGTTGCATATTTCCTATACAAATGCCCATAAAATATCCTTTAAAATATGTATAATTTAGGAGATATCAGTTTTAGATATTATTTTAATTGCATTTAAAATTAGAATATTTAAATTTTAAATATTATTTAAATTAAATTTAATTATAAATATTAATTATTATTTACTAGAGAATAAATTTTGAATATTTACTTAGAAATAAATTTAAAAGATTTAAATTTATTATATATTATGATTACTATAAGTATCACATGATTACAATATGTGTCCTCACATGTAAAATTAAAATATTTTCAGTTGAAGCATGACTAGACTCATCCATTCTAATGCTAAAAGAGAGGTTTAAAGAGGACTATTCGATTCCTAATGAGGTTGGTTTTTAAAAGCTCACAATTTACCACCTCACTATTTGTTTGTATTATAAGAGTGGAGTTTCTAAAAATGTTTGATATAATACATATTCCACATTAAAATTATTAACTAAAGTAATAAAATAAAATTATTGTTTTATAGAATTAAAAATGTTAATCATGTGTTACCCATAAAAAAACACACATTTCCTTATAATATGTTGATGGGGTGCCTGCGGTTAGCCGAAACATCAATCTGAGGATTATGGTTAGAAATGATGCGAATCTTGTGAATCTCAAGCGTAACTTGAACTTAGGATCACACTTTTTTGCATGGTTTATTCACCATTTGCTTTATGATCCACGACATCCCCCTCATAGAAATCAAATAAGCACAATCAGAGATTAACATGACATTAATAGTTAATGAATCTTACAAATATCTGGGAGTTTGATAGAGAATGAAATTGGCAAAGATCTTTGCTCACGTAAATAACCTTGTGGTGTGTTTACGACATCCCTTTACACATTACAAAACCAAATATGGACCATAGCCTTAGTAAATAATTCTTAATGGTAAATTGTTTTAAGGATAATTTCAAACTAACTTAACTCTCTCTTTTGTAGATGTCGATCCTAAACAACAACAACAACAATCTTCCTCCTCCTCTACTTCCCTTGAAAATCTCTCTCATTTTAGTTCTTTCTAGGGAGAAGCTCACTGGTCAAAACTACTTATATTGGATCTGAACCTTAACACTCATATTGATGTATAAGAGCAAGGAGTATGTGCTCGACGAAGAGCGCCCTAAAATCATTGAAGAATCCTCAAATGAAGACATTATTGCTTATAAAAAAGACTATGATTTTTCGACTAAGGTTTCTTAGATTATGATGGTAACCATATCCTCAGAGCTCCAATAGGGATTTGAGAAGTAGGGTGCATATGACATAAACTATCAAATCAAGGAAATGTTCTGCAAGTAAGTTAGGCAAGAATGATTCCCAAACATTAAATCCATGATGGCATGTAAATATCTAGATAGGACTTTTGTGTGTACCTACGTTTAGAAAATGTGTACCTACGTTCAGAAAATGAAGTCATACATATATAGATTGGAAAATCTAGGTGTTAATTTTCCCAACAAGTTGGCCATTGACATGTTCTCAACTCGCTTTTAAGTTTATATCACCAGTTTATTATGAACTGTAATATGAACAATATGGAAAATGACCTTGATAGAGATTCATGGCATGTTGAAAACTACTGAAGCATGTTTAAGACTAAAATCTCCACCTCCACTACCCCCATATTGTCCATTGGCCATGGTTATCCTACCAAGAAGAAGAAAGCATCCATCGGGTTTCTTAGACCAAGGGAAAGGGAAAGACTAAGGATGGAATTTCCAACCAAAGTCTTGAGAGAAAGTCTTTTCCTGACATATCTCTGACTACTAAACCCATAGAGGCCATATGTTTCTACTTCCAAGAGAAAGGACACCGAAGAAGTAGCTACCTAAAGTATGAGGAAGAACTTAAGAAGGACAATGCCAAAGGGTATGGCATTTCAGGTTTTTTCATGATAAAACTCTATAGTATGCCAACTTTTAATTCTCGGATTCTTGGTAATAGATGTGGTACTCCCATTCTCTCATATATGCAGGTACTAAAGGAAGGTTGGAGGCTAAATCATGGAGAGCTCAAATTAATCACGGGAAATAGACGCACTGCACCTGTTACAAGGATTGAGGATTAAAAGCTTATGCTAAGTATGGCTCGAAACATTATTTCATTTTATGCATTGTATAAGGATGGATTTTTTCTTTTCTTTTGATAATATTAATGGTGACATTTTAGTTTATAAAAATGGTAGTTTTATTTTCAAATCTAGACCTTGTAATCAAGGCCGGCCCTAAGGTAGTGCAAGGTGTACGGTCACACAAGGCCCGGAAAAAAATAAGTACCGATTTTTAGCCAAATTATCTAGTTCAGGAATTTATATATAGAGTTTTAATCAATTATAAGCACAAAAATGATGTGGAGTAGTTGGCTGAGGCGCCTTACCTTTTTTGAGTAAACGCGAGTTTCATTCCTGTGTACGTCAAGTTAGGGATGGCAGCGAGGCAGGTTTGGGATGCATAGTGGTAATCCCGACCCTATCCCCGAATATGAAAACAAATCCCATCCCTGGCCTGATCCCCAACGGGTACCCGTTTACAAAACAATATTAGGTATGCAGGTATCTCAACGGGGTAACGGAGATCCCTGTTTAACAATCAAATTAAGAATAACCTTGATGCAATGAGAATATAGAACCTTTAGATTTAGTGATGCAAGCATAAAACCATATCCAGAATAATTTAGATAATGTATAAAACCATTTAGAGAAACGTACTTGTTGTGATACATAAATGGTTTTCGGTGCAAATAGATAATAAAGACACTAGCATTTATAAATCATAATATCATTATTACTCTAAATATTATGAATAAAAAATGGCAAAACACTAACACTATAAACAAAAGAGAAAGCTATCTTAATAAATTATTTTCAAATCGTCACAATAAAGAAGATAACTCAAGGATATATATATTTATATATATATATATATATATATATATATATATATATATATATAGAGAGAGAGAGAGAGAGAGAGAGAGTTAGGTTCTTATATAAGCCTTAAATATTGTGTGAATGTGTGACCAATTGTAAGACAATCATTTGATAAGGGTACAACGATAATTTTAGCTATAATCAATTATAATAAATATGAAATTCAAATAATAAACCTTTAAAACAGGATCTCAATTTAAAAAGCATTCTTTCCTATCATCGTCATCTTCATTCCAAAAACAACATTTCACTATTGTCAGAACCTAACCCTAAGCCATCTCCTTCGTTCATCGCTGGAAAATCAAACGAGGCATAATTTTGTAATTCCTAAACCCTTAGTCGGCTTCTGCTTAATTTCTCTACTCCATCTCAAATGGAGACTTTCCAACTACATCACTCTAATCGACCAAATTGAGGGTTGCTACTCCGCTCCAATCGATCTCCTCCTTCACCATCAGGTTAGTCATACACTTTATCTCAATTAAAGTATTTTTTTCCGTTTCTACTTCTAACGCTCGGCCTCACCGATCACCTTCTACATCAAGAATCGTTGGCCTCGCTCCTAATTGGATCTTATGGTTTGATAGATATATTTTTTAATTCTCTGCTCCTTTGGCTTATGAGGATTTTTAGATGTAAATTTTGAAAGTATTTATTTGATAACGGTGGTCGCAAAGAACATTTATATTCGATTAGAGGTATGTATACCAATAAAAAAAATTCACTTTCTTTGATTTGATAAACCATAATCCAAATCGATTTATAAACCTCATAAAAACATTGGATTTAATGCACTTCCTTCAAGTGTAGAGTGGGAAATATGATTGAAAACATGTATTTAAGCAGAAAAAGGTTTGGAGTAACTTCATGAACATGTCAGCCCTCCTATAATTCACATATATTTCAAAAGTAACAACATCATTCTTAACAAATCCTTCCATTTCAAATTGAGCAACACTCTACAACTATCGAATTGAGAAATTAGAGGGTTTTCAGGTTTTTTCCTATTTACAATGTACTTTGAATGTGTTTGTTTGTAGTGGAAGTTTTTTTATATTTTTCATTCTCTGGAATATTCTTGAGCTATTTTGCATCATGTGATCTCTTATATATTTTTGTGTGTTTAGGTTCAAACATGGAGAGGTAAAAATATAGGAATGGGAAAACCATCAAAAAGAAAACGAAGATTCTTCAAGAATGATGACAAATTCATCAATAATGATGACGAATTCTTCAAGAATGATGACAAATTCTTAAAAAAATGTACTAGATATCATAACTTTTTTGTAAATTCTTCAAAAATGATGATAGATTCTTGAAAAATGGTTTATAGAAGGTTATGTATATTCTTAAAAAATGTTGTATATTTTCTTGTTTTATGTTATTTATTCTCTTTCTTAACCATTCTTTCTCATTCATTCCTATTTTTATAAAATATGATATAGAAAATACAAAGAATGCACATATTCTCAAATAATACTCTTTCCTTTTAGAAATTCTGATTTCTTTTATTACTTTTGACATTAGTCTCAAGTAAATTTGTCAAATTTGCAATAAAAGTTATTGTTATTTTGATGCAAATTGTTGTTATTGAAATATTTATACAAGTGTATTATTTAACAATGCCAATTCTCAATCAATCACAAGATTGAGTTTAGATTCTTTAAGAATGAAAGACCTATACATGTTCATCACTATATGATCTGAAACATCGTTCTATTTTTTTTAACACATATGGATTTGAAAAAAAAAAATTGAATAGTAACTCCATAAATAATGGCATCTTCCTTTTTTGGTGATGAATAAAAATGTCTACAATGCTCTTATATACAAAATTTTGTTAATAAAAGCATTGTTAATATGTGATGTATCACATAGTAACTTTGGTATACCATCACAATTTTAGCTATTTGGAATTATAATCCAATAGTCCAAATCTAGTCATACAATCTCACAATACTTAATTCACATTTAATCCTATATATATATATATATATATATATATATATATATATATATATATATATATATATATATATATATATATATATATATATATATTGTTTCTAGTAACGGGGTTCAATTTCAATTTTAGTTTTAGGTAATTAGGGCGAATATTATGTTTATCATCCCCATAAACCACACAAATTTTCTAAAAGCACACCAAAACCTTTCCCCACCCCGATTTACCGACCCCGAACCAGACCCTAATATATCTCTTTTCGGTTTTCGCCATCGGGTTTTAGTTTCTTTTACCACCCCTACGACAAAATTTTTATACACCGTTGTATTAATATTAATTTTTCATGTTTTACAATCTATCCGACATTGTATTAATATAGAGCTATACTCCGACTTACACTTTTACATCATAGTTAATTTTTATAAAGTCTAAAAAAATATTAGATATCTCAAAATATTTTTTTATGTATTTCTATTAGGTTTTTAGGGTATCTAGAATTTTATATAGGTTTATGTAGTTTCTATTGATCATTCTTATATATATATATATATATATATATATATATATATATATATATACCCCTCTTCTTCGTTTTCGCGGAAACCCTAATTCCTTCATCGCCTTCAATGTGGCGACTCAACGTTTTCTCGAACTTTGGTCAACTATGTTCTCCTGATCTTAAACCCCTTCTCCACATTGAAGACGTATTTTACTGCAGCTGGCGGATTTTTATGAGGTATTTCTCAAAACATCTGTCTTCGAAAGCTTAATCTGTTTGTCTCTATGTTATTGGTTATTTTGCAAACGTTTTATAAGCTACATTAATGAATGTTGTCAACCAGCCTGCAGTTTTAATGTTTAGGATGATCTATGAATAATCGTTATGATTTTAAGCAATGCCTATGATAACTGGTTGAATACCAAATCATCGATTTTTCAACTTTCTATTGTATTTGTGCTAACATTTTTAAATGTTAATAGAGGGCAATTGCAATTCTTATATATATATATATATATATATATATATATATATATATATATATATATATATATATATATATATATATATATGCTATAAATTTGATGTAATTAAAACTAAAACTAACAAAATTAAACTAAAACATTATAAAATAAAAGAAGGAGGTTTGAGAGGATTTTTGAACACTTAGAATATTGTATTCAAGGTTTATTTCTTTCACATTTGATAGTTAAAGGAAACTATTTGAAGGATGAAGAATTTTCATCCACATGCTATGTCTAACTCAATAATTTTATGGCTTTTATAACACTTCCACTTGGATGACATTTTTTAAAATCTTAGTTCAACCTTGAAGTACTGCCTCATTAAAAACCTTACTGAAGAAAACCCAGCAGGAATAAACTTTAACAAAGGGAAAAAGAGTTCAATATATAGTTGACTCCTCATTTAGATATCTATTATGCTACGTGTTATACACATATCGCATTCTGATGCCATGTACATGTTTTCTGAAGATTATAGTTGGAAGTGCTTCCGTGAATAGGTGTGCTACGATGTTGCTAGATTGAACATATTCTATCTCAACCTTTGGATCTTTTATAAAGCTCTTGAATGCACTCAAAAAACTTTGGAGGTATGTGCTTTGTCCTATCCCTCTTGATATATCATTTTTTCATTTGAGTGGCACCTGCTAAGTTATCTTCATAAATTAAAGTTGTACCTTTATCTTTGTCTTGTCCACATGAAGACAAAATGAGTTGTCTCGTCGATCTTAACCATGTGCATTCTCTACTAGTTTCATTTAGTTCAATTACTTCAGCATGATTTGAGTACGTGGTGACAAGTGTTTGCTTTTGAGAGCGCCAGGAAATTGTGGTGCCTCCGTTCATGAATACATATCCATTTTGAGATCTAACTTTATGAGGATCAGATAAATTCCCTGCATCTGCATAACCAATCATACCTTGTTTTGAATCATTAGGATAAAATAACCCTACATCACTAGTTCCTCGAAAGTATTACAAAATATGCTTAATCCCATTCCAATGTTTTTTTGTTGGGGATGAACTGAACCTTGCTACCAAGTTTACAGCGAAAGAAATGTCCGGTCTAGTACAATTGGTAAGATACATAAGAGCCCTAATTGCATTTAGATATGATACTTCTGGACCAAGAATTTCTTTGTTTTCTTCCTGAGGACGAAATGGATATTTGTCAATATTTAATGATCCAATAACCAGTGGGGTGCTTAAAGGATTGGCATTTGGCCACATTGAAACGTTTCAAGACTCTTTCTGTATAATTTGAGTAATGTACAAGAATTCCGTTAGGTATATGCTCAATCTGCAAACCAAGACAATATTTGTTTTTACCAAGATCTTTGATTTTAAATTCTTTCTTTAAAAGTTCAAGCACTCCTAGGATTTCTTTATTCATTCAAATGATGTTTAGATCATCAACGTAGACCACTATAGTTACATACCCAAATGTTATTTTCTTAATAAATACGCATGGACAAATAGTGTTATTTTTATACCTTTACTTGTCAAATAATCGCTTAAACGATTGTACTACATGCGGCTAGATTGCTTTAACCCATACAAAGATCTTTGTAATTGTATAGAATACATTTATTTGGGTTTTGCACTAAATGCTTCAGGTATACTGAATCCTTCAGGGATTTTCATATAGATATCATTATCAAGTGATCCATACAAGTAAGCTGTAACAACATCCATAAGGTGCGTCTATAAATTTTTAGAGATTGCTAAGCTAATTAAATACCTAAAAGTGTTTGTATCCATTACCGGTGAATAAGTTTCCTCATAATCAATTTCAGGTCTTTGAGAGAAACCTTGAGCCATAAGTCTAGCCTTGTATCTGATGGGTTTTGAGCATATCTACATTCCTATGTGCACATACAACCGTATTTGCTTTGGATCTAGTTTTTTTCTCAAGTTATACATGAAAATTAATTTTCCAAAGCAAGAACCCTAGATCTACTATATAAAAATTGAAATCTATACATATTAGGGTTTAGAAAAATACCTTTTTTGCTAGCTAGTAGTAACAAGTAATCCTTTCTTTAATTCCTTGACCTTCGAAAGCCTAGTTCCCCAAGTGTTGCACCTCTAATGGAGTCACAAACACCACAAGCAAAGAATGAGGTAGAAGGAGGTAGAAATCAGCTAGTGTTTCTCTTAGGAATCAAGTGGTCGATTTCTAGAGGCGAAGGGGTCATTATATACTTGTGGCTGCTAGGGTTTTAGATGGGAACCCTAATATGATTGCTTAAGCATTAAGCAACCCATGGAAACCTTCCAGAAGCCCCCCTTAGATGAAATCTTCTATGGGCTTCCAATAGATTTCGTACAACCCTTCCAAGGTGATCCAACAACCCATATTGCAACTATCAATGATTTAAAACTAGTCCCCTTACTTTTAGTCAGTTCCTTTAATCGCAAAATTAATTCCAAATTAATTTCTAATTAATACTAATTAAATAAAATGATTTCTCAATTAATATATTATTCTTATAATTAATTAACTTCTTTCTCCAAAACTCATCCTGTCCAGTTGCTATGGTGAAGGCAACCCAAAAGGACCATGCTATAATCAAATCAAGTACCTACCAATTATACTTATGGGCTTAGACACATAATCCAACAATCTCCCACTTGGATAAGTCTAATAACTATTACTGCAAGTATGACTTCAAAATCTGATTAGCAATCGTAGCTCTCAAAAGTCGATGTCGAACTTTGACCTAGTGAATGACGCATCCTTTAGATAGGGATTGTATAATCCTCCATTCTGCAAGATATCATTTGGACAAAGACATGGAACATAATCATTTTCAATGTCCAACAGTTTGTTCCCAACTTCTGATTTTTTTGACATAGAACTTAATTGAACACATCAATTCAGTCCTGACCGGGCCCAACACATAAGCCAACACAAAATCATCAACGGGCCCAAGATATCGCATTTACTATCTTATCATAAAAAGAACAGATAAACTTTGACTTATATGATTGTACTAATTACTCATCAAATCATACACAACAACAATTTTTATATCATCAAGTTACTAATGCGTTTACGCATTATCAATGCACAACCAATTTGTAAATAACAACTAATATATCTTAGTTTAAAGATTATACGATATTATCATCTCATAATAACTCGTGATAATTCCATGAAGTGATTCACATAAGCGTGAGTTTAATCCAATACTCAAATTTATATCAGAAGTACTCATCAATGTTTCAGAAAACCTTTGCTATGTCTAAGCACTTAGATAATCTACAAAACAATTCATGATAGTCTAACCTCATACCTTACTTCCAAAGTATGATTTATTGTGGATAATTTAAACAATCTAATTATTCAGCAAGTAAAACATGCAAAAGTGAAACAATAGCAAACAATTGACACAAGATAGTAAAGTTTACTCATTGAATCTGGCATCTCCTCTCCCTTCTGGGTGTCTATCTCAATCTCTCTCTTCATGAAATTTCACTGCAACTCAACCAAGGTCCTATATTGTTGCATTGACACGAACTCTCTAATCTCCATCTGGATCAAAATAAGGCCCTCTCCTAAAACATCCTGGTGATTTTCATTATCGAGTATGTTGTCTACTTAAGCAACAAATACTCCTATGCTAGTTTCTCTGTAATAAGAAATATTTTATGTTTCATTTGCTTAAAATGAGTATTAATATACAAAAAGTTTAGATAGTATAACCTCATATGATTTGTATGTAATACATTTCAGTGAGAAAAACATGATGATATAGCCTCACGACGTGACAAAGAAGATGTCACGACGTGATCGAGAATGGTAATATGAGTTACGTAAATAAGCAGCGATGGCATTCTACTTTGGAGATGTCATGATGCGGAAGGAGATAAGCCACAACATAGGAAATTAAGTTACCTTATATTATTAGAGATGGATTAGAATTTGTCACCTAGAGAAAATGTCGCGAAAGATCTTCACGAGTTGAGCGATAAAATGTCATTATGTGACAACGCATCAGATGTAAAAATAAAATAAGTATTAAACAGATCTGTCAGATAGAAACACTCGTAAAAATGCATATCACGGTGAGATTTACATACACATAAGCCTTCCAGGTCCGATTTTGAAGGGGGGGGGGGGTAAAGGAGTAAAGATTTAATTTGTTGGATAATGGTATGGATTAATACTTTTAACACTTTAATTCCGAAATTAGGGCAATATTTTATGGGTTTTGGTGAAACCCAATGTGAAGGGTTTAATATTGATTTACAAAATTAAGATGTTAGTGGATATTGGATAGTGTGATTCCAACTAAAATCAGTGATTATGAACTTGTATGAAAGATTCAACTTATTAGAATTAAAGTTCAAGATTGAAGGAATATAACTTAATGAACTAAGTCCTTGAATGTTAAATTATATGTATGTAATGATATAACGTGTAAATTAAACTTGTTGTGAGTATTATTGATTGTTATACATATAGATTCCATTTATGATGAAATGATGATATGGTTTCATAAATGAGAATTGATGTTTACGAGTTTAAATGTGTAATTGATCATATTAATAATGCTCATTAGATAATTATGATTAGGAAATTGAGAGAAAGGGCCAAGAAAAGAGGTTCCAAGTCTAGAACATCTCCAGGAACCGCTACCAATTTATTACGACATGCTTTCCATGTTGAAGGTCTAGGTTACAAACTCCCAACAATCCTTTGCTCCCCAATGAAGAAGGTCCAGTTCAAACTTCACCTTCTGGTCCTCGGGGCACGAACATGTGTAGAAAAATTTCATCTATGTCAAATATCCATCTCAAAGCAATAATCGGGACCTTGTCCCTTTGAACTCCAGAGGCTTCGTTCTATTAAACTCTCAGTACTGCATCTACCCACCTCTTTACAGTCCTACAGTGGTGACAGTTATAGTGGTTGCGACCGCAACAACTTGCATGACAGCGGCTTAGCGCCTGTAGAACTCCTCAACCAACATGGTCGAGACAAACCCAAAAATCTCAGGAATCACCTCCCTGATTTCCATGGCCACCTCAGTAGCAATGATCCCGCGGATCAACTCATCACTCAGAACCGTTCTCTCTAGAATGCCAACACCTACTCCTGAACCCCTGATAGCCACCTTACTGAAAAAGCACAAAAAAAGGGTCAAACATCAAGACATGGCACTCAAGTCCTCTTTGATTTCGCCTATTCGTTCCTTATTAGCTCGAAGATTCCTTATGATTCTCTGACGGATCATGTGCTTTCAATAGTACAAGCCTATACTTCCTTCTACACCTATCTGTAGTTGACTCATAATTTATCTCAACGTCCTAAGTCACTGCACTAGACCACCCCCTAGGTGCACTGATCACCCACTTCCTCGTAAGAGCTGCAACTAACTTCCTAGGTGCTCCTCCTCAATCACGATTCGGATCCACTAGTTGCCTTTGTGCATGCAAGTTGTAAATAATACAAGATTAGATAGATTGTCGAATAAATGACTCTACCCTAAACCCACAACCAAAATAGGAATAAAGAATATGACTATGCCACTTATTATCAGGCTACATAATCCTAACCGTACATAGCTACACAACATACACTTAGAAATCCACATAATAAATTAGCACATAATAAGCAAATCCCTAGGCTATAAGGCATCACAGAATCCTGTCAATACTATCATAGAGTTCCTGAAGGGTTCCTTAGCCTATCTACTAGCACGCATTTCTAACAATTCACATATCTATAGACTCAAATTCAACATATATAGCAAGTATGGATATTTTGGGAATCACTTGTCTATTTAGGCTCTAGCTGACTATACACATCACATCTTTTATTACAATTTCTTTTTTGAAAACATTTTGTGAAAATTCTCGGATCCTATTTTGAGTTTGGAATCACACAAGTGTTCCTCAAAAAATCCATCAAACCAGGGCTCTGATACTAACTTGTAATTTTCCATTTTCAGAAACAAAAATTTTCACTTTTAATTAAGATAAAAACACCATTTTCATAAACCCAAGTTAAGAAAATCCATTTTTTCCAAAAATACAATTGTTTGAAAATCAGAGTAATATAATAAATGCAAAATCCCCAATGTTGTTGTTGTGTGTGTACAGTTATGCCTTCGACTTCCCACGATCACCACTGGTACTTGAAAAATATTTAAACCACAACTGTAAGCCAAAGCTAAGTGAATTCCCCCAAAATATCAAATACAACACAACATAATAATCAGATATGGGTTATTCGCAACCCTAGGATGACCAGCAACCCTAAGGACCATCGGCAATCCAAAATATCACATAGAGCATAGCAATATTAACATCTATGGTTATCAGTAACCCTGTGACTATCAGTAGTCCTATAGGATCACCGCAACCAATGGGATATCAACAATCATGTGGACCATCAATAGTCCTAGAGTTATCCGTAACATAGATATGCATATAACAATAATCAACAAATAAGAACATAAACCCATGAAACATCTACACTAGTCTACCTATCTAACAACGCACTACCACATTCCAGACTTCGCATTGTACTCTATATTATCATTGGAAGATCAGAAAGAAATGCATAGTTGTATGTATATTATAGGTAAGATATATGGTCGAACATGTGATCCCACTCTAGAGCCATAACCAAACAAGGAACAGACAAGAAAGCCTAGTGTAGCATGCACCGTACAATTACATAGGTAATATAATGAGAAAATTCATATGAATTGAAGACCCAAGGAACATAGTAACACACTCACTCCCATCACTGGTTGCACCCACGAACTGCTTGGCACCAAGAAAAGGTAGAACCTTAATCAATACACCAATTCCTTTAAGTTTGACCCAAGGTCAAACTTGTCAAATATCAATGGTCAACTGTCAACAAAAGTCCAAGGTCAACCAAGTCAACAGCCACCACAACGTGGAGGCATCTTGACCACATCGTGGGCATATTGGGCCAAAACAATCGTGATGCTAAGAACCACCACGTCGTGGCAAGCCCATTTCCACATCATAGGAACTGGTAGATTGTCATACCCTTCATTAAGTGCTAAGTCTATATAGATCGAAGCTCAAAACATCACAATTATTTCTTTCCAATGACTTAATGGATAAAGTTTCCAACTTCATCAATTAGGACTCCATTCTAAGGCTAGATCTACAACCCTAAGTCCATTAAGTCATTAATGGGGCAAAGACTTGAGCATGAACATAAGGGACTCCAACATGGCTCCTTTTTCTCAATTTTCAGAACATAATGACCATAAGATGCCATCTACAAGCTCTAGAGTTCTTCAAATCCCAAAGCATCCAATAAAAACTGACCAAAATCCTTTAAAATGAGCTCATACTTGAAACAAGAAGAATAATGGACAAGTTATGAACTTTATACGTCCAACAACTCATATTTCATAATAGGATGTTGGATCCAAGCTTGCTCTTTGTTTTTTGCTTCCTTGTGACTTCCGTCTAACAACTCAGATTTCATAATAGGATGTTAGATCCTAGATTGCTCTTTGTTTTTTTTCTTCTTTGTGACTTCCTTCTTCCTTAAGTTCCACCAAAATTAAAGAAATAAACTTCCCATTAAAGGAATAAGCTCTTAAATCTTCAAGGAGGCTAGGGTTTCGTCTGGAAGGGTTGGAGGCTAAAGAGAATACCATAATCCTTGAGATAAGGTGCTTAAATATGGAGGAAACCCAAAAAATCATGGATTAGGCCGCATCTTTTTTCACACCATGTCCTTTCTCTTGTCACACCGTGACAGCCATCCAGATACACATTTCATGCATTTGACATGTCCTGTTGTGGTGCTGCATTCAACACGTAGTGGCATAAGGTTTTTCTCCAAACGTTAAGTTTTATCCATCTAAGCTCTCAACCGATCTATTTTGGAAAGGGGGTGTTATACTTTGGTGGGTTGAGCCTGATCCCACAACAACTGGGAAGGAGAACGAAACATTCCTTGGAGGGGGTGGATGCCTTCTATGTCACAATGTGAAGTTGTGAGGGCAGTAGATCCCATAAGAAATCAACAGTTAAGTGTTATGGGCAAGATCCCAGAACCATATTCAAGATCCTTGATGTTAAAGAAGCTTTAGGATCCTTAAATGTACCTTAGGATCCTGTTCATTATCATTATAATTTATTAACACTCTTAACGGTTATATTCTATTTCTTTTTCTCACATGTGTAGAAATTGTCAACATAAGACTCATTTTCAATGAGGAATCACTTCAACCAGACTTAAGACCCAAGAATACCAAGTAAAAAAAGGTGCATATTCTCATTTAAGAGGATCCTACAAATATCGAACATATTGTTATTTAGTCTAGACTATAAATATACCTATAATACACACACTATGGACATAATTAGCTTAATACTAAATTTTTATTCATATTATCATCACCATTTGTACAATCTCACATTCAAATCAATAAAAACAACAAGACAGGTGATCATTATCACCTCCCAAGATTTTATTCTTGTAACTCACTTGTCTCACTTTGATTATTATTCTATACTTGCATTACCATAAACACTACACCCTCTCATACAATTTGGTTGAATAATACTTGATCAATTTTTGACTAAAACAATTTGGCACCTACCATGGGGCCATGGTGTTGACAATCACTCAAGAATCATGTCTACCCAACCAACCTTATCCACTTCCTTTATTCTTTCCATTTACTCTAAAACCCTTCCACCACCTCCGAGCCGAGCTCCTAAAAAGACCTCTGAGGAACCAAAGAAAAACACCTCTCCAGTCACTACCCAAGGATTTCAGGATCCTCTTTTAGTAATTTCCAACACCGAGCTCGTTGCTATGATGAAGAAACTGGAACAACAAGTCACTAATAAATAGGAGGAAAACAGGACAATGCTTAAAGAAATGGAAAGAATAAGGGCGGAGATACACAAACCCCAAGAAGCAGCACCCTCGATCTTGCAACCCAAGATCCTAAACTTTGACAATATAAGATCCTTAAGAAACCATTGGTAGATAGTATCCTCAACACCGCCACCTGCTCCCATTTGGGTTGCAGCTCCAAAAAATCGAGCCCATGTGATCTAGGATCCCGAAGAAACCTTCATCGCTCCCATCAACAAGGATCCCGGTAACTTCGTGAATGATAATACCTATAATACTAACTCTATGGACCTTGATGCACGAAGAAGCCCGATCATGGCCAAGAAATTTTAGCATGGCGCTCTACAGAAACGAGCAATGTCTCCTTTTTGTGGCAATTTTTACAATGCATCTCGCGGCACGCTCCGGTGTGATGAAGTGCGCACTTGTCACACTTAGGAAGTGTTCCAACATAATTATTGAAAGTTGTGGGTTGGTCGGAGTTGTAGCAGCATAAATCTTCTCCTTCTGTGTTGATTTCCTTTTCTTATCATCCCAAGACTTTTGCTTGTAGGCATCCCCCTTTGATGACTCAGAATTCGGGGTAATTACGCATTGACCGACTTCGTGGTCAACAAGCCTTTGTGCCAAGAGTTTTGCGCTATCGAAAGTGATTGGTTTGGATGATAAAACATCTCCTTGCATTGGAGGAGATAATCCCCAGATGTATCTCTCTACCTTCTTACTATCACGAGTAACCATCTCTGGGCATAGTGTCGCTAGTTCACTAAATCTATTAGTGTAGGTCACTATATCAGACCCAACCATTTTGAGATCCCAAAGATCTTCTTATAGTTTTTGTATCTCTCCTCTGGAGCAGTACTCTTCTCTCATCAGTTCTTTCCTATTCTCCCAACCCATTGAATTTGCCATTGTCAGACCCAGTGACTTCACATGACCATTCCACCATGTGAGGGCTCTCTTTGTGAAAGTGCAAGCAGCGAACTTTACCCTGCTTCTTTCAGGACATTCGTAGATTTTGAAGACTGAATCTATCTTCTCGAACCATTGCCTCAAAGCAAGGACTCCTCCAGATTCATCGAACGCTTTGGGTTTGCAGTTCCTGAATTCCTTATAGGAACATTCTTTCTGATGCACATGATTATGGGTGATGACACCTTCACCCATCTTGCCAGTAACTGTTGCGTGGTAGTGCTCCATGGCTACAGATACTGCAACTGTGACTGCTGCCTGTAATAGTGTAGCATCGAATTGTGGTGGCGGTGGCTGTGGAGTTCCCGTTGCTTGGGTGTTAAAGTGTCTAGGATTTCTTCTGGGAGGCATCTTTTATCTAGATAGATGAAATACAAGATAGGGATGATTTTTTAGGAATGAAGTCAAGTAAAATGTTATTCGAACTGAGGGTTTCATGTTTTCAAATTGATTCTATAAACAATTCATAACAGAGGTCAATCGACTTATGAATTTGTGGTTATGATTATCCCTAGCCGAAATCCTATGATCTGATTTACCATAACTTACGAGTTATAATTGTAAAGACTTTAAGCCTATAACATAGTGTGTTAGTGTATTCACACACATCACTAGGTCGTATTGGTCTGCTAGTTATTAGAGCGACGCGTAAGGTTTCCTGTCACTTGGTACGACTTGCGAGTGGTTTTCTCTGTTCCTTGTCCTACTCCTGACGAAAGTAATCTGATGTCCTATTACGTTCCTATGATGTCCTCTGGCATACCTCTAGCTTCGTACTCCTTGTCTGACCCTTTCTCGAAGTTCTCTCTGTAGCTTCCTCCTTGTTCCTCCTTGACTCCCCTGTCGACTATCTTAGTGAGGTAGTATCTCTAGCTAAGTTGTCGGTGCGAGAATGGAAATGTCTAAAGAACCTATGAGAATACTTAATCTATTTCTAGTACTAAATTTTTAACTTGAGATCCTTATTGAGTCTTTCTATAATCACATAGGGTATATAAATTATATATAACTCAGATCTAATAGTCATTCAAATATGTGATACTACTCCAAATCCAGATCCAAACAAGGAAAAGGAAGTGAAGCGAAACCACACATTCTAAGTCTATGAGATCATTATTATATATAACTCTAGGATGTATACACTTTGCCATTATAAACCGATCAGTAAGGGTCTTTTAATTCTCATATAATTATTTACAGTTATTGAAGATACTCCTATAGTATCTTTGTTTTGGGTTTGGTTCTTAGGTTTCTTGTTATTGTACACTTTTAGTATTGTTATTGGATAGTACCTTAAAATACTCCGGTAGTATTTTACTTTATGTTTTGTTCTAAAGACTCCTTTGGACCAAGTATTTGGTAAGTTTTAGGTTTGTCGCGACACCACTATCATCCCTGAACACACGTTCACCATATCTCAAATAAATATAGTTGATCAGGCTATATTCATTCCATATGTGATTACATAACTGCCCAGTTTTGACTGTTGTGCCCAATAATACTTGTGTTATGTTCTACATGTGATACTTATTCTAGTATGTATATATGTGAGCATGTATACCCTTGGAAAAATATTGATATATTTATAAGTATACTTTTAGACAGAGCAGTTCAGCCCCATTGTATTTATAATTGTATATCTTTTAGAGGTTGATATACTTAGTTCACTATAAACAATGCTCTGAAACCAATCTTGATGGGTTTTATGCATAAGAACAATCCTATGTGCTCATACAAACCCTAATGCTTGGATCTAGGTTTCTCTATTGTACATGCTTTGAATCCAAGACTAATAAACTTAGATCTAACATATTATAAACTGAATTAGGGTTTATATAATTACCTTTGATTGTTATATAGCAATAACAATCAATTCCTTGCTTGAATTGGCTTTAAGAGCTTAGTGCCTCAAGTGCTGCACCTCTAATGGAGTCACAAACACCTTATGCAACTTGGATGAAGAGGCGAAGAAAGGAGGCTGCCCAAAAACGACTAGAAACCCTAAAGAATCAGTTGTTCACGTTTTTGGAGCCTAAGGGGTCCTTTATATACTTGTGTGGGCTGCTAGGGTTTCAGTCAAAACCCTAATGGACAACTTAAACTCTAAGCAGCCCATGGAACCTTCTGGACAAGGCTATGGACGAAAATATGATGGGCTTCCATCATAATTTCGTTCACCCCTTATTCCTTTAGCATTCCTTAGCCCAATAACTCAATTATCCAATAATTGCAGTCCAGTCCCCTAAATTTAATTAATCTCTTTTAGCCACAAAATTAATACTTAATTAATTCTTGACTAATATTAATTAAACAATATGATTTCTCCTTTAATATATTATTCTCATAATATATTAATAAATCATATTTAAACCTTTCTCTCCTTAATTCATCCTACATATAGCTATGGTGAAGGCAACCCAAAAGGACCATGCTCATAACCGGGTCAAGTACATACCAAAATAGTTATGGACTTAGACACTAATCCAACAGTCTCCCACTTGGATAAGTCTAATAACTATTTTCCGTATGACTTCAGAACCTGATCAGCAATCGTAACTTTCAAAAGCCGCTGTCAACTCTGATCTTATCAGATAGCGTGTCCTCTAGATAAGAGATTATATATTCCTCCATTCTCAAGATATCGTATAGACATAAGTTATGAATTTCAATCATTCTCTCTATACTGTTTCCCGACTTCCGATTTATGATGACTGACAACAGACTACAATTGAACACATCAACTTAGTCCCGGCTTGGCCAAGCGCTTAGGTGTCATCATTAAATCATCGAGAGGCCCATAGATATCGCTTTTATCCCACTTTGGGTAAAAGGAATGGATAAACTTTGACTCAAATGCTCGCTTGCATTTACTGATCGAATCACACACAACAATAAGTTTTATAACACCAAGTTACTGGTGCGTTTACTTATTATCAATGTGTAACTGACCAACAAATAACAACTCACACATCTCGGCTTCAAGAATATACAATATTATCGTCTCACTAATCACTCATGATAAAACCATGAAGTGATCCAAGTGAGCGTGGGTTTAATCCAATACTCTAATCTTATCAAAGCACTCATGAACTCTGCAACAAACTTGTGCCATGTCTAAACACTTCAGACAATCTACAGACAGATTCATGACAGTCTTTATTCATACCTACTCCCAACGTATGACCGACTGTGAATGTTTGAATAACCTAGTTATTCGGGAAGTCAAAACATGCAAACTGAAACATAACAACAATACATAATCCTATATGGCCCAAAACTTGTGAGAGTAAATAAAACCCTTCTATTTATCCACCATATTGATTACTCATTATTTATCATTTAATGTTTCGGATAATCAACTCATTACTTGAATTACAACAACAATTGTCCCATGATCTAAGCATGCACACCTTGTTTCCTATGGTCCATGCTTTGTGAAATAGATCAATTGAAAAACTTTTTCAATGATGCTCATTTCACAATTCCTTAATCCCCATTGTTAGTGTAAGAACACAAGGTTCTTGCCACTACTAGAATATGCTAGATTCTAACATTTTATGCAGCGATCCCTTTGCAAAATCATAGCACAAAAGTCACCAAGACTTAGCTAATGAAATTACAAAGTACTTTCTTAGAAATTGTTACAAGACAATTCCATAGATGTGAAGTCTCACATTCAAAGTACATTCCTTTGAACATCCTTCTTGCATAAAAGTTTCTAATCTAGACATAGATTCTTAATATCCAACTCCCAATATGGAAACATTTCCACATTTGCCATATGACAACTCATTCTTAATAGAATCTTATCTATTCATAATAATGTCGATATGGTCCATCCAATACCATACTTCCAACTACTCACAAGCGACCAATCCTCAACGAACTTTGGATCGTCCTTTGATAGTTGTTTAATTATTTTAGTCAAAACCAATTCTAGTCCTTTTTCCCTCTTAATGCGCTAGGCATTTAGAAAATTTTAGAATGGTCAAATATTATAACATTTGCAATCGATCCTATACCCGAAGCGTATGGGACACGATGCATAATGTCTTACATAAAGATATGATACTTTACCAATCTTTTGCCATAGTATTTTATGTGTCATGTTCTCACAATTCGAACTATGAAGAGGGATGCCGTAATCATAATCGAAATTTGAGAACACACTATGTATCCTTTGACTAAATTTATTAAAGTTTCTCAATCTAAGCTTTAGATTTTGAAACGAAGTATAATATTCTCTCCCTTAATTATAGAAAAACAACTTTTCAACCATGCAACTTTGCAAATTGAATCTTTGTTTTTCTATAATTAATATTGCTAACATGCAATACTTGCCATAATAATCATACAAGTATAACTCTTATGCTCCCACTATCATGATGATTATCATATAAGCATAACATTTATGCTCCCACTAGCTTTGACATGTATTCAGAAAACAAATGAACTTCCAGAAAACAATGCCTATTGAATTTATGAAATTCATATTTCTAATACCAAATGCTTCGATAAGCTTTTATCTAAGCTTCTAAAACTTATACACCTTTGCCTTAGATAGCTCATATGTGTGTTTAAACAATTTAGAACTTATGTTACTAAGTTCCAAATGTTCAAACTAAATGCCAAATCTCACAATTCGAACTATGGAAAGGGATGCCGTAACCATAATTGAATTTGAGAATACAATTTTCACAATCGCTATCTTCTTAAAATCTCTCTTAGTGAAAGCATTTCCTCACAGTCATTTTCATGAAGGAGAGAATCTTATGACACTTAGATTTTATGGTGTGTGAGTTCCTATCCATGTGAATTTGCCAAAACCAAGGTTCGCGACAAATCCAAACTCATATGGACTAAACTTTCTTAATCTTGATTTCTTGCCCTATGGTAACACGAGTGCCCACCATGTCTTCCAAGTAGTTTAGTAACTTATCCTTACATATCAATGTACTTTCCTTTGACTAAGGCTTTAGTATGTATTCAAATGAGAACTCATAGAACTCATATACACAATTAACTCAATTGGAATGGCACAGAAACAAAATAATATCAGCACGATAGATTGTAAACCTCAAGTCGTGTGCTAGTGATGATCGATAAGGTTTATTCTTGATTTGTTCTTGAAAACTTTCAAGACATTTAGACTCCCACTGACTCCTTGACATATAAGATTCTCTTGTCAAGAAACATTTCTTGACAAAGCAAATACTCAAGAGTTAGTGTAGTTCTTATCAAGACAAAAGACTTCACACAATTGGTCCTAGTTGGTCTTTGTCTTATCCAAGACAACACAACTTACCAATTTCAAATGTGCAAGAATAAGAAAACTTTTCCAAATTCCACATTTGATGAGTGTTATAAACCTACTTAATACTTTTCACTCAATGTTACAATCTTGACTCTAAGACTTGATATTGGAACGAAGTATGATTGACTTATTGATTTAACCATTTCTACAATACTTGATACCTCTTCTTAGACATGCAATTGCACTAAGACTCACTTAGAGGATCTATTGAGACACGGTTCTTAATCTTTAAGACTTATCATAAAACACAATAAAAGGTACTCTCCCTTCTTCTTAGAATAGAGAAACTTTTATCTTTCTGCCTACTTGATTCTTCTTTATTTGTTCTACTATTCATTGAAACTTTTTCAATCAACTCAGAATTATACTTAATCTTATAAGTATAATCATATTTACTAAGCTTTAGTAAATCATGACGAATATCTTTGTCACTCTTGTGGTGGACTTGATCAACACACAACCTTGTGTACTTGATCTCCTTGTCCTTCAATTGACACTTTGCCAAAGAATTAGTCTAAGTTTCCCAAATGTGAAGGTTTTCATTCATCATACAATACACATTGCATGATTCCAAGTTTCTGTCCAATTGAAACTTGGGGGATGAGAAACTCTCCTTACTTGGTAAACTCTTGACACTTCCACAAATAATACAATTAAGAATCAAATCCATTATTACTAAAAATAGAAACATTCAAACATCAATTTTTCATGCATGCCATCGCAAGGATAAATAAATAAGATAAAATCAAAATTCATTTTATTGCGGAAAAAATTTGTCCTTACAATGTAATTCAATTGAAAAACTATGTTGTTACATATTTCTTAACCATCTATTCTAACTCCAAGTAGTAGCTCAAGAATCCATTCTTCAAGTAATGCGATCGAAATCCATTTCTTCATGATTAGATTCAGCTCACTTCTTTTCTCAAGCTTCCTCTCTTTTCTTCGATCCTACAAAACATCAAAATGTAATCTTATCATATCATGTATTAAGAATCTAGAATAGGAACTCAAAAGAGTTAGATAATGGATTTTACCTAAAGTAGAGCCATACGTCTTGACTCTCCCATCTCTTAGATCTCTCAGGTAGTTAGGGCAACTTCGTCTCCAATGCCCCTTCTCTTGGCAATAAAAGCAAATGGACTCCTTTGGCACAACACATCGGACAATCACAGACTTAGTTCTTTCTGGACTTCCAATGTTGCCAGTATCCATTGAAGTTTGGGAGTTTGATTCACTATACAAATTTGCTTGACCAGCACGCTAAACCATTGCTGATTCAGCAGCTATAAGCAAATAGGTGAGATCAATTAGGGTCACGTTGTGGTTCATCATATAGTACTCTCTAACGAACTCACTATATGATTCAGGAAGTGACTGAAGAACCCAGTCAACAGCCAACTTGCTTGAAATCTCGAGACCCAACATGCTTAACCTATCAATGTGTGACTTCATCTCTAAGACGTGTGCACACACAGGTTTCCCATCTTCGTGTTTACTCGCCAAAAGGGATTGAGTGAGCTTGAACTTTTCAAGCCTTTGAACTTGTGGGTCAGGGAGAATAATTGGAGGAGGTGGAGGAAGTGAAGCGTGACTCTCATTTCCTTGATCGTATCTCGGAACGTCATCTTCATTTGGAAAGCTTGTTCCAAAGGATTTGGGAAGACCATTGTAAGATTCAGACATCTACAAAACAGGAGAAAATTCAAGTTATGTTGATTAGAATTCTTGATGTAACACCCAAATGAAACATCAAGCTAGGATCCAACACAATACTCTACAACCTAGAAGAGGGATGCCGTAATCTAGTTGCAAAATATTTGAAGGTAGGTAAATGACGATTTACCAATTTCCACCATGAAAAGCGAAAGGAAGTTTAAGTTTTAAATGAATTGAAACTCCTAGATCTTTTGAGATTCATTGAACTTTTCACTGGCATGTCTAATCTCGATTATGCCCTACTATTTGTGACTGGGATGCCGAGGATCACAAACAAGGTGTGAATAACCATACGAATCACGTGGTGCGCCCAATGCTACTATCACCTAATCAATGTGCCGGTTAGCCACACACGCTCCATTGATCTATGATAAGCATCGAGCCACCCTTCGCCACCAATGTCATCCCCAAATTAGTGTGCCGGTTAACCACACACGCTCCACTAACGTTTGACAAGGGTACGAAGTGTAATTCTGTGGGTTAGCATACAATTTCACATTTTTCCTAAAGTAACTATGATTTGGGAATTTGTAAAAGCATTTAGTTACTTTGTACTTCATTATACTTATAATGGAAGGTTTCTATCCTATCCTACCCGTTCGGCTAACGACCCTCCACTAGTCAAGAGTGCGGTGGGTAAGAGTGGATACCCATTCAATCGCCATTTTATAGGCAATTTCCTTAAACACCCCTTATAGACCAGCTTCGTGAATGAGGCCTACTAACGGTAAGACTAACTGTTTACTCATACATATATAATATTAGACTTTTAATGTTATATATAGTATAGGGTGTATTTTACACTTTTAAAATACTAGGTGGTTTAACTTAGTAAATTATACTTTTAATTTAATTAAATGTAAACCAAAAACTTTATGGGTTTATTAAATCACTTTTAATTATACACTTTAATTAATTAACAAAACCATAAGGGTGTGATTTGAACTTTTCAAATTACTAGGGTTTTAGAATTTAACATTTCAAAATTAAACTTTTAATCAACTTTTAGATTCCAAAACTTGAGGGCAAGTTTTGAAACATTTCAAAACGTTAGGGATCAAACAACAAATAATTCAAATTAAACAATTAATTTCATAATTATCAATATTTGACCTAATCTTATTTTAGTCACTAGATAATTACCAAATAACTTTAAATAATCCATAATTATCACATAAACAACCAATATTTAAAAGATTTGAAATTATCTATTGTTTTGGCAAGGATAATCACTAATTTAAGATAAAAATCGGATTTTAACTTCAAAAAAACAAATTAGGTATCAAATCCAAGTCAAAACAGCAGCAAAAACCCGGAATTCCCTCTGTCTGACCCCTGGACTCGCCGAGTCAGGGACTGGACTCGCTGAGTCAGGGACAGACTCGCCGAGTTCATCCACTGACTCACCGAGTTAGG
The DNA here is from genome assembly GCF_052625555.1 of Lactuca saligna. NCBI lineage: Eukaryota > Viridiplantae > Streptophyta > Magnoliopsida > Asterales > Asteraceae > Lactuca > Lactuca saligna. The sequence continues at coordinate 52,753,930 of NC_136422.1, read as the reverse complement.
TCGGGCAGAGGCTAAAAATCGATTTTTCAGCAAATAAAGTAGTTAAGCATCACATACAATTGAAACCAATCAAGGCTCTGATACCACTGATGGGTTTTATGCATAAGAACAATCCTATGTGCTCATACAAACCCTAATGCTTGGATCTAGGTTTCTCTATTGTACATGCTTTGAATCCAAGACTAATAAACTTAGATCTAACATATTATAAACTGAATTAGGGTTTATATAATTACCTTTGATTGTTATATAGCAATAACAATCAATTCCTTGCTTGAATTGGCTTTAAGAGCTTAGTGCCTCAAGTGCTGCACCTCTAATGGAGTCACAAACACCTTATGCAACTTGGATGAAGAGGAGAAGAAAGGAGGCTGCCCAAAAACGACTAGAAACCCTAAAGAATCAGTTGTTCACGTTTTTGGAGCCTAAGGGGTCCTTTATATACTTGTGTGGGCTGCTAGGGTTTCAGTCAAAACCCTAATGGACAACTTAAACTCTAAGCAGCCCATGGAACCTTCTGGACAAGGCTATGGACGAAAATATGATGGGCTTCCATCATAATTTCGTTCACCCCTTATTCCTTTAGCATTCCTTAGCCCAATAACTCAATTATCCAATAATTGCAGTCCAGTCCCCTAAATTTAATTAATCTCTTTTAGCCACAAAATTAATACTTAATTAATTCTTGACTAATATTAATTAAACAATATGATTTCTCCTTTAATATATTATTCTCATAATATATTAATAAATCATATTTAAACCTTTCTCTCCTTAATTCATCCTACATATTGCTATGGTGAAGGCAACCCAAAAGGACCATGCTCATAATCGGGTCAAGTACATACCAAAATAGTTATGGACTTAGACACTAATCCAACAAATCTGTCATACCCCCAAAACCGGAATGGTGGAAACGTTTAGGGGTGGAGGACGTCATATGTAGTATCAAAACAATTGAATAATAGAAATCAAAGCAACAACATTCTTTAATATATTTATGTAAAAGTGTTTACATCGAGATCAAAACATTACATGTGGTTATCGTATAATAGTATCAAAAGATAAGACGAGAAACTACTGCTCCGTCTTCACGAACTCCGATTGGATACCTATCTTAATATTATTCCTGAGAATACAAGTATTTTGAAAGAGAGTATCAGCTATAAAGCTGGTGAGTGCATAAGATGTAGTTTAAAGTAAGAAACTTCTTTGACATTTGAACAAGTTTGAAATGCTGACAAGAAAACCCTATGTTTCCTTAAAAGTAATGTAATATTGAAACAATTTCTTCTATAATCATTTAGTTTATACTAATTGCATATAATCAATATGAGATGGATAGTCGGTTGTGTAATGTGGTCGTACCCCCATATCCAAACAAGGAAAAAGGAAAGCAAAACTGGGTTCACACAATCTCCAATCTATCTAGTCTTCATTATATATAATCTTTCGTATAAACTGAAGGGTTATAGTCATAATCAACAGTAATCTATACTATTTTGATTCTGACTAAGAGATGAGTTATTATCAATGAAAACTTAGCTTATACACGTTATGATATAATCAAGATGGGGCGAATAATAAAATGTGTGGTTCTACCCTAGTTTCACATCCAAACAAGGAAAAGAAACTAAGTTAGAAACCTCACATTCTATTGTCTACCAGATCTTCGTTATATATATATAACTCGGGAATGTATAAGCGAGGGAATCATAATAATAACCTTCTTATGAATCCTTTTTAGTGAACTATAATGCCTAGTAATTGTTACTAGAATACCTAGAAAATGTTACCATTGAACCTAGGAAAACCCCTATTCCCTAAATTTTGTTGAACTGTGATTTTATTCCTGTAAAACCGTTATATTGAAGGATGGCGTATCGTGATATGGAATAGTTAACTTGTAACCCTCCAAAAGTACGACTTAATGAATGTATAAGTATGTTATGGAATAGAATACTTAGTGTTATATCTCATAAAACAATTCCTGTATTGGATATTATGCTATTGAAATAGCAAGTTCGGTCTTAATTCATAGTATAATAAATATACTACGAAAAGACTATAGCACGATCGTTATGTTCTTCTGAATAGTACTCTGAATACACTTTGAAAAGGCTATCTCGTGATTCACATAGTACATACTTATTATACATAATCAGAAAAGGACGGACAATGGATTGTGCAATCCTTTCGGACCCCCACATCCAAAAAAAGGAAAAGGAAAGCAAAACAGATTTCACATATTCAACTATCTATCAGTTTCTCATTGTACATAACTTCTAGGTATATACTAGGCAATCACAAACACTACTACCTATGTGCATTTTATGTTAGAGTGTTGGTGCTATGCGCGCGTACCCACCTATGTTTGGTGTCGTGGTACAATGCTCGCATACCCATGTTAACTGAAGGTATGGTACCATGCCCGGGTACCCCTTTTATACGTGTGGTACATTGGAAGATGTACCTTTTTGAATTCCTTAAGCTTAGTTCATATTATTGTTTGTATTTTCTGAATAGATAACTAACAAGTATTATATCTCTATGTACTGCTATGACTTCTATGAACTACATAGTGAAACGTACTGATCTACCAAGTAAGGAACATTGACTCTCTAACTATACCACTTATAGTTTAATAGTAAGTTCTTTGTATCTAACTGACTGAACTGAGCTGAAAGAATACGATTGCTACCCAAGGTATTAAACTGACTTCTAGAACTTTTATATCTACATATATATACATGATATACTAGTAATATTTAAATGACATTCGGACAAACAACCTTATTCTAAACCCACATCCAAACAAGGAAAAGGGATTAGGCTAATAGTCAGTCCTAAGTCCTTTAAACACTACTTGTATAACTATATCTATATAGACATCAATTATACACAACATAAGTTCAAACGATTTTATAAAACATTTAAAAGCATTTTCTAATATTAAAAGAGTTTAAAAACCATTTAAAAGCATTTTCCAATATTTAAAAGCATTTTGATGACTTGATGTCATTTACAACATTTAAAGAGTATTATATATTATAAACACAATTTCTTGTGTTTAGACTTGTATCCCCCCCCCCCCTTTTAAAATAGTGAAAAGTGACAAAATGTAGGGGCATGAACTTACCTTATGTTTGGTGATCCAAATGGTTCAAGTAAGGATTGAGCAGTTCCACAAATGAAGTCCTAATACACAAATGAGTCCTAATGACATCTATTGATACATATATGTGTATAATTAGTGTATAATACAACTAATCATGAAGTAAACAACCTAAGGGACTAAGGAACTTGGACATGAAGAGATCAATCACATGTGATTGATCAAAGGTAAGTGTGTGGCCACACTTAAATGTGTTTACGGCCAACAGACATGAGTTTACAGCCAAACAAGGAGTTTACGGTCGTAAACTCATGGACATAATGCTTAAGTGAGTGATTTAAGGTCCTAGCAACATCCATTAAGAGTTCAAGGTCAATGGCTTGCTAGTTAGAAGAGTTTAAGGCTCAACATGCATGAAACATGGAGTTTACGTCCAAGGATGTTCTTGGGCCGTAAACTCAAGATATTCTTGGGAAATACATGTTTCTAGGGATGTAATTCAAGGCTTCCTAGAAGATATGAAGTATAATGAAGAGTACTTACGATATAGAAGCTTGAAAGGGTCGATTTTGGCTAAGAACACTAGTGTGTGTTCTTGGTGCTTCTTGAAGATCTAAACAAACATGATTTTCATGGATGAAATCAATGAATGAAGCTATTTAATAAGGTGTATCAACTAATCAAGGGATAGAATACTTACACTTTTGATGATCTAAGGATGGAATGTTGGATGATAGTTGAGAGAGAATGAGGGAAAATCGGCCAAGGAAGGAAAGAAATGAGAAAAATGGCCAAGACTTGTACATAAAGGGGTGAGTTTACATCCCACATGGAGTTTACGGCTGTAAAATCTAATGTGGAGGCCGTGAACTCATGATGTTGGTGTTTGAGGCTTGATCATTGTTCAGTGGTTCTAGTTGGTACTTCCTAGCACTCATTCCTTGAGTGTATTGGGCTCAGAACACTCAATTAGGCTCTAAACAATGCCAAATGTTAGCAGGAGTGAGTTTGACTTAAGGTTTCTTGGATTGGCTTTTAAAGCAAAAAAATTTCGGGTTGTCACATTTAAACTCATTTATGACATTAATCCCCCTTCCTTACCGACCACCATTAATTTCAAACATCCCTAAATCCCTAGTTCCTTTAAGAGTGTCTCTTGGGCTTTAACGTGCCTAAAGTAACCTCTTTTTGGTGTGTTAGCAAGGAGAAGGAAGCGGTAAGCAAGTCTTGATCGTGGAAGAGGTTGTAGCTCCTACATCTAGATCATCTTATAGACCTTTTGAAGGTAAAAAGTTTGTGTCTTGCTAATTATTTTTCGAGTTTAAGTTAGGGTTTTTTAGAAGTCTACTTTTGGGTCCATGAATCCTCTCTTGTGAGTTTGAGCAACTCCAAAGGTTAGGAATATTAGATATGAGGTTCTTTGGCATGGTTAAAGCATAAAAAGGCTAACTTGATGATTGTTATAGCTCCATGCATGAGTTTAAGAACTTAAAGAGAGTCTTAATGGATTAAATGAGGTGTTGGGCTCACATATGGCATGCGAAGGCATAAAGTTGCCAATTTCTACTTTAGGACCTTCGAAATAAGCAAGATTTAGAATTTAGGCAAGGAGTCTTCATGCATTAAGCACTTAATGGATATTGTGCAAAGTAGTTTGTATGTTAGGTGTACTAGTTTGTACGTTGCGTGTACAAACCATGAACTTAGTACGCTAAGCACACTGAAGAGGTACGTTGGGCATACGCTTCCAGTGAGCTTTTGTCTTCCAATGGATTTTTGAGCCATTTAAGCCGTATTTAACCTTAGGCCTGGATCTTCTAGTGTTTGGGCCTCTGAACTTGTTATTGGTTTATTGATGGTATCATTGGGATTTTTGGGCCTTATGGCCCATTATATTTTTGATCATTGGATGCTTGGCCCATTAATGTAGGAAAGACTTTTGGGCCTTATTGAGGGAGTTTGGACTTAGGGATTTGGGCCTAGGTCTCAGGTCTTGACTTAATTCTAATTGGGATGTCTTGTGTATACTCAGTGTGAGATTTCCGGACCAGTAGACGAGCAGTATTTTGATCAGCAGAGTAAGGTGAGTCTTCCCACCATATCCATGGGTCAAAGGCACCAATATCGTCCCAATAAATGTATTATGGATTGTAGTTGTTATGCATTGACTGTATGAAGACCCTAGGGGTATCCTGTGGCACTTGTGTGAAGAACATAGGGGTAGCCCATGGCACTTGGATATCAGACCATGGGTGTAGCCCATGGCATTCCAGGTAAAGACAATGGGTCTATCCGATGACACTTGGATATCAGACCATGGGGGTAGCCCATGGTATTCCAGGTAAGACCATCGTGGTAGCCAATGGAAACTATATATATATATATATATATATATATATATATATATATATATATATATATATATAATATGTTGCATGGTAGTTTGTGGTTGTATGTTATGTTATATTTTGGGAACTCACTAATATTTTACTTACATTTCATCTGTGTGATTTTAGGTTTTAGGTAGGGTCCATCTTGAAGGCGCAACATGCACTCTCTAGCATTTTCCGTATTTATATATTTTTATACTCTGATAGTTGATATAATATGATGTAATTAATTTTTAGGAACAAATTATGGTTGTATTCTATTTTCAAAATGAAAATTTGTATATGGTTTTTGGGCCGTTACACGCAAGATCTACTTGACCACTTTCCAATGAGCTTTTCCCCGATTGCCTTGAACCACCAACAAAGAACCAATAAGTTTGGACTGATCAAAATAGAACTACTGCAAGACTTTCTAAAAGTAATGAGAAATGTATAACCATCCTGCTCTTCTATAACTTTGTATCTCTATTCTTGTTATCTTCTTTTTAGCTCCTTAATCATTCATCACAAGCTCGTTTTCCAGAAGCATCTTCAAGTTGTGTTTCATAGCAGCAACATTAGCAGACACTTCTTCCTTGGGTTGAACAAGGGATTCCTAACGTCTATGTTGTTCCATGCCATCCTGTTGTTCCTTATTTATCACAAAACTATGTGGGGTTTCTGTTTTAAACTCCAACTTCTGGCTAGCATTTGGATTGTTCCCCGTAACACTTGTACCACCTCATCTCTGGTTACACATAATAGATTCAAAGGTCACATCTCTATCAATAAAATATTTTAGAGTTCGTTCTTTTGTACACCACAGATGATGACCTTTCCCACCATATGCATATCCTAGAAATATGCACTTCATTTCCCTGCACTCGATTTTACCATCATTCACACAAGCATAAGCAGAGCATCCAAACATTCGTAAACCAATATCTCATAGGATTTTCCCAGACCACACCTATTGAGGAGTCTTACAATCAGTTGTAGCTGATGGAGATTTATTCGCCATATAACAAGCAGTGTTGACTGCTTCCGCCCAGAATTGTTCCAATAAATCAATAGATAATCACATACACCGAGCATACTCCACCAGTGTTTGGTTCATCTGTTCCGCCACTCTACTTTGTTGTGGTGTTAGCCATATAGTGTGATGCCTCACTATACCTTTTTATTTGAAGAAGTTGTCAAACGAAGCCAAGCAGAACTCCAACCCATTTTTTGTTCTAAGTGACCTGACATGATTCCTAGTCTATTTCTCAACCAAAATGGTCCAACTTGCACCATCATGGCGCAACAGCAACTCTATGGCGCAACAACATCTCTAGATGGCACAACAAGGAATATAGATGGCGCCGGAGACTTCTAGTGTGGCGCAAGAACATCAAGATTTGAGCAACAACATCACCATGGCGCAACAGGCACATACATTACACAACAAGGCCATGCATGGCGCAATATGAGTACCTCATGGTGCAAGAGAGGTACCTCATGGCGCAAGAGGGAGTGTTATGGCGCAAGAGCATCATTCTTGGCCCATGCATTTATCATATGGCGCAACAAGGTTTCCTTGTTGCTCTATATCACTCCTAAGTGCTCCAAACCTCTTGCAGTTGCTCCAAACCCCCTTCTGTACGATTCATTCACTTGGCACTTGATCCGTTCCTTTGTCAAGCGATACATTCCTTTTATAAATTGATCTGTTCTTTTATAACATGCACCATGAACCCCAAGTGCTCCATTAAGTTCCAAGTGCTCCAAATTCTCCATGAACTTGATGCAAATGCTCGAGTTACATTTAACATCAATAAAACACATCAATGCATGTGATTATTATTATCACCTCCCAATGTTTTATGCTAGAGATCCTACACAGGATTAAGGGCTTTCCTTATAACTCATTTGTCCCACTTTGATTACCTTTTTATACTTACATTACACTAACACTACAACTTCTCATAAAATTTAATTTAATTACTTGATTAATTTTTTTACCAAAACAATCCCTATCCAGAGACACCTTAAAATTGTCCATATGAAGCTCTTCATGAGCTTTTAGAATATTCTAATTAATATGATAAATTAATTAATATCTAATCCCTTTAATTAGTTAAGACATTTTAATTAACTACCAAAATAATTTCTAATTAATTTATTAATTCCATAATAAATTAATAACTTACTTATCTCTATAGTCTTATGCTACTTTGTTCATGAGGTCAACCCAAAAAGAATCTATTATTATGCTACTTTGTTATTATTTTTTACTATAATATCATCTTATTTTATAATTTTATACGGTAAAATCTTTTTTTTTTTTTTTTTTTTTTTTTTTTTTTTTGTTTTTTGTACAATAATTATACAAAACATGGGCCAAGAGGTTCTATGCAATGATGGGCCTAATATTGGACATTGATAAAATACATATACCACAAATACAGTAATAAGTTACGGTAATAAGATTGTTTAGTTATTTTTTCTTTTGCATAATAAATGGAAGCAAATATTACACACTTAAATCTGTCTCTTAATTTTTGTTTTTCTTTTGCAAATAAATGGAAGAAAATATTACACACTTAGGGGGTATTTGGAAAAAAAAACGACAAATATATTATTAACCATTCCTAAATTATTCAATCTATTGCTTATTAGCCTATAACTTATTAGCTAATATGTTAAAGTGAGATAATTTATGAAAAAATAACTTATTAGCGTTTAACGTTACAAGTAGTTTTTATCCAAATATTTTTTTTTAACTTATAGGAATGTAGAATCGTTAATGAGCTAATAAACTCTTTTGCCAAATATCTTTTTAGTTGAATTGAATGGTTATATAACTCATGTAATGATATCTTCATATTATAATGCTTTAGGTTTGTTTTTTTTTTTTTTTTTTTTTTTTTTTTTTTTTTTTTTTTTTTTTGTGTTCAAACCATATTAAAATAGATGTTGTATTTTTTTCGTAGAAAAATATACAATGTCGTTATTATTAGCTGACTCCGATATAAGTATATACCATGACAAATGAAAACATTATATGACCAAAATTAGATCGATACGTACAATGACAAAGCTAAGGGTACATAAGGGGCTGACCCACCTAAAATATTTTTTTATTACAAATTATATATAAAAATAATTTGGGAACTACCTTAATGCTTTTGGTAATATATATATATATATATATATATATATATATATATATATATATATATATATATATATATATATATATATATATATATATATATATTATATATATATATGGGAAAAGTGAATATACCCTTAAGGGTATATAAGCTTAGGTACCCAAACACACTATACTACATCGTTTTGTATCATATATTTACATTGTAATTATCCAATGTTCTTATAATTCAACTTCTAACTTGATTTACTTTCAAGATTTTTATCAATTTCATATTTATATTCCGCTTACATAATTTTCATTTTCAACTATAATATATATAGCCTAGTAGGTGTTTGGCAAAAATATGTGATGTAAGAGGAAGATAATAATGAAATTTTGAAAATTTTGAAAGTAAATGAAGTCAAAGGTTGAAGTTTAAGAACATTATAATGAATATATTAAACAAAATGATGTATCATAATGAGTTTGGGTACCTAAGCTTATATACCCTTAAGGGTATATTCACTTTTTCGGTTGAAGTTTAAGAACATTATAATGAATATATTAAACAAAATGACGTATTATAATGAGTTTGGGTACCTAAGCTTATATACTCTTAAGGATATATTCACTTTTTCCTATATATATATATATATATATATATATATATATATATATATATATATATATATATATATATATATATATATAATCTTTTGCGTATTGTTTTTATTTTGCAATGAATGTATGTAAAATTTGTAGTCATGTACTTAATAATACTGGATTTTAATCATGAATTTGAAACACAGAATTAGCAATTAGACCATGAAGAAAACTAACTGGTTACATTTTGCTACATATAATTTTCCACCAAAAAATAAAATCAATGGCCTTAACTTTTAATTTTAAGAAAGATAGTTTAAAATTCATATATTCAATTAGCAATTTATATAAAAATCATTAAGTTTCATCAAATAATGTCATGTCATCACAACTAACACGTCATCTAACAACCTGGATCACTGATTAAGTTTTCAGAATTAAAACAAATTGATAAATAAAGTTTCAATTTAAAATAAAAAAAATAATTGAAAAAGAAAACAACAAAATAACAAAACAAAAGTTTCAAAATTCAATTTTTATAGACTAACTAAAACAGAAGTTTCAAAATCCAATTTCTATAGACCGACTTTTGTGGAATTTATTATACATAATTTAAATAAAAGATGAGACGTCATTTTATATATAATATAGTTGTTTCTACAATTGTTGGTATTTGTTGTAACTTGTGACATCGACAATGATAAATATGAGACGTCATTTTAAAGCAAAAAAACATTGATTTTTGCATTACCTTATACTTTATGGTAAAGCTAATTAAGACGAAAATATCCGACCAACGGAATTTATAAAAGCACCTTGTAACATGATTTGACTCAAAATTAATGTTGTTAGCTTCGTTCAATTTGTTAGGCGTACGTGTAAAGCTCTTTAGATATAGTGATTTGCAAACACCTTTCGGTTTAGCTTGTAGCATAGTCAAACAACTTTTTATATAGATGACAACTTTATTTATTAAACTGTGTCCTTAATTGTTCCACGTAGCACATGATGTCTTAATCAAAATGTTACTGAATTTTCAACTTTCAGTTTTAAACCATAGGGTGACTTTGATCATTGAATGTTGACCGACTCAGTAAAAATAGTGAAGCTTCGAAACCTACACATGTTACACACATTTAATGCATATTAACAATCCTTTTTATTTTTAGTAAGTAGGTTTATTGGTTTGTAGTGGTTTTGATGTAAATTTACTAAAATGGTTGATGAAAGATATAGGTGTGTTGGAAATTTAAAGGGTTAATTTATAGATTGGTAAATTTAATTTGTTTCGTGTAGATGTGGAAGAACCTTTTTTTTACTAGCAACACAAAAGATAGCATTAAACTAAGAAAACCAGCAGGAAGCTGTAAGAGTACATTTTGTATTTATTGGTTCTTTCATAGTTGTTAGAAAGAATGACAATCAACATCAGATCACGGGTTTTACCTTGAAGCTTACAACATTTGAATAATTTCAAAACTGCAACTTCTATTCCAAATCAATTTTTTCATTTTCAGAATAAAATATAATAACAAACATCATTCAACAAAGTAATATAAAAACCCATTTGTGCAATATTGTAAAAATATAGTTCCCAAAACAAAGTAACAATATAAAATTAGCGGAAGTTTAGTAACTAAAACTCATTGTTGCAAGTGCATAGTCACGTCGCACCCTTACCTAGATCTCTAGAACAGCCTGCACAATATTTGTAAATTATGATTAAACACAACGCTTGGTGAGTTTCCCAAGACATCACATACAACAATAAACATACAATGCATACAAATAAATGTCTCACAACTTGTCATATTCACAACCCATCGTCATTTCGTCAACAACGTTGGGTATCTAGACTCGTAATCTCTCGTCGCTACGTCATCAACCCTCCAAACATAATAGATAGTTAACTCGCATCATATCATTGTTCTATCAACAATGATGGTCATCTAGACTCATAGTCAATTGTCTTTCCATTATCAACCCTCTAAACATAACACATAATTGGCTCACAGCGTACCGTCGTTCCGTCAATAACACTGGGTATCTAGACTCACAGTTTATCGTCGTTCTGTCATCAACCCTCCAAACATGAAGCATACATGCCTCATACAAACAAGCAAATAACAGACATATAGAAGACTAAGGTTACTACTAGTACTTATAGGTTGCCTCATGAATGTAGAGTTGTACGTAGTCGACAATAAGATAGCCAGTCAAAAAACATGTTCCTATGCGTGAGAAACATATCAAACAAGAAACATGAAATAAGGCCAAATTAAGAGTTCACAAGCTATCTAATTTAAACTACATACGACCTTAGGACTTCTACTTAATAATATTCTAATATCAGTAATACCTCATGAAGTAAACGTGACAACTCTACTAGCACCATGTTATCCTAGCTTATCACATAATCATATGCTATCATAACACATGCAACCTACCCCACATTGGACATATAATGTCACACACAATATCATGAGAAAACTTACCTTAGTCCAGCAAAATCTTAGTAGTAGCCTTTTTTATGAAACAACTAGCATTGACCACCTAACACAAAACCGAGACCAATCCTCCAATAAACACTCAAACCCATCAAGTTTGGCCAAAAGTCAAACTAGTCAAAAACTGAACGGTCAATCAGTAAAAGTCAAAGTCAACAAGCATTCACACCGTGAATATCTATGGCACATCATGTATAGTATAAAACAAAATATTAGTAAATGGACCCAAAGATGTGCATCGGGACCCTTGAAGAAGTACGCTACATTTCATGGTTTAACAACCTTTTTCTTTAAATCTTTAATCCCTTTAGACAAAGGCCATAACTCTCAGATCTAAATTAAACAAGGGTCTTAATGGATAATGTTCCAACTTTATTTGGATTCATAGGAGCCCAAAATGATCAAAACCAATTTGCATGGGACAAAAGGGACTTATTCATTCATTCTAATCTCATCAAAATACAAATGAAACATCCTTGAGCAAGCCAAATGCTATGGAGCTACCCAAACTTCAAGAACACCTTGAAAAGGGGACAAAAGTGACAAAAACACATAAAAATCTTATATATATATATATATATATATATATATATATATATATATATATATATATATATATGCATGAAACTTAATAAAGCAATGATCTTTATTACTTACAAGGGTCTAAATGAAAAGAATGGTGAACTCCTATGGATCTAACTTCAATGTACTTCTACTCCTTGGTTCATCTTGAAATCTTACCAATAACACCAAAGGAATCCCCACAACACATAAACATGTCTAAGTTTTCTCTCACGGATCATATGAAGATGTATAGCTGTAAACTAAAGGCAAATAAGGAACTAAAACTCTTGAAGAAGTAAATGACCACATGAGCTTCACTTTCTAAAATTAAATTCAAATGGAAAATATGAACCAATAACTCGAATCGATGGCATGAGGCTTACCAGAATCGAGCATATGACTGACTTGAAGATGAAGTAGCTGAAGAGGACTTGATGATGAATCATCTCCTGAACAAATAAAACAATATCAAGCTTTTGTATGGGTCCACTTGTATCCATGTCCTCAATGAAGTTAGCATCTATTTCTAGAATTGAAAAAAAAATCAAAATTAATATGGAATTATACATATCAAAGGCTAAAAGTTACAATCCAAATACCAAACTCAGTAGATAATGATGCACTACTGAAAATTACTTACTAACAACAATTAAATAGCTTTTCCCCTTTGTATATTAGCTTCAACACCTCTGTCACCAACTGCAATTCAGGATTACAATCCTACTCTTCTTTTTTACCAAACAATGAATTTGTATAGATTTTGATTTTCGAGTCAGAATTCAGCATAACCTTTGGAAATCCCTTGGACCAAAAGCCCTTTTTAGACTTAAACTCGTTCTTCAGCGGTAGCCTGTACATAATGCAAACTATAAAGCAAGATTCGTCAATGTATGGAAGATAACTATAAGTAATAAATATATAAGTAAGAGTAATCTTTTACATCATTTCAAATGACAATATTAGATCAATTCTTTAATTTTATTTAGCGTCTACATTCTATTGAACATATATTCATGATTTCAAATCAGGAAATAGTTAATTACCGTCAGGGAGGAAGTATCGGAAAGAAAAAAGTCGCTGAAAATTATCCCCTTTCTCGGTTGATTTCAACACGTTAATTGTGTCCTTGAAATTTAGGATAAAAAAAACAATTCAAATTTTCAAATACCTATCGCAGGAGCCTAGCACAGACGAACTAATTTCATTTGTCACCCCAATTTTGACTAGGAAACAAAAATATGATAAAGAAATTAGAATCATGTGTTGTTTATTCAAGTCTTCAGCCTCACCCCAGACAACACTAATGCCACCAAATGCCACTTATGTAAAGAAACTCGAAAAAATTAACCTACAGAAGAACGTTAGAATTTCAAAGGAAGGCGAGAAGATAGAAAGAAGTAGAACAGTGGCATCACAGAAGTATAAATAATCAATCTCAAGTTGGTGGCGTTAAAGATGAAGGAAAAAGTTACATACTTGGTGTAAAATCATTGGACTATAGAAACGGAATTGAATAACGAACAAATATGTGGCAACCACCTAAAAATTAAGCCACAAGCCGATGAATAGTAACTAGTTGTTGCTCACTGTTCATAAGTCTGCTCCTTTTTAATAGTATATATAATGTAAAAAATGTCAAAAATTATCATACTTACATGTGTGTGTGTCTATATATATATATATATATATATATATATATATATATATATATATATATATATATATATATATATATATATATATAATATCACAAAAATCAGGATAAAATTATTCAAATCCAAACAAAAGCTATAATTGTTTACAAAATATAGTTTCCAAAGATATTAGTCACATATCAAGAGTATCCTAAATATCAAAAGTGATAAAATCAGAAGGATGTGCACGATCACACATTTGCTTTTCCTCGATCATCTGAAGTAATTGAAACATAAAACTTAAACCATAAGCCAAAGCTTAGTGAGTTCCTCCAAATACCACACAATAGAACATACATACAAAACACATATTAGGTCCACAACCTCCTTGTTGGATTACCCCTAGCCCATAACCTTTCGGTTGGAATGCCCTGGCCCACAACCTTTCGGTTGGAATGCCCTGGCCCACAACCTTTCGGTTGGAATGCCCTGGCCCACAACCTTTCGGTTGGATTGCATATTACATACTGGGTCCACAACCTCATTGTTGGATTACCCCTAGCCCACAACCTTTCAGTTGGAATGTCCTGACCCACAACCTTTCAGTTGGATTGTCCGGGTTTGTTGACTGACAACACAAAGTAGTACAATATTAACCCACCAAGTATGTCGACATATATAACAGATAAGACATATAATAGCAACCAGATAACCATGTGAATCTTAACAGATCACCATAGCACCACAATAAATCAAACTAGAATACACAATCTATTGGGCTAGCATCGGTGCCTTCGACCCACAAGTACAGTGAGGAAAAGTCACCTTTCAATCTGAAAAGATAGTTGAATACAACACAACTCCATACACCAACTCTACAGGTCACCTGGACCACCAATAGTGACATTGTCTCAACTATGATTCAAAATACCCAAAATACCCTTAGGTTAAACTTGGTTAAAGTCAAAGGCTAAAAAGTCAACCGAGTTGACTCAGGCTGAGTATGCTTATTGTACTCAGAATGTATGCTTCGCATACACATAATCTAAATATGGGGGCTTAAGGGAGTACGCATAGCGTACTCAGAAATACACCCACCGTACACTACTGCTAGCCTTACCTTTTAATAAGACCTTAATCTAATAACTCATTTCATCTAAAACTCAGATCTATTCCCAAATAGTGTTCTAAACCATAAAGTTTCCAACTTTATGATCTTCCATCGCTATTAAGTGCCATAACCTTAAAACCCTAACTCCATAACCCAATAAGACACCATAACCTTTTCATGGAAGGACTAGATGGGCCAAGATCACATTTTTAACATTCTAGACACTCATTTGGTCTAAAGTAGCTCATACTCAAGTGGAGCAAGATTATAGGGATAAAAAGAACAAGACTCCACATATAGCAAGATCTAATGAAATAAGCAACAAGTTCAGAGCTTTATACCTCTAAATGAAGGTTGAGGCAAGATGATTTTGGATCAAAAGATTTATTGAGCTTCTAAGGTGAATCCATGTAACATCCATTTTCTTGGATGAATCGGATTAGGGTTTCAAAGGTTAAAAAGGTTGGATTTTCTGAGAAAAAGGGGTCCTCACAACGTGAGGCATGGAGGATCACGACGTGAGAAGGGCTGCATGAAGATTCTATCCGGGACTAAGCTCACAACGTGAGCAATAAGAGCTCACGATGTGAGGATCGCTGCAACCCAAGCCCATGATGCTTTAGGGGTTTAAAAGTATTTAATCCACCGTAACTCAGTTTTAGGGTTCATTTCTCAGCCTCCACCTTCCCCTAACTTAGAAAAACTCTAAACCTAATCCATATTGGTGATTTTAGATCCATTTTAGTGTTTTAGTGGCTAGAAAAAAAGAAGAAGAGGTTCTAGAGTGTTGGTTCAACAAGGAGGCTTCATCATCATCATTATCTTGTTTATATTTTTTTTACCATTGTAAGTGTCCAAGGACTAATCTTTATGAGCTCAAATTGATAGATCTAAGTTCTAAGCTCCTTTTTACATTTTTATGTTGGATTGCATGCTTGGGATCCATAAAGTTATCAACTTTATGGATCAATGAGTCATTCTCTATGATTTAGTTTTATAGATCTGAAGTGTGGTTATAATTTAAGAATCTTGTTTGAGTTTGGGGCCATTTCTTGTCATCTTGACCTAAGATGGGTTTAAGACATGCATGGGGCATGCATATTCATCTAGCAAGAACTTTTATTGGCCTTTGGAGTACTTGTTAGCTTCTGAAATAATTAGGATTGAAGGCTTAATGGATTAAGGACTTAAAAGTTAGATTTTTAGCCTCAGATTGTTCTCACGATGTAATACACAAGGTCTCACGACATGAGAAGCATTTATGTCATGATTCTAGAGAGTTAGTTGGGGATCACGACATGAGACTAGGCCGCTCACTTCGTGAGGCCAGCTCTGGTTGCATTTCTTGACTAAGTTGACTGGGTTGAGTCAGGATGAGTGGTATTTGATCAAGTGAACTCTCATGACGTAACTAACGACTAGTCACAACATAAGATGTGGTTTTGGGCCTTATCGGGCCCTAGTATTGTGTCTGTGAGCCTTTTTGTGTTTGTGTTGATTGGTAGCTTGAGGTATCTGTTAAAATCACTGTCGTAAATGATTTAACAAATAAAAATATAAAATAAACTGCTTTATTGCACTAAAAGGTAGTACCTGTAAGCAGGGTAGGATCCTCACGGACACGTCCAAACGTTTACACCTCTTTGGTTAAGGTATGAACTAAATCTTGATGAATGCAATAAACATAAAAAGGGGGATTTATTTCTGAAAATTTAAAATAATAGAAATTTGAAAATGACAAGAAAATGACTATATTTAAACTGATGGAAATTGAATTAAGAGAAAGCAATTCCAGTTTCACGACGACTGCCCTAATCATATAATTAACCTTCAACACAATATTTGACTATGCACTTGTTCAAACTGGTACTAAGGTTCATTAACAAGATCTAATAACCTTTATTACAAAAAACCATTTAATCAAAATAAGCTCTTTGAAATAAATATAACTTTTTACTAAATTAACCAAACAAGCTCTTGACTAATAAAGAAAAGTTGCATTAGACACAGTGTAATTCCCAGTAAACTTCAATACCTCTCATAAGCTCGGTGGCGTTAAAACTTGTTTGATTAGTTCATATTAGAGTTAACCCTAAACTCAGAATTAATCTAATACATGACACTTTTTACTAATTAAACTCAGAATTAATCTAATATATGACACTTTTTACTAATTAATCTAGACAATTACGGATCTAAATAATTAGATGACTAGAATGATTCACAAACAATTTAAGTGGCCAACAGAAATTGAAATCAAAATCAAAAATTCAATTTAACATAGAATTTATCAAACTAAATAGTAATCGTAGTCAAACATTGTACCTAATGATTAATCATATGAAAAGGTTACGTCTTGCAAAACTGAAATCCGAG
Organism: Lactuca saligna; assembly: GCF_052625555.1. Lineage (NCBI taxonomy): Eukaryota > Viridiplantae > Streptophyta > Magnoliopsida > Asterales > Asteraceae > Lactuca > Lactuca saligna. The sequence goes on along the minus strand of NC_136422.1, from coordinate 52,736,512 downwards.
TTTTTAGCATGACATGGCCAAAAACGGATTACAAATAGTGGAAATAGAATCTAAACAATAAATCTTACTAAAATATGACTTGGAATTGAATCGTCTCCTTTAGATCTGCGTTCTTCACTTTAAACCCTCTGAAAATCGCCACTGAATCACCAGGAATCGCCAGTTAGGGTTACTGGAAGAGTATGGGGCTGTATTTATACGTCTAGCTGTCAAAACATCGTACCTACGATCGCAAGGGGACAACCTGCGATCGCAGGTTTTATCCAAAACAAGACACGAGACTTTTTAAATGAAGTACGTTTCCATTTAGACATAAATTTACCAACCTGCGATCGCAAGGGCACAACCTGCGATCGCATGTTTTTTTTTTCTAAGCTGGTGAATTTTTTGGCTCGATAAAACCTCGAAAGTAACCGCGATCGCAAGGGTGAACCTGCGATCAAAAGGAGACAACATGTGATCGCATGTTAATTTTTTGGCTCTTTTGATCGTCGTTCCTACTTCCAAGCAGTTCCTGATCATTTCCTGACATCCCTCCTTGGTCTAGACTCCAATTAAGCTCCAAAGCATCCACAAATGCATCCCGAACTTGTGCAATCATCAATGTGCTCCAAATAGCCCTGAAAAGTAATAACATACGTGAGCAGTACATACATTCTTCAAAATAATCATGAAACACGAAATGCATAAAAATAATCGGGAACTATTTATCTTTTTATAATGAAATACGAAGGAAATTATGCGAAAAGATGCATCTAATAAACCTCCCCAAGCTTAGACCTTACTTGCCCTCAAGTAAGGAAACAATAACTTTGGAAATGGAATTGAAGCTAAAGGCAATAACGGAATGACCTAGACACACATCAACTAAAAAAACGAAAACCTAAATAATAAGAACTACCAAAGCTAAACATAAAACATGCATGCAAAGATAAAGAAAGTGAACAATGAACTAAAATAGTATGAGAATGAGAAATGAACAATTAAAATGAAACGTGCTCTTTTTTTTCTTTATATATATATATATATATATATATATATATATATATATATATATATATATATATATATATATTCTTACGATCATCGATAATGGGCTCCAATCACTAACACCAAAGCAACCATCCTGCCATCTTTCATATATCACAAACTCCCAAAGTAAGGAAGACCACAAAACGGTGTAACCCAATATTCCAACTCTAGTTTTATTTAAACTTTGTACCTTAATTAGCTTTATGAGTGAAATAACATAGCCGGATCTCATGTCCTTAAGACTAGATGGCCAAGAATTAGAATCGACGCATCCTTAAGAACCTGCACGACCAAATCAGCTTTCGCCGAAGCAGCAAGGGCCAACCCCAGTAGGAGCCCGAGCTCTATGCTTTCACTTTTTCGAGAGCCACAAGTATCATATCACACAGTTCTTTATTCGCCATATGTAAGTTTGGAACGACTTCTAACTTGATTGAACTTTGATTTACACTTCGTTTTGAGCTTGATTTCTTCAATCTCCTTTTTTTTTTTTAGAATTTCTTGAATTTCTTCAATTGAGCGCTTGAAATTCTTTAAATTGGGTACTAGATATGACGTTGTACCCTTTCTTCATTTTGACTGTGTGGATCTGATACTTAAGCTCTCTGCTACCCTGGAGGAGATCGCGCCACGAGGGAGCAGACAATGATAGAAATCAGACTGCCACAACAAATTGCACCGCCAGTGCGAAGGGCTATAACTCTATGGAATCGTTTGATGATAAGATCACCAAAATGCTGGTAGTATGACCCGGTGACCATGAACCATAAAAGAAAAAGCTCAGCTTTGCTGACTTTTGTAGTCTCAATCTGTGCATAGATAATATTGCATATAATTTTCAATGAAATTTTGAGAACAGGGTGCACAATACTGGTCTGTACGGATTGGACTGAATCATAAGACTCCAAACTAGTGATGGAGTACCAAAACTCGCGTACATCAAAAGCTAGGGTGGGCTTGGATAAACTGGTGATGGGGGTATGGAATATAATACATAACTGGTCCATGTGAATAGTGTGAGGGGTGCTAAAAATGTGAAAAGCTAAATTTCCCTCATGATTTATCTCACTAAGCGTGGCTCAAAACTCTCGGGTCAATAGGGGACAAGTACCAAAATCTGCAGATGATGGGCGCTCCCAACCAATATTGGCAAAAAGAGCGTGAACACCATCATAAATATGGAGTTCCCTCATTAATGTATGGCAAGGAGCCCAGGCTTGTGGGATAATCTAGCGGTCTAGAAGCCGTTTATAACAGTCTAGTACGGCCTGTAAACCTAAATCCACAGTGACATTGTCTACCTGGACAGTGTATGAAGGCTCTGGAGCGTCAGCCTGTCTGCGTGAACGAGATGGTCTAGGGGCATTTTTTTTTCAGGTCAAAAGCGGGACAAGGAAGGCACAATTTCCAGGTAAAAGAAAATAGTAATAATAATAATAAAGCAAAAATAAGTATTCCTAAGTACTCCCAAACGACTGCACAAATATATAACAAAAATAGAAATTCAGTTTCAGAACGAAAATACCTGACTGTGCGTGAGCAACATTATATTTTTCGTGTCGATTTATTTTTGAAATTCCGTTCGGATGAATCTTTTCTGAATCGCGTCGTGAGCAAACATTTCTACTTTTCGTGGCCTGTGGATGACTAACAGAATGTAGATCTGAAAAAGAAACTCACAAAAATTCAAATTTGAAAATGAACAAAATGAGATTTTTGGAGAATTTCAACCATGAATACATGATTTCGTTACCGTATAGATGTTGTAGGAGTAAAATAGAAGAAATTGATACCTTATTTGCTTGATTTGGATGAAAAATGAGCGATTTGGGTGTTTTTTGGTTAAAGAACTCGAAGTATAATGGATTTCAGAGATAATTTTTGGAGTGTTGTGGTTAAAAATGAGGCTTGGGATCAGTATATATAAGGAAAACACAACCTGCGACCGCAAGGGGGGAACCTGCGATCACAGGTTTCAAAAATTTAACCTTTGGCAATCCTTCCGATGCAGGCTAATGTCTAGATGTGAAAAGGTAATGCATGCGATCGCAAGGGATTAACATGCGATCGCAGGTTTCGAGATAAATGCGAGAATTGATGTTTTAACATTCAAATATGTCGCAGATACAGAAAAACTAATACATGTGATCGCAGGGGTTGTACCTACGATCGCATGTGTGTTCAATTATACTCGAATCGATTTTAAAATTGTTCAAAAATGTTCCAAACCCTAAAAACTGATACATGCGATCGCAAGGGGAAACCTGCGATCGCAGGTTATCCATTTTCGTGAAAACAGTTCCAAAAATTTCTCGATGATTACCTGTGACCCTAATTGTATAACCTGTGATTGCAAAGACTGGGTATGCGATCGCAGGTTCCACCAAACTGTATTTTTCAAAAAAAAATCACATTCTCTCTGTTCCTTCTTATTTTAAAAACACTATTCAACTAAAAATAGACGACCTAAGTAGCTAAAAACACATAAGAAATTAAAAAGAAGTCGAAAAAACGAAAACCAAAACAAACGCCCGGGTTGCCTCCCGGCATGCTGCCCGTTTTTATTGTCGTTGGCTCGACATTGTTACTTGGTTTCCTCAATTGCTGTAAGTCGGGACCGCGACTACCTACACTTCTTTATTTGTAACTTGAAACCCTTCGTAAAATTGTTTGAGACGGTGACCATTTACCTTAAACATCTTGCCTGTTTGTTCACTCTTAATTTCTATAGCACCATGATCAAACACGTTAGTAACAACAAAAAGGTCCCACCCAACGAGACCTAAATATACCGGAAATAAGTTTGAAACGAGAGTGATAAGAGTACCTTTTGACCAGTAGTGAATACTTTTCGTGAGATCATCTTGTCTTGAAATGCTTTCGTCTTCTCCTTATAATTGTTTCGTTCTCGTAAGCATCATTCCTAATTTCTTCTAGCTCTTGGATATCCAATCTTCTTTTCTTGCCAGCTTCATCCATGCTCATATTCAACTTTTTGATAGCCCAATATGCTCTGTGCTCCAATTTAATTGGTAATCGACAAGGTTTGCCAAAAATAATTCTATATGGTGACATACCAATAGAAGTTTTGTATGTTGTCCGGTGAGCCCATAACACATCATCTAGTTGAATACTCCAATCCTTCTTGATTGGACTGATGGTTTTCTCTATAATGCCCTTGATTTGTCTATTTAAAGCTTCAGCCTACCCGTTGGTTTGCAGGTGATATGTTGTGGATACCCGATGTGTGACGCCATATTTCTTGAGGACTGCTTCGAGGGTGCGGTTGCAGAAATGCATGCCCGATCACTAATAATGGCCTTTGGTGTCCCAAACCTAGCAAATATATTTGTTTTGACAAAATCGACCACAGTCTTGGCATCGTTCGGTCGTGTAGCTTTTTGGAACGCCTGTAGATCCGGGCTAGTCAATTTAGAGACGATAGTCGTCAAAAAATGGATTTTTGATAAAAGATTATTTAGAATGAATAATCTTAACTAAGTTATAGTATATGTTACAAGGTTTCCGTGCATATAAAGAACGTTGAAATCCGAGTTATAATGAAGAAGTTATGACCTGTCGAAGTTTTGCGACAGAACCGGCACGACACAGTGTGACGTAAATAGTGTATTTATGTTAGAACAATATTTAGCCTTAGCAATCTAAACGAAAGTCGTAGAGTTTGTTAAACCGTGAGCGTGCATAAAAAGAACGTCCAAATCTGACTTCGTATGAGGAAGTTATGATTTTTCTAAGTTTTAGCTTAGTAGTGTGCAACCCGAATACTCGATTTGAAATCGAGCGGTTTTTAGCTGAAACAATCTAAACGAGAATCGAAGATCTCATTGTTAGTAGCAAAACAATGAAAATTTAGGCGATAACGAACGTCGGACGAAGAAGTTATGAATTTATAATGAAGTTTTTCTATCCCGACCTTCTAAAAATAAATAATAAGAAATAAAAGTCAAAATTAGCCGACGGAGTCTAAATGAAAGTTGTAGAGTATGGTCTGACCTACGCGTGGATATAAAGAACGTCGAAAACGGAGCTCGTATGCAAAAGTTGAACAATTTAGAAGTTTGATGAGTCAAATTACGCCAAGCGTAATTTGAGTACGCCCAACGTAGTCAGAGGGGTGCAACTTTTCTGACCAATACTCGAGTGCCACCAATTGACGCATGCAGTGACATCAAAGTATGCCCAGCGTAACCTAATTACGCCCAACGTACTGAGTACGCCCAACATAATCCCAAACCCAACAGCCTATACATAGAACTCGAGATCAACCATTTTCCTTGCGATTTTTCTTCCTTTCTCTCTAAGTTTTGCATCGGTTTGCATGCCAATAATATCCCGAAGCCTCGGTATCATTCCCGAGCCCCAAAACAAGTTCTGAAGTCCTGAAGATCCCGAGAAGTGAGATTTCCGAGCCGAAGCCCTGCCCGCGAGGAGCCCGGTTTTTGTGAAGATCTTCCAGATCTACCTAATAATACTACTTCTACAAGTCGTAGTGTTATCCGATCATCTTCTAAACAAGTGAGTGTGTGGTCACTTTCTTCTTACGCATAAATATTAAGTATTTGCTATGAAATACGTATTATGTGTATATATATTTGTTGTTTATTTGAGATAATTATGGAATGGATAAATTATATAGGTTTTAATGAGTTAAATCGTATACGTATTTTGTATCTACGAATATGTTGGTTAGAGTATAGGTAGATGAGATTCTTGGTATGGGTTAAAAGATGATTTGGACCATGAGATAAAAGGATAAAGAGATAAACTTGTTTTAGATCCGAGAATATGGATCAGAGCAGGAGGTTAGTTTTAGATCCAAGGGTATGGATCAGATCAAGAGGTTAGTTTTAGATCTGGGAATACGGATTAGGTAATGAGGCAAATTTAAGATCCGGGAGTACGGATTATGTATTTTTGAACTGCGTATTCTTTCGATAAGGTATCGTGAGTATAGTCCCTTTTAGGAACATGATTGTAATACGAGTATTGATTAAAGTATGAAATATACATATGTATGTGAAGTATTTATTATTGTCTGAAATACGTGTTAGATATATTTGATGATATACCACGTGCAAATCAGTTATGGTTCAATATGTGTTAAGAGGTGAATATATGATATTATTATTGCTTAAAAAAAACTTTGCATTAAGTATACTCGTAGTCAGCGTTTCCAAATGGAGATAGTATCGAAAGTTGATTTAGGCATCGTAGGCTTGCCTAGTGATGGGTTAAGACTTAAATAGGGATGTTTAGTTCCATTAAGTTTGGATATTGGGTAGCCTCTTATTAAGAGTACGTGTGTTGTGAGATTGATGATCGGTGGAGTACGTCCTACGTACAGAAGTACATTTTATGTAAGGAGTCCTTTTTAAAGCTCTGTGTGTTGGGTGCTGCTTGTGCCAGAAATACTATCATGTACAAAGTCCATTGACAAATTTGTGTGTCGGTTAAGGGAGCGTACGGGAATACTCTATTGGTATTTCCCCATACTTTTATTTTGAGAGAGCTTTGGAGTCAACGTTTCTTTTATGAAGTGATCGAACGAGCTTTATATGTCAGCGTTTTCTTTCACGAAGTAATTAATGGAACTCCGTAGACTGCCTAATAAAGTGTGTCGGTAATAGACCATTGCTAGGTATGTCTGGTGTTAAATTGCTGGATAGGGTGCGTCCGGGGGTGAAATACCTCATGTATTCAGACCACAGCCTAGGCATTAGTCGGTGTTTCCATTTCTGATGCCGGATAGGGTGAGTCTCGGGGTTCAGACCATAGCCTAGGCATTAATTAGCGTTTCCATTGCCAGATAGGGTGCGTCTGGGTATACCTCACGATATTCAGACCACAGCCTAGGCATTGATAACTACCCCTGACTTAATTGTCTTGTGGTTCTTTCTGTTACGAACGAAGGTTCGTGGTGAAACTTATTTCATTCCCCTCAATTGATGTCTTTATTGATCCTCGTTTGCTGCCAGGGAATTTCCGAAGCAGCTTCGTCAGTTTGTGGTTCATATCGATTCCTTAGGCTAGATCTCGTAAGATCATTGTATAGGGTCAATATGTGGGGATCGACGGGATGTGATATATTGTTTTAGAAATATAATTTATATGTGTTTATAACATTAGTGGTTTTGCAGGATCGAGATATACTTTATTATCACGTTGTTTGAAATAAGGGTTTTTTCATTCTCTGTGTTCCTTAGGTGATTGGGTTCATCAGGGATAATTCAACTAAGTGTTCATTAAGTGTTTGTGAACTAGGTGTTCATTGGGCAATATTGGAACTAAGTGTTCATTAATTATTGTGAATTCTGTGTTCACCAGAGGTAATCTAAGAACCTTTGTAGCACTAGACATGTGCCAATTCCTTAGGGCAATCCTTAGGAATGAATGGGAGAAGGGTAATTGGTTCTTAGGATAAATATTTAAGAAATAAATGTGGATAATGGGGGTGGGTATTTGAATTGATTGTTTGATAATTAAATATAATAATTATATTATTGTGGGTTGAAAACCCTATATGCTCAACAGGCTCCCAAGCCTGACCCACTCAGTTTTCTTTGCATTACAGGTAATGGCACAAGAGTATAAGTTGGTGGACTTGACGAGAAATTTTGGATTATAGGCCAGTAGTTATGAATAACTGTTGTAAGGTCTATTTTTTATGTTTATGCTTTTGGTCTGTATTGAAGATGACATCCCGAGATTTTGTTATATAATGAAAATACATTTCTTTAAAGAAATGCTTTGATAATTTTTATCATATTTTGTTTTGGGAACAAATTCCGCAACAATTTTCTTTAAACGATTACTCTGATTTAAAAAAAAAACAAAGCATAAACAAATCGGTCTTTTCTTGTCGTGAAATTAGGGATGTCACACTTTTGCCTCGACCCATTTGGACACGTAATCCACAACAAGTAAGATGTATACAAACCTGAAAGAAGGCGGAAACAGAACCATGAAATCTATACCCCAAACGTCAAATATTTCACATACTAAGATCAGAGTAAGTGGCATTTGATTACGAGATGTCAAAGACCTAGTCATTTGGCACCTTTCACATGTTTTTCAAAATAGAAAAGAGTCACGAAAAATATGAGGCCAATAAAGACCGCTGTCCAAGACCTTACGTGCGGTTCGTTGTGGACCATAATGCTCTCCACAAGCTTTTGAATGGTAGAAATTCAGGATTGAATTAACTTCATCTTGTGGTACACATCTTCTAATCACTTGATCAGTATAGTGTTTCCATAGATACGGTTCGTCCCAAACATATCTTTTCGCCTCCTTCTTTGTTTTATCTTTCTGGGCCCGGGTGAGATCTGAAGGGAGTTCTCTGGAGACCAAGTAGTTCACAATATCAGCAAACCAAGGAGGGTTCTGAACAGCGAATAAATGCTCGTCAGGGAATGTTTCGCGGATCGGTGTAGGGTCTTCAGGTGGAGTGAGTCGACTCAAATGATCAACTACCAAATTTTCTCTCCCACTTTTGTCCCTAATTTCTATGTCAAACTCCCGTAGCAGCAAAATCATCTAATCAACCTTGGTTTTGAGTCTTTCTTGGAAAGAAGGTACCAAATAGCTGCATGATCAGAAAAGATTATAACTTTCGTGCCCAACAAATATTGTCTGAACTTTTCCAATGCAAAGACAATTGACATCAACTCTTTTTCTATGGTGGAATAATTTGCTTGGGCATTATCAAAGGGTTTTAATGCATAATATATAACGTGGGGAACCCAGTCTTTTCTCTATCCTAGAACAGCTCCAACAGTAGTGTTACTATCGTCACACATTATCTCGAATGGTAAATTCCAATCTGGTGGCTGAATGATGGGGGCAGAAATAAGAAGATTTTTTAGCACATTGAAAGCCTTCTTGCAATCTTCATTGAAGTCAAATTCAACATCTTTTTTGCAACAGCAGGCACATGGGAACAATTATCTTTGAAAAATCTTTTATAAACCTCGTGTAAAACCCTGCATGACCAAGAAAGGAACGCACTTCCTGGACATTCTTCGGGTAGGGTAAGCTCTTTATAACATCTATTTTTTCTTTATCGACTTTTAAACTTCTTTTTGAAATAATATGTCCAAGAATCAGACCTTGGTCAACCATAAAATGATATTTTTCAAAATTTAAGACCAGGTCTGTTTCTATACATCTTTGTAAAATTTTTGTAAGGTTTTTCAAACAAATATCAAATAAGTCTCCATAGACAGTGAAATCATCCATGAAGATCTCTATGATATTTTCAACATACTCAGAAAAGATACTAATCATACACCTTTGAAAGGTAGTGGGTGCGTTGCAAAGTCCAAAGGGCATACACCTATACGCGAATGTCCCGAAAGGGCAGGCGAAAGTCATTTTCTCCTGGTCTTCTGGAGCAATTGGAATCCTATGGAAACCTGAAAATCCATCCAAGCAGCAACAATGGGATTTTCCAGCAAGCCTCTCTAGCATCTGATCTATGAATAGGGGTGGAAAATGATCTTTCTCGGTGGTTGCGTTTACTTTTTTGTAGTCAATACACACGCGCCATCCGTTCTGAACTCGAGTTGGAACCAACTCTCCTTCTTTGTTCTCTACCACTGTCACCCCAGCCTTCTTGGGAACAACTTGAACTGGGATGACCGACTTGCTGTCAGAAATAAGGTATATCATCCTAGCATCTAGTAACTTCATAACTTCCTTTTTAACCACCTCCATCATAGGTGGGTTTAATCTGCGATGGGCTTCTTGCGACGGCTTATAATCCTCTTCCATCAAAATTTTCTACATGCAAAGAGATGGGCTGAGTCCTTTGATGTCTGCAACAGTCCACCCAATTGCGGTTTTATACTCCTTCAGAATTATGATCAGCTCTAACTCTTCTTTTTCTAACAACTTGTTGGATATGATAACTGGTAATGTTTCTTTTTCTCCAAGATATGCATATTTCAGGTGTTCAGGAAGTGTCTTCAGCTACAAGATGGGAGCTTGCACCACAGAAGGAAAAAGCATGGAGTTAGAAATCGGTAATTTAAGATTTTGGGTACCATACCTCAACTTTCTCTGCTGATCCATATGAGCTACCATCTCCTGAACTTCTCTATCAACCACATAATTTTATGGTATAACCTGAACTACATTAATAGACAAATTTTTGTAAAGCACTAATGCTAGTGACTCACGGTTAACAATCTCAAAATATTTTGCAGTTAGTGGTTCAATAACATTAATAAAATTGAGGGCCGAAACATGATCAGGATAACGCATAGCATCATAGATATTGAAGTTGATAACTTCATCATCAAATTCCATTGAAAGGGTACCATCATATACATCTATTTTAGTTCTGGCAGTTTTTAAAAATGATCTCCCCAAAAGAATGGAACCCATATTTGGTGAGTCGTCATCTCCCATATCCAAAACATAGAAATCAGTTGGGAATATGAGTCCATTCACTTGAAGCAAAACGTCTTCCAGTACACCTTTTGGGTGCACCAGAGAACGATCAGCTAACTGAATGATGACTCCTGTTCTTTTTAAAGGCCCTACCCCGATAGTTTTAAAAGGTGAATATGCTAAGACATTTATAGAAGCTCCAAAGTCCAACATAGCTCTTGGCACTGAAAGGTTCCCCAAATTGCAAGGAACAGTAAATACTCCTGGATCCTTACACTTTGGGGGTAGGCTTTTTTGTAAAACAGCTGAAACATTCTCGCTTACTTTAACTGTTTTGTTTCCTTTTAATTTTCTTTTTGAATTACATAAATCTTTTAAAAATTTAGCATATCGGGGTAGTTTTTTAATTGCATCAAGAAAGGGAATATTTACCTCAACCTTTCAGTCTTGAGGGAAAAGGAAGAGGGGTAATTTTCACTTTAGATTCAGCAAGCCCATCTTTATTCTGCACTTTTTTAGTTGCCTCGGATTCTTTCTCAATCGCGATCTCTTCTTCCACATCTTTTTGCTGATCTGGTCCTTTGTAGTTTTTACCAATTCTGAGGGTGACAACACAAGCATTGTGCGTCGGATTCTTCTCAGTCTGAGATGAGAATTTTCCTTGTGTTTGTGATTCTAATTTGCTCATGGAGTTCGCGAGTTGCGATACATGTTGTTCCAAATTTTTGACGCTAGACTTTGTTTCATTCTAGAAAGCTTGGGTGCTGGTTGCAAGACTTTTAACTATGTCTTCCAAAGGCATGCTGGAACTACTAGCTTGTGACTGAATAGGTGGTTGCTGAAAATTGCTTTGGTGTTGATTTTTCTGAAAAGGTTGTTGAAAACCAAGTGGAGCTTGATATTGGTTTCTTTGCTGAAAGTTCTGTTGAGGTCTTGGCTCGAAGTTGTTATTTTGAGGCCCTCCCCAAGCTTGAGTATTGCAATGTTGATCAAATCACCTTTGCTAAAATCCTCCAATAGCTTGGATAGATTGATTATCTTCTTGACGTATTGGGCACATGTTAGTTGGGTGCCCAGTTTTTCCGCAAATCGCGCAAGGTTTGACCTTTGGCTCAATGCCTTTTTCTTTTGTCAACAAAAGGACAACTTTATTCAATTCTGAAATCTGGGATTTTAGGTGGGTGTTGCTCATCTCCTTGACTCCTCTTGGATGGTCTGGGTACCATTCTTCCTCAGTTGTTAAATGTTTTGATTCATTGGCTAGCTTCTCTATTAATGCCTTAATCTCTGATGGTGTCATGTCTGAAAGTGACCCTCCACTAGATGCATTTATTAGTTGCCTCTCCATAAGTATCAATCCTTCGCAAAAACACTGATATAACTGATAATCACTAATGCCATGTTGTGGGCATTGGACTAACAGCTTCTTGAATCGCTCCTAATAAGTGTGGAAAGCTTCTCGTTTTCCTTGTTTTATACCCAAAATCTCTCTGCGTAGATTTGACACTTTAGCCTTGGGAAAATATTTTTCTAGGAAGAGTTTGGCGAGTTCATTCCAACTTGTTATTGAACCAGATGGAAGGTCATATAACCACTCCTTTGTTGCATCTTGAACTGAGAAGGGAAATGCCCTGAGTTTGATCTGGTCTTCAGTAACTCCATGGGGTTTCATTTCAAAGCAGACAACATGGAATTCCTTGAGAAATTAATGGATCTTCATTCTCAAGGCCTCGAAACGCGGGCAACAGATGGATTAAACTGGATTCGAGCTCAAAATTTCGAGCTTCTGGAAAGGTAATACACAAGGGCTGTTGGGTCACCTATTGTGTTGCCCACTCATGGATAGTTTTTTCAGTTTCATCTCCATTTTTGCTCATGATGAGTTTTGATTCGGTTTTAGAAGAATCTGTGAGTTTGGGTTTGTCTTAATATGAGGAAGAGTAGGTTTTAAACAGGCTATTAACGGGTGAGGTAGGTGGTGCTTTTGGAAAGGGTTGAAATGAGTGTTTAGGTTCACTCAATAAGGGAGTGCCTTGTGGTATGGGTGAGGTTGAGGTTCCTGTTTGTTGCTCTCGAAGTTTTTCCTCCATCTTTAGCTTCCTAGCAGTCTTCTCAATCCTCGGATCAAAAATCAGATTACCTATACGTGAAGATCTTGGCATAAAACTATTAGTGTTTTACCGTGTCCCCGACAACGACTCGAATTTGTTAAAACCGTCGTTGTACATGATTTAACAAATAAAAATATAAAATAAACTGCTTTATTGCACTAAAAGGTAGTACATGTAAGCAGGGTCGGATCCTCAGGGACACGTCCTAACGTTTACACCTCTTTACGTAAGGTATGAACTAATTCTTGATGAATGTAATAAAAATAAAAAGGGGGATTTATTTCTGAAAATTTTAACTACTAGAAATTGAAAATGAAAAGAAAATGACTAAATTTAAAGTGATGGAAATTCAATTAAGAGAAAGCAATTCCAGTTTCACGGCGACTCCCCTAATCATATAATTAACCTTCAACACAATATTTGACTATACACTGGTTCAAACTGGTACTAAGGTTCATTAACAAGCTCTAACAACCTTTATTACAGAAAACCATTTAATCAAAATAAGCTCTTTGAATTAAATCTAACTTTTTACTAAATGAACCAAACAAGCTCTTGACTAATAAAGAAAAGTTGCATTAGACTAAGTGTAGTTCCCAGTAAAGTTCAATACCTATCATAATCTCAGAGGCGTTAAAACTTGTTTGATCATTTCATATTAGAGTTAACCCTAAACTCAGAATTAATCTAATATATGTCACTATTTACTAATTAATCTAGACAATTACGGATCTAAACAATTAGATGATTAGAAAGATTCACAAACAATTTAAGTGGCCAACATAAATTGAAATCAAAATTAAACATTTAATTTAACACATAATTGATCAAACTAAACAGTAATCATAGTCAAACATTGTGCGTAATTATTAATCATACGAAAAGGTTACGTATTGCAAAACTGAAATATGAGTTTTTAGCCTGACATGGCCAAAAATGGATTACAAGCAGTAGAAATAGAATATAAATAGTAAATCTTACTAAACTATGACATGGAATTGAACCCTCTCCTTTGGATATGCGTTCTTCACTTGAAACCCTCTGAAATTCGCCTTTGAATCGCCAGTTAGGGTTACTAGAAGAATATGGGGTTATATCTATACATCTAGGTGTCAAAACATCGTACCTGCGATCATAAAGGGACAACCTGTGATCGTAGGTTTTATCCAAAACTAGACACGAGACTTTTTAAATGAAGTATGTTGCCATTTGGATGCAAATTGACCAACCTGCGATTGCATGTTTCTTTTTTTCTAAGCTGGTGAGTTTTTTGGCTTGACAAAACCTCAAAAGCAACCTGCGACCTAACTTGCGATCGCAAGGGTGAACCTACGATCGCAAGGAGACAACATGCGATCGCATCTTACATTTTTTGGCTCTTTTGATCATTATTCCTCCTTCCAAGCAGTCCTGGATCATTTCCCAGCATCCCTCTTTGGTATAGACTCCAATTAAGCTCCAAAGCATCCAAAAATTCATCCCGAACGTTCGCAATCATCAATGTGCTCCAAATGGCCTTGAAAAGTAATAACAAATGTGAGCAGTAAAAGCATTCTTCAAAATAATCATGAAACCCAAAATGTGTAAAAATAATCGGGAACTAGTTAGCTTTTTATAATGAAATACGTAGGAAATTGTGCTAAAAGATGCATATAAAATGCATCTAACAATATCTTTTAAGGAATCGAGTCTCCTTGGATTGGGCCCATGATAGGTTTCCGGCCCAATTAGGAAGTTGGACCATATTTGGATTTTTGATGCTATTGATTTGGGCTTTGGTTTTTAGCCAAGTAAGAAAAGGGTAAAATGGTATTTTACCCTTTAGGAAGTTAGATGATGGAGTGGGCCTTGGATTTGTATTTATTTTCTGTGGGCCTTCATGTGTTTGGGCCCATTGGGAGCTCGAGGTATCTTTTAGGGAATTCATTCTCCTTGGATTGGGTCTGTAACATCCTGGATTTTTAGGTATTTTCAAATCCTTCCTTTAGTTTTAAGTATTTCGTTTGGTCCTTGGATTTGGTTGGAATTAGCCATAGAAGCCCTAGTGGGAAAATGGTATATTTTGGAGTAGGACGTGTACACTGAGTGTACATGTGAGTACGCTAAGCATACTAGGGTACGCCTTAGTATGTTGGGCGTACATATATGTACGCTAGGCGTACTAGTGTCTGGGTGAAACCCTATATATTAGGGTTTGAGGGGTATTTAAACATCTTTATCGACCATTTTCCCTTATCCTTTCAGCCTCTAAGTCCTTAAGTCATTGTTGCAAAACCCTAGCCCCTTGTGTGAGAGTGAGATCCCTAAAGTGTTTTCTTAGTGATTTAGCTGCAAAGGAAGTCCATCAAGAACCTTGGAAGCTTGAAGCAAGGTTTACATTTGAGAGTTTGGCTTCCTTCTCCATCATCTAAAGGTATAAAGTTCATAACTTTATGTTTTATTTGATAGATCTCTTGTTGGGTTCTTTTTATGCTTTTTTTTTCATCCCAAATGCTCCATTTTGAGCATAGCATGTGCTGGATGTTTTGAGTCGTCCTTTTAGACCCTTGGAGGGGTCCTTAATCATAAAAATGAGGTCCCAATGGCTAGAAGTATCCCATGAATTTGGTAGAAGGGTCTTAATGGATTAAGACCTTGTATTAAGAAATTTGGACGTGTAATTCATAAAGTTGGAGACTTTATGATTCTAGGGCGCATTTGGACCATGGATCTGAAGTTTGGGCTTAAGTGCTTAATCCATTAAGCATAATATGGGACTTTTGGATCTACGAGGGTATGCCCCATGTAATGAAGAGTACTCCCCGCATAGTTGGTCAACTACACCAATGTGGGTCAATGCGAGTTTCGGAGTATGCCCTGCGTACCGAAGGAGTACGCCACACGTATGCCTTCTGTTGGATTTCAGACTTTGGGCTTGGATTTTTGGGGAATGTTTTGGGCTTGAACGCTTGGTCCCTTCTTGGTCTACCTGAGTATGAGTGTTTTGGGCCAAGTAACGAGTTAGACCTTAAAATAAGGCCCAATAAGGAGTTTGGGCCCAATTTGGAAAATTGGGTCAATGATGGGCCTTATATAGCTTTGGACTTTTTGGATCAAGAATTGGGCCTGGGTTTTCGCCCAATTATTGATAGGGTAAAGTGGCCATTTTACCTTAAGTTTGGGTTATTAGTCAGGAATGGTAATTGTAGTTGTTATGATTCGATATAATGAAAGGAAATCAGAGTATGATTTGATTATGGAATACAAAATTAAATATATTCTTGTTGGCTTGATTAAAACTTTTGAGAGATATAAGAGAAAGTTTAAAGTAAGAACAATGAAGCTCAAAATTTACTCTAACTCTAGCACCTATCCCTATTTATAGGATTGAAAGAAGTTTACGAAAAATACACAAGGGTTAAAACAATGATGCTTCGACATAAAGAAGTACCCTTATGCAATACATACAACACTGAATTCAACACTAACAAAATAACTAAGGACACTTTGATACCACACAACTAATTCTGACATCTACAATAATCCAATTATTAATTGGATGTTTATTTTTTGTGATAGTTCAAGATTTTAGTGGGACAGCGGACACATGTTTTCTATGCAGTTTGCCAGTGTGAGGTGAGTTTTCCTCACTATACTCTCGGATCAAAGGCACCAAGGTCGGCCCTTTGGACTGTTATTCTGGTTATTGTATGTTTGTTATGCTATAGTGATCTGTTAGATTGGCATCCTGATAGATAGGATGTGCTATGCTATAGTGATCTGTAAGACTTGTATGATTGTCTGTATATGCTAACAGTGGTTGGTTATACTATATGTGGATATGTGGTAGATGGTTGGGTTGAGGCAATCATGTTGTGTGCGGAAGGCCAACAGACCCCAGGCGGCCTGGATAGATTGAAGGCTTATGAGGCGGACTAGTTAGGCCGGAGACTCATAGAGTGTTCCAGACAAGTTGAAGGCCTGGTGTGGCAGTCCAGACATGCTGAAGATTTTTTTTGCATGTTGTTGTTGTGATATATATATATATATATATATATATGTGTGTGTGTGTGTGTGTGTATGTGTGTGTGTGTGAGTGTGTGTGTTTTGGTGGTATTTTGGGGAAACCCACTAAGCGTTGGGCTTACAGTTTTGGGTTATGTTTCAGGTACCACAGATGATCGTGGGAAGGCAAAGGCTTGATCCTGCACCTCCTCGTGTTATGTTTTTGTGATTTTGGGAATAACTCTGATGATGAACATGTTTTGAAAACTACAATGTAAATAATGTAACACCAAAAATTTTCGCACAAAATTTTCATTTTTAAATTCAGATAAATGACATCAACACACTTCACAAAATCTCAATATATCAATTATCAAAACACGTGTTCATAATTAATTGAATAAAATCTAGGATCCTCAAAACACAATTGCATCTCGTGTGTACAATCAAGCCGGCGCCTTCCCGTGATCCTGAGAAGTACCTGAAACACATAACACATAACACATAACACGGTAAGCACGAAGATTAGTGAGTTCCCCAAAAAACCACACACGGATCATTAGCCACTCGAGGCTATAACTCAATAAGACCCTCTGGTCAATGTGTCTCAGTGGGACCCTCTGGTCCCACAACTCAGATGGACCCTCCGGTCCCTCAACTTGGTAACTGAATTAATCACAGTATACATATCACAAAAACAATAAGCAGTATATCTCAACACACAACATATATACATAGAATGCATACTAACACATAACTTAGGTAAGCACCTAAGATCAATATTTACACAACTTACTATAACATCATAAGTCACAAAGATAGTATGCACGATAATATATATCACATTACAAACAAACAAGACCCTCCGGTCCATAATGTACTAAGACCCTCCGGTCTACAACATACAGTGACCCTCTGGTCAATAATATACTAAGACCCACCGGTTAATAGTGTAAATACGACCCTCCGGTCATCAACAAGAATAAGACCCTTCGGTCACACACAAATTACAACACATGTAAGTTTAGTGAGGAGACTTACCTCAGATGGCGGACAGATCCTATAAATGTTGTTGTTGTACTCCGGCCTCTAACACTGAGTCAAACCCACAACTAATCTCATTACGATCTAGATATGGTCCACTAATCTGGCCCATAAATAACTCAATCCCGTTGGGCCCACCAAGGCCTAAAAGAAAGGCCCAACTCAAGGCCCAAATAGAATTAGGGTTTTCAAATAAAATAACGATTAGGGTTAAGTGTTTCTCACTTAATCCATTAAGGACTTAACCCATTAAGTCCATCACTTCACTAGGCCATTCACACAATGAAGTTGGACATAATTTGCAGAATCAATTTAACAGCCCAACCGCAGTTCCCGGTAAAATCCAAACTAACAAACCCATAATTAGGGTTTTCTAAACCCTGAATAGGGTTCCTATCCCAAAATTCCTCCAACTAGTCTAGATCAAGCATTTGGGCCGATTAGGGTTCACTAAGTCAAGCACCACCCACTACCACCTCAGGTAGTAGGGATGAGATTTAGAACCAGAGAACCGGATCGGAACCGGAATCGGACCGAAACCAGAACCGTTAGAACCGAAATATGTAAAATCGGTCCGGGTCTCAGGTTTAAAAAATGGCTCTATACGGGTTCTGGGTAATCCGAGTTTCGGGTCCTTCGGGTTCGGGTAAACCGGATTTAAGAACCGGAACCGTGTTAGGAATCGGAACCGGTTTTAGGGGCCGAAACCGGTTTCTATGAAAAGTTCAAAACATACATATCTCATTCATTTGAAGTCGGATTGGCATGAGGTTTTTTCCATAGTATAGTTTATAATTTTAACATGATTTTAGAATATAATTTTGTCAATTCTGGTTTTATATTCATTGACGTATAGTCTCTCAAAGTCGGGATATCAAATCTGGAATTTTTTTTTTTTTTTTTTTTTTTTTTTTTTTTTTTTTTTTTTTTTTGTATTTTGTGATAGTTTTAAAACATGCATATCTCATTCGTTTAAAGACAGATTGGCATGAGGTTTTTTCCAAAATATAGTTTATAGTTTGTACATGGTTTTAGACTATAATTTTGTCATTTTTGGGTTTATATTCATCAACTTATAGTCTCTCAAAATCGGGATATCAAAGCTGGAAATTTTATATTTTTTAGTTTTTTTTTTATATTCTGTGATAGTTTTAAAACATGCATATCTCATTCGTTTGAAGTCGGATTGACATGAGGTTTTTTCCAGAGTGTAGTTTATAGTTTTTACATGATTTTAGACTATAATTTTCTCATTTTTAGGTTTATATTCATTAACGTATAGTCTCTCAAAGTCTGGATATCAAAGCTGAAAATTTAATGTTTTTAAGCTTTCTTTGTATTTTGTGATAGATTTAAAACATGCATATCTAACTTGTTTGAAGTCGGAATAGGATGCAGTTTTTTCCAAAGTGTAGTATAGAGTTTGAACATGATCTTAGACTATAATTTTGTCTTTTTTGGTTTCCAATTCATTGACTTATAGTATCCCAAAGTTGGGATATCAAAGTTGCAAATTTTTTTTTTCACAGCTTTATTTTTGTATTTTGTGAAATTTTAAAACATGTATTCGACCCACTTTACCCGGTTCCCCGGTTTTTTCGGTTTGAGACCCACTTTACCCGGTTTCATTCGCCCCACTTTGATATTTCCGGGTTTTTTGGTTCTAAACCCACTTTACACGGTACCTTACCCGGAATCGAACGGGAACCGGTTCCTATATACCGGTCCAGTTTCCGGTCCTAAAAAAATCTCATTAACCGGTTCCTGGGTTTTCCAGGTCCGGGTCTACCGGTCCGGGTTTGGACCCACTCTTATCCCTATCAGGTAGTGGTGGTTAGTGGCGGCTCCTGGCAGCTGTCACCACCTCACGGTGGAGGTGGGTTTTCCGGCCACAAAAACACACATACAATCTCCAAAATGTCGGAAACAATGAAAATACTAAAGCATACACCCATAACCACGCCCACAGCCACCACCCATGGCGGCTGGTGGTGGCGGAGGTTGGCAGAAAATAATAGTGGTTGGCAGCCACCACCTCACGGTGCTAGTGGTGGATTCTCTTGGTCCCCAGCATAGCAAAAACACATACATGCTCGTAAACACTAGATGAACACCGAAGTACACTGAACTTAGCCACCACAAGCGGTTGGTGACAACCGAAAGCACAAGAGCGGTGGCCCAAGGCCACAAGCGACCGTAATAGCATCTCGAAGTCAGCAGTAACGAAAGAGGGAAGAGATGGTGGCATGTTGACTTATCGACAACATCCATTCGCACGTACCCAACACAACAACACAACAAGGCTCAATACTTCGGACTCGGTGGTTCGTTCACTACCCAATCGCGTCTCCAACAGCAGGGTTCGTGCTAGCAGCGAGTGATGGTGAGATAACAAGCTATTAAAGGTGGCGGTCGGACTTGTCGAATCAATCGGTGGCTGTGGAGTCTCACCTTGGCGGTTGAAGAGAAGATACTCTCGAGTTAGGGTTTCCTAGCGTACATCCCTTGAAACGGGAAGGAAATGAGCATCGAGTCTATACCCGAGCTTATTCAAACATCCATCCATTCTTTACATATTTGACCCCTACTCCACCAAAACTTCTCAATATAAGTACCATATTTACCAATCAACCCCCACCTTTAATAATTACTTACAATACAAGCCCTAACAATTACCAACCATCCCCCGCCTCTAGATTACACTTTAACCCTCGAAATTCCACTTTAACCCTCGAAATCAATAATTTAAATCAATTTGCTCCCCAACACCAACACCCTGCTCAATATTATTTAATTCAGGACTATTATAAATTTGTAAATCTTTATCTACTTATTTAATCAATAATGGGATGTTACAATTCTCCCCCACTTAAATTGGATTTCGTCCTCGAAATAATTCCTCACCATCCCTTACATGTCTGACGACTTGAACGACATGGCCACAAGCCCGAGCATAACTCCAGCTGTTTAATCCAACAAAGTTATCTCAGCTAATCACATCATACATGCAACCACTAAGTTCGCTTTACTCCAAGAAAATATTACAACCGCTCTGTAGACACACGTCATTGCCGACCGCTGTCGTCTAACACTCACTAACTTCATGCGTGATGCGATCTTTCTCAAGTCAAACAAATCGACCCTCCCAGGTCTAAAACATCAAATGGAAACCTTAACCATTAAAAAGAAATCAATAAGGAATCCGAGATTTCAACTCCTTCATCCTTTACACTGGTAGGGCCAACTCAAACTCGAGAGTTCGGTTCAACAGCATAATTGAAACCACTCATCTCCAATCCGATACTCAATTCATGACTTGCGATTTGCGAATCTACGCATACATTACTTTTCTATCTCCTTCCGATTTGCAACAACCTCTCCCCAATTCGAGATATAACGGATCCCGACCATCATGGAGACCTCAGTCTCGCCCCTAGCCCGGCCACCAGGTTCCCAAAGACTCATTCATCAAGGCTACCTAAGCCTAAGAACTCCTCCGTGTCATGCTCTAACTAGAGAGTGCTACAGATTCCTGTAGTCTTACAATATTCTCACACTGACTCGTGAATGCTATAGCTCCCTGCAGGCTTACATCACCTACTTACTCACTCGCGAATGCTATCGCTCCCCACAGACTTACATCACTTACTCACTCACTCGTGAATGCTACGGCTCTCCGCAGGCTTATATCACTTACTTACCCACTCGTGATTGCTACACTCCCCATAGGTTTACATCACTTACTCACTCGCCATGGGCTCTCCCCATGGTTTTTCCCTGGTATTACAAGGTGATTACTCCCACCTGGATCCTGCCACTCTCTTACCATCCCACAATCTCATCATTAAGCCAACACCCTCTTACGCTCATTGAACTCATGCTCCACGATCCATCATGGACAGGTGCACCCACCTACTCCTAACAACAATTGTCGCAACAACGCACTTTCTATCGATACGATTTACATTCGTGAACCATCCTCGTCCGATGACAACTAGTTGATGGGTTCCCACTGGAACAATAACCACTCAATACTCCACTTATCATATCATAAACTAGAGTATCAAAATAATCCAACAACTCAGGGAATCATACTCGGATACCCTGATACACCATCGTAGCATCTCACAATCGCTTGCCTCAACCACTGATCTCACTCTCACACAACTCATACCCTAGAAATATTCTACTCAAAATTGAAACATGGAGGAATCGTCAATGACTGAGAATACGTTGATGACCATTCGAAACGAGTTCAATCGAACAACGTAACGAGTCTAAGGGCGCTTGAAAGGGGGCGAAGGAAAATGAAATATGAAAGAAAAAGATGCTTTGGGAGTGTGAGATAGGCGGACGGGGAGTACGCAGCCGAACACCCCATCCTCTTACTACTCAAAACCCATGTGAAGCTACTCATACCAGCTCTAAACTAATGGACAAATCAATTACTACTCCTCCCGGAATATAGATAACAATCTATACATTGAATTGGAAAATCCCAACAATTGAAAATGGACTTCAACGAACCAACCGCCTCAAACCCAACCATTGCAGACCCGAAGAATCCATGACCACAATAAAATCCCTGACCAATGGCTATTTGCCATGGATACACTCATTCTTTCCTAAACACATCCTGTATGCATCATCATGCTCTACCCCTTGCCTCATCCACCAATAAACCCAAGTCTTAATGTTTGTACTGCAGATCCCATGACCCAACCTTTTAACCGCTACTAGGATAGATTGTTGACCCTCTCAACAGGATACTCAGTTCTCCCCCACTTAGGGTTTGAACCATCACCAATTGGCATACCAAAAGTCTACTCCACATACAGTTTCTCTAGGTACATCACCCTTGACTCTTGGAACATACCACATAATCACTCAATGATCTTCTTGATGGAGCCCAAGCAACTCCAAATATCCTGTAACTCAGAAAAAATCTCAGAATTCTCCCAACGTGACTGCCTCTAATCATCTCGAAACCTCAAACCGACACACCATCAGATACCCCAACCGTTCCGAATTAGTCCGTACTCTCAATCTGGAAATAATACACTATCACGTACCTTGACTCTGATTCCTCGATCAGCCTCCCATCACGGGAATCATTATAAAAGTAAGAGGCCCCACTCTCACAGTCGATATGCAACGTAGAGAGCGAGGGCCACCACCTTGATATACTCCTCTTAATCACTTGGAACTAATGCTAAAAGTATGCCTTCCTCAATAAGGTACCTCCTTGTTCTCTTCCATCTTAGTCCCCACTGATGACTCCTTCAGGGTATATATAAGAAATATAACTCACAGCAGACACGTTGCCCAATTACACTAGTGAAAAGGTCACTATCATATGCTACCCCGCAGGGTTTACCTCCACTTCTGAAATCAGAAACTCGTTATCTCTTTTACTTCTCCCAAGAAACAGGGATAATGCAACTCTTGTCATATGAGGTGACGTCTCATATATCAGTCGATTTCTCAACTCAGACCGTGATCCTCCAATAAGCATCATCTCTACTCATCCTTGAGTCTTGCGACTCCAGCTGGCATCTCACCAATAAGATATCTCAAAAGTTAACTTGATCCCTTTCTTAAGGTGTGCTCCATTGAAACTCAGTCGACATGGCCCTCTGGCCCCACACTCTATCATATCTGATCTAAGACTACTCAAACACAACAGGATAACTGGTAAAACCAGAACCACTAACCGCCATGAACCATGGTACTCGAACCATGTGATCACTTCACAGTCTGCTACTTAGAACCTCTGGAATTTTCCCTGTATCGAGTATGGGTCCTCTATTTTCAGTAGTACGGGCCCATACTACCTGCCACATCTACCCATACTTTCCACACGGATCATCCCAGATTTCCTATGTGGCTACTCATCCTCCTCAATCACCAATATCGTCATACCTGGTCACCCTCTTGCGAGTACTCTCCTCTATCAGCATACTCATCTGACAAAGGTTACTCCCTAGACTCTTCCTAAGTTATCACATTTCTCTGCCATCAGCTGCTGAAGAACTTCCTAGGATGCCATCCATCTACCTCCTGAATATCGTTATATTCCCTTAGTAGTTGACTCCCATCATTAAGAGTTCCCCAAAGCACGAAGAAAACAGCATCCAGGCATTGAATAATCTACACATGAAACCACTCGGGCATACTACTTCACTTGCTCCTTTTATAACTCAAGCATTACTGAACTCAGAAAGTCCTACCTCTTGTGGATCTCTAACTACCTTCTCAGAAGATTCCTTAAATGCTGGTCTAGGTATCTCTCCTAGATTACTCATCAACTCAAAGTTCTATCTAAAAGGTTCCTGCTGGATACTCTTACTCTGCACATACTTAAAGCACATCACAAATAGCAAGGTTCCTAGACTAAGGCATCACAACTCAGACAAATCTAGCCCTAAAATATGAAATGCCTAGCCTATCTTCCTACATGCCTCATTGATATCTCAATAATAAGTCATAACACAAATAAGTAAAGGTACTTTAGGGAATCATCGTTCGGGCTCTGGCTGATTGTACACACTGCTCCTTTTCGTTTCTCTTTAAAACTCTTACTTGTTTTAAAATAATCATTTCTTTTTAGAATTTTTTTTTCTCAAATCCTCAGTTTGAGTCCAGACATACCCGAAGGTGCATTCGAATCCCTCAAACCAAGGCTCTGATACCAACTTGTAACACCGAAAATTTTCACAAAAAATTTTCATTTTTAAATTCACATATATGACATCAACACACTTCACAAAATCTCAATATATCAATTATCAAAACATGTGTTCATAATTAATTGAATAAAATCCAGGATCCTCGAAACACAACTGCATCTCGTGTGTACAATCAAGCCGGTGCCTTCCCGTGATCCTAAGAAGTACCTGAAACACATAACACATAACACGGTAAGCACGAAGCTTAAAGAGTTCCCCTAAATACCACACACAGCTCATTAGCCACTCGAGGCTATAACTCAATAAGACCCTCTGGTCAATGTGTCTCAGTGAGACCCTCTAGTCCCACAACTCAGATGGACCCTCCGGTCCCTCAACTTGGTAACTCAATTAATCACAGTATACATATCACAACAACAATAAGCAGTATATCTCAACACATAAGATATACACCTAGAAAATGCGTACTATCACATAAATCAGGTGAGCACCTAAGATCAATATTTACACAGATTACTATAACAACATAAGTCACAAAGATAGTATGCACGATAATATATATCACATTATAAACAAACAAGACCCTCCGGTCCATAATGTACTAAGACCCTCCGGTCTACAACATACAGTGACCCTCTAGTCAATAATATACTAAGAGCCACTGGTCAATAGTGTAAATACGACCCTCCAATCATAAGCAAGAATAAGAACCTCCGGTCACACACAGATTACAGCACATGTAAGTATAGTGAGAAGACTCACCTCGGATGGCAGACATATCCTATAAATACTGCTGTTGTACTCTGACCTCTAATACTGAGTCAAACCCACAACTAATCTCATTACGATCTAGATATGGTCCAATAATCCGGCCCATAAATAACTCAAGCCCGTTGGGCCCACCAAGGCCGAAAAGAAAGGCCCAACTCAAGGCCCAAGCAAAATTAGGGTTTTCACATAAAATGACGATTAGGGTTAAATGTTTCTCACTTAACCCATTAAGTCCATCACTTCACTAGGCAATTCACACAATGAAGTTAGACATAATTTACAGAATCAATCTAAAGTCCAACCGCAGGTCCCTCTAAATCCAAACTAACAAACCTAGAATTAGCGTTTTCTAAACCCTAATTAGGGTTCCTATGCCAAAATTCCTCCAACTAGTCCAGATCAAGCGTTTGGGCCGATTATGGTTCACTAAGTCAAGCACCACCCACTACCACCTTAGGTAGTGGTGGTCAGTGGCGGCTCCTAGCGGCGGCCACCACCTCACGCTGGTGGTTGTGGGTTTTCCGGCCACAAAAATACACATACAATCTCCAAAATACCAGAAACAATGAAAATACTAAAGCATACATCCATAACCACGCCCACAACCACCACCCATGGCAGCTGGTGGTGGCGGAGGGTGGCAGAAAATAATAGTGGTTGGCAGCCACCACTTCACAGTGGTGGTGGTGGATTGTCTTGGTCCCCAGCCTAGCAAACACACATACATGCTCGTAAACACTAGATGAACACCGAAGTACACTGAACTCAGCCACCGTAGGCGGCTGGTGACAACTGGAAGCACAAGAGCGGTGGCCCAAGACCCCCGACGACCCTAACAGTATTGCGAGCTCAGCAATAACGAAATAGGGAAGAGATGGTGGCGTGTTGACTTACCGATAGCATCCATTCGCACGCACCCAACACAACAACTGAACAAGGCTCAACACTTTGGTCTCGGTGGTTCATTCACTGCCCAATCGCATCTCCGACAGCAGGGGTCGTGGTGGCGGCGAGCGATGGTGAGATAGCAAGCTATTAAAGGTGGCGGTCGGACTTGGCGAATCATCGGTGATAGTGGAGTCTCGCATTGGCGGCTGAAGAGAAGATACTCTTGGGTTAGGGTTTCCCAGTGTACATCACTTGAAACGGGAAGGAAATGAGCACCGGGTCTATACCCGTGTTTAATCAAACATCCATCCATTCTTTACATATTTGATCCGTACTCCACCAAAACTTCTCAATATAAGTACCATATTTACCAATCAGCCCCCCACCTTTAATAATTCCTTACAATACAAGTCCTAACAATTACCAACCATCCCCCACTTCTAGAAATATTTATAAGGTGGCCTGGAAATTACACTTTAACCCTCGTAATCCATAATTTAAATCAATTTGCTCCCCAACACCAACACCCCGCTCAATATTATTTAATTCAGGACTATTATAAATTTATAAATCTTTATATACTTATTTAATCTATAATAGGATGTTACAAACAATTATCATTTTAGTTGGTTTGGAAGAGTTTAAATGTTCTTGAAATGTTATGAATGTTACAAGTTGGTATCAGATCCTTCGTTTGAATGAATTGGAGGAACACTTGTGTGAATCCAATCTCAAACTGAGGAAAAAGATTTTTAAAATATTTTTTTAAAAATGGTTTTCAAATGATAGAGGAGGATGCAAGGAGTACGATCAGCCGGATCCAGTAAGTGATCCCAAATTACCACACAAGTTATTTGAGATTATGTTATGTTATGATTAGAACATCATGCTAGTGTCAAGATATGGATCCTTAGGAATCATATGATAGAATTGCCTGGTATTTTATGCCTTATCTTTTGTAGGCTACCCTATTGATTGTTGTGTGTTGCTTACGTGTGTGAACTAGCTATTGGATGAATGCGCTAAGTCTCATAGTGCATGGGTTAAATGGTTTTGGGGTAAAGGAATTGGTCCTGGTGTGCAACTCTTGTCTTAGTAGAGGGTTGTGATATATTGGGATCAGTTCATGGAGATGTTTCGTACTTGTTATGTGTCGTGGGTTGAGCGTGAGAGGTTGGCCCAGGAGTTTTTGGATGTGAGGCAGGGATCGGAGTTGGTGATGGAGATCACCCGTATGTTCACTAAGAGGGCTATGTTTTTCCCCGAGTTTGCTTCAGAGCAGTTTGTTTCCACCCAACGGTGCGATTATTTTTTGGAGTTGCAGGAATCCGCCAAGCGGCGTGAGCTTGAGCTTGAGCTTCAGTTAAGGGAGCAGAGACCGGACCTGGTATAGTCATTGCCGGCGCCAAAGCGGCTCAAGGCTATTAAGTCTAGATATGGGGGTCAGCAAGGCCGCACTTATGGGAAGTGTGGTAGGGTTCATGATAGAGCGTACCGATTTGGTAGTTTGTCCCACAAGTGTGGCAAGGAGGGGCACTATGCGAGAGATTACTTCCAGTTAGCCCCTATTCAGAGTATGAGGATTTTCTATCATTGTGATCAGGTTGACCATGTGAAGGCTAACCTTCCCCTGCTCGCCACCAAGCTAGCACAGGCCCCGATGCTAGCTACATTGTGGATAATTAATGGAAGTCAGGGGAGGGCGGATCCCCCAAGGGCTTGAGGCGCAATTTTCATCTCACCATCGAGGAGGCCGAAGCAGCACCAGATATGGTGACTGGTATGTTTCTATCCTTATCTTGATAATTATGTTTTATTTTATGCTTATTTGTATACTTTTTTAGGTACATTCCTAGTGAACTCTTTGCCTGCTCTAGTGTTGTTTGACTCGAGTGTGAGTCGGTCTTTTGTATCTCAAACGTTAAGTAGGGAGTTTGATATGCCCTTAGGGGAGTTGGTGTGTCTGTTGCAAGTAACTATCTCCAATGAACATGGGGTTTCTGCTTCTTCAGTGTATCAGGGTTGTGTTCTCGAGATCTTCGGGGTATCCTTTCCGATCGATTTGATCCCTATTCCCATAGGGTATTTTTGCATGATTGTGGGCATGGATTGGCTATGTCGGTTTGGCGCTATGATCGATTGTAAGGGCCAGCGCATGGTGGTTCGAATCCTAAGTAGGGGAGAACTATTCATCTATGGATATGGCACCAAGATTGGTTTAGTGTTTTGTTCTGCAGCCAGGGCTCGACATTATATTCAACATGGGTGTGCGAATTATTTGGCTTATGTGGTGGACATGCGGGTTGGGGATCATGTTTCAATTTCAAAGGTACTGGTGGTTAGGGAGTTTGCCGATGTATTTCCGGAGGAGTTACCCGTTGTGCCTCCGGAGAGATAGGTTGAGTTCAAGATTGACCTCGTGCTAGGTGCGGCCCTACTTGGCAATGCGCCACACCATTTAGCATTGCCCGAGATGCAGAAGTTGTCATCTCAGTTGCAGGAGCTGCTAGGCAAGCAGTTTATAAGACCAAGTAGTTCTCCATAGGGAGCGTTGATTTTATTTTTCAAGAAAAAGGATGGTTCACTCTGGATGTGCATCAATTACTGAGAGTTGAAGAAGTTAACGGTGAAGAACCGTTATTCCCTTCCACAGATTGATGACATCTTTGATCAGTTGCAGGGTGCATCTTGGTACTCCAAGATAGATCTAAGGTCCAGGTATCATCAGATCAGGGGAATAGAGGAGGACGCATAGAAGACCACGTTCCAGACTCGTTATAGGCATTACGAGTTCATGGTGATGCCATTCGAACTCACCAATGCACCTGCAATATTTATGGACTTGATGAATCGGGTATGCAGCCTTATGCTCGATTATTCGGTTATTGTGTTTATTGATGATATATTGGTATATTCCAAGACCAGAGAGCGGCATGGAGAGCATCTTCGTGAGCTTCTGGGGTTTTTGAGGCAAGAACAGCTTTATGCTAAGTTCTCGAAGTGAAAGTTTTGGTAATGAGAGGTTCAGTTCCTTGGACACCTCGTTAACCAAGATGGGATATTAGTCAATCCGGCCATGATCGAGGCGGTGATGCGGTGGGAGGTTCTAAAATCTCCATCGGATATCACGAGTTTTTGGGGTTGGCAGAGTACTACTGGAGATTTATTCAGGATTTCTACAAGATTGCGGTACCCCTCACTCATATGATAAGGAAGGGGTAGATGTGGGTCCCTCAAGAGCAGTCATCATTCGATTCCCTACGGCAGAGATTATGTGAGGCCCCGGTATTGACCCTTCCCGGTGGAATTGAGGATATTGTGGTTATCTGTTATGCTTCCATCTCTGGTTTGAGGGTAGTCTTCATGTAGAGAGGACAAGTGATAGCAAATGCTTCGCAGCAGCTGAAGCTGCACGAGACGAGGTATCCCACACATGATCTTGAGTTGGGGGTTGTGGTTTTTGCCCTTAAGATTTGTAGGCATTATCTTTATAGGGTCTATTGTACTATCTACACAAATCACAAGAGCTTGAGACACATTATGGATCAGATGAACCTGAACATGAGGTAGTGTAGGTGGCTAGATGCAATTAAGGATTATGATTGTGAGATCCTTTACCTTTTGGATAAAGCGAATGTGGTGGCAGATGCCTTGAGCTGCAAGTCAGCTGGATCTTCTATTGGGGTGTCACATATGAGGATATATATGTGGATTATATACTTGTGGGATTGATTAGGCAGGCTCAGGATGAGGGTGTTCGGGAAGAGAATTTGAAGATTGAGAGGATCAAGGGCAAGATCAACAAATTTGTTTCGGATAGTCGTGGTTAGTTGACTGGTTGTGGTCCGGTATGGGTTCCTATCTCTGGTGGGGTCAGACAAATTGTGTTGGGGGAGGCTCATAAGTCTTGTTTTTTTTTTTATTTATCTATCCAAGGGCTACCAAGATGTATCTGTATCTAAGATTGAGCTATTGGTGGCCATTCAAGAAGAGGTAGATCCCCTGGTATGGTGAGAGGTGCTTGACCTACAGGATGGTCAAGGCCGAGAATCAGAGGCCGCATGGCAAGCTACAACCTCTGGAGGTTCCCATGTGGAAATGGGAGCAGATTTTGATGGACTTCATCACCAAGTTGTCGAAGATGACAAAGGGTCTTGATACTATTTGGTTCATCGAGGATCGATTGGCCAAGTGTTTAGTGCTCGTTTTTCGATATCTAAATGAACTAAAAACTTATTTTTGTCCCCAGATTTTACAGTTTACATCATTTTTTGAGCTTAAAAAGATAAATTTACGTTAATGAGTGTAATCGACATAATATTTCTCGGTTGGTGTTTTTCTACCCATTCAGTTGGGTTTTTGACCTGTCTTGCATGGGTTCCTCATCTCTTATTCTATATGACGATGAGAGTTGGGCTTCTTCTTATGAAGTCCAAAATTCTTAAAGGAATTGACAGCTCATTAACTTGTTTTTACAAGTTCACCTAAATTTCTTAGGTCCCCTCCTCCTATTCTACATGTTGGTGGGAGATGGTTTTCTTGCACGAAATCCATAATATAGCACCATGTGCCTCTCATTTGAATTGGCGGCTTTCATCACCACTTGTCATCACAAGTGCAACTTGAGTTTCTTGAGTTCCCCTCCTCCTATTCTACAGGTTGGTGGGAGATGGTTTTCTTGCACGAAATCCATAATATAGCACATTGTGCTTTGCATCGGAATTGACGGTATTCATTTTACTTGTTAATGCAAGTGCAACCTGTGTTTCATGGGTTCCCCACCGCCTAGTCTACAGGTCATGGTGGGAGTTTGACTTCCTCTTATGAAGTTCAAAAATCTAAAAGGAATTAACGAATTTTATCTTGTAAATACAAGATTGCCTAAGCTTCTTAGGCCCCCACCACTTATTCAACAAGTCTTGGTGGGAGTTGGACTCATATTATAATGTCCAAATGGTTTCAAAAAGGAATTGACGGATTCAAAAGAAGATAAATTCATCAGGAGCAAATTAAGGCGAATAAAAGATGTTTGGCAGATTGACCACGTCTCAGTGTTTTCATCATATCTGGTTCATCCGGACTACGATTTAGGGAATTCAAGATGTTTCGGAAACTAGACACATTTATCTACAAGTTTCTTGTTTTGAGTTTTCACTAATTCAGTCGTTTTCCAGTTCAAAATCGACGTGGAAGTTGGGGTTAGTTTGCTGGAAGAGTTCCAATTCAAAAAATAAGGTGCAATGTGGAGGACTAAAGCTGTACAATGGTAAAAGTGAAAGATCAAGGGATAAAGTTGTTCCATGGGGAAAGTTAAAAGCTAGGGGCTAATGCTGCACAATTCTTGAAATTTGAAGGATAGTTTATGTACTTATGCTTTATATATAGACAAAATTGCAAATTTGGTCCCTGTGGTATGTCCAAACTAGCATGTTTGGTCCAAAATGGGTTTGGCTTGCAAAGATGGTCCAATAGTTTCTATTTGTTGCGAGTTTAGTCCAATGGCTTAACAGCCGTTACCAAGCTCCCGTTAATTTACCCATGCCCCTCTCACTTAAGGGTATTTTAGTCCATTAATCCTTGTAACCGTTCCCGCTAAAGCTCAATAAAAGCAGTTCGTCTCCTCCTCAATAAAGTAGACCGTCGTTCTTTACCAAGATCAATAAAAGCCCTAGACACAAAATCAGTTCTGTTAGTTAAGCTGCGATTTGTAGAGATTATCGGTGGATGAACATAACAATGTGGCACGTAAGGTTGTTAAACACACCCTTCAACCCCAAGGTTGTTTATGGTACGTAATTTGCCCTTTTTCATCTTTTGATTTCTTGATTTTTTTTTAAGTATGTCCAACTGAGGTGTTTTTTTTTCTTGTTTTGAAGATGGACACCCAACATTGTTTACCATTAAGTTGTACCATGGAGGTGAGTTCACCAAGTACCCTGATGTTCGTTACATTGATGGAACTGTAAACTATGTTGACATGGTAGACATAGATGAGTTTTCAGTTCATGAGCTCGATGCAATCATGAAGGGTTTTAGATATGGGGTTCCTCCTGTTATATACTACCATTTTCTTGTGCCTGGTGGAGACTTCCACTTTGGTCTTCGCCTTTTAGGAAATGATTAAGATGTTGCAAACTTTTCTCAATATGTCAGTGAGCACAAAGTGATGAAGGTATACACAGAGCATGGTGAAACAAGACTACTCACCTATTTCTTGAATCCTAAGCCTGTTACCAAGGTTACCCTTGTACAGTTAGATGAACCACATGAGGATGTGCAACACATTGATGAAGCTCCTGATGACCAATCAAAGGAAACACCTGTGATGACTACACCTACTGATAATTTAGTTGATGTGGTGCCCACTCAAGCAAACCAACCTGAAATCCAAGTTAATGAAATAGTTCAAGTCGTATCCTTATCACCTGGATATAATAGGAGAAGGGGTATGAGCAAAGACTTTGTTGAGGCAGCTACTGATTTTGATATTGGACTCTACCAACAAATACTACAAAGCAATGTTGATGGAGTCAATGGCACTGACATGCATGATGTCAATGAACCTCAGATGGATGAAGAAATCCAACCTCAAATGGATGAAGAAAACCAAGCTCAGATGGATGAAGAAAACCAACCTCAAATGAATGACTTTTGGGATTTTGACTATCAAACTGATGCTTTTGTCCAAGATGGAAGTGAAAACCAACCTCAGTCTAACATGGATAGTAGTGGAAAAGAAAATGTAAGTGAGGTTGAAAGTAACGAAAGAAGTGAAACAGAGCAGGAAGATGATAGTGATGATAGTGATTATTGGGTGGATGAAGATAATGTAATTGAAGATATTGAAGTTGATATGAGGGATTTTAACATGAGCATTGATACAAAAGTAGAGTTCTTAGATAAAAGGGCTAGGAATCCTAGACAACATGAGAGTGATGAAGAAGCAGATGAGTTAGATGTCATTGACAATGATGCTTTTGATTCCATGGATGAGGATTCTGACCAGGACAGGAAGAGAAGAGCAGTTTTGAAACAACTAAGTAAGGAAAAAAGTTGTTCTTTAGGTGAGGTTCATAAGTGTCATTTTAAAATAGATCAAAAGTATAACAGTAAGCAGGAGTTGAAAGAGAAAATCAAAATGCATGCATTGGAAACAAAAAAGAATATTGCATTTAAAAAAAATGACAAATCCAGATTGAGGGCCATATGTAATGGAGTTGTGGCATTTACTAATGATGGAGTTGGTGGACCTACCCAAGTTGAAAAAAGTAAAGGGAAAATTAAAGGGAAAAGTAAAGGGAAAAGTAAAGAAAAGGAGAAACAAGGTGGTACAAGTCAGGAAAAAGCAGATTCTTCTTGTCCTTGGATTTTACATGCCTCGCGGTCTACAGATGCAAGCAGCTGGTACATTAAAACATATGAAGACAAACAAACTTGTGTGAATACAAGGAAGGTGAGAGCTGCAACAGCGAAGTTTATGTCCAAACAAATCATGGATCAAGTAGAATCCAACCCTACTATCCCAGTTAAAGCTCTCCAAGAACAATTACAGAAGAAGTATGGAGTGGGCTTCTCAATCCATAAAGTTTTTAGAGCTAAAGCAGATGCAAAAAAGATTGTAGTGGGTGATTACAAAAAACAGTATGAAGTTCTGAGAGACTATATCCTTGAGTTGCAGTCAACCAATCCTGATACCACAGTCAAATTAGAACTTGGAGATGTTTCAGAATCTAATTTGGTGAATTGCACTTCAAGATGTTTCAAAAGAATTTATGTTTGTCTAGGGGGTGAAGAAGGGATTCAAAGTTTGTTTAAGAGATTTCTTGGGGCTAGATGGGGCTCATATGAAAGGCCCTTATCCAGGCCACATCTTAACTGCAGTTGGATTAGATTCCAACAATGGCATATACCCACTTGCATATGCCATCGTAGAGATTGAAAACTGCGAATCTTGGAAGTGGTTCCTTGAATGTCTTGGTGATGAATTGGATCTACATGCTATGTCTAATTTCACTTTTGTTAGTGACAGACAAAAGGTAATGGTTGTTTATTTATTATTTTTATTGTTTATTTTGTTAATCATGTGTAATTTGTTGCCAGGGTTTGCTACAAGCAGTTAGTCAACTGTTCCCATGTGCTGAGCATAGGTTCTGTCTCAGACATATACATGAGAACATGAAGAAACAATGGAGAACTAAGGAATATAAAGATCACCTTTGGGATTGTGCCACAGCTACAACAGTGCCAGAGTTTAACCATTTCATGCACCAATTCAGTTTATATGACAAATCAGCATATGAATGGTTGAAGTCAATACCACCACAACATTGGGCAAGAAGCCATTTCACAGGTAAGCTATTATGACCCTTTTACCCTTTTACCATTTCACCCTTCATATAACATTATGACACTTTTACCCTTTTCTATACAGGGAGAGCAACCACAGACATGCTGTTAAACAACCTTTGTGAGGTGTTTAATGGCAAGCTAGTTGATGGGAGAGACAAACCAATTATTAGCTGCTTGGAGTTTATTAGGGAATATATGATGAAGAGGATATGCAATGTCCTCAAGGTGCAACAAAAGTGTTTAGGCCCACTCACCCCAACAGCAACAAAGATCATGGAGAAGAATGAAGCAGCTGCTACTCAGTACATTGCAGAATGGTGTGGTGATGAAAAATACCAAGTCAAAGGCCCATGGAATGATCAACATGTTGTTGATATGCATGAAAGGGTATGAAGCTGCAGGAAATGGGAATTAACAGGTATCCCTTGCAGACATGTGATTTCTGTGTTGTATAACAAAGCAGATCATGGTGAGTGTGTACAAGAGCTCCACACTTATGTCCATAAGGTGCACTGGCTACAAACTTGGAAAACTGCATATGGTACAAGGTGGAACCAATTAAAGGTTGGGCACTGTGGCCTAGAAGTGAGTGTCCAATGCAGATCACACCTCCCCCACACCGTAATCAACCTGGGAGACCCAAGAGAAAGAGAAGGCAATCCATGGAGGAGAAAAGTCAAAGCAAGAGTCAAAGTCAGAGTCAAAGGTCAGATGTTGGTCCCAGTGAGATTCATGGTCATGGTCCACATGGTAGTGGGAAACTAACAAGAAAGTTTGTTAGTGTGACTTGCAGTAAGTGTGGAAACAAAGGGCACAACTCCAGGACATGCAAAGGTTAGGGAGGGACTTGATGGTCTATGTTGGTTTTATCTTTTGGTTTGACTGTATTGAACAACTTTGGTTTGATTCCTAGATGCAGGATGTCTTTTGTTGCAATAACTTTGTTTTCAATTAACTTATGACATGTATTTTGAAGATGGTAATAGGTATTATGTCTTTAGTATGCTTTTGTGTTAACTACATATGGATGCATTATATGTTATCTTTAGAAGGTTATGTATGAACAATAGAACAAATCCATAATTGGTCAATAGATACCAAATTTTCATTAACCATTACTTTGCATTACAACAATGTTCCATATTAGCAAAAAAATACTCAAACCAGACACATATACCCCTATCCTATTACAAATGATAACCACAATCAACCTGTGGACTTACAACAAGAACAACAACACAACAACAAAAAAAATCCAACTATAGACTAGGTAATACTTCAACATAGTTGCTTGTTCTTTGATCTTCTCCATTGCTTTTTCATGCTTGCTTGCTTGTTCTTTTATATCATCCATTGCTTTTCGTAGCTTATTGATTGTCTTAAGCAGCCCTGGTATTATAACTTTAGAACGAGCACACATGGGTTCATCATACCACCCAATAAACCCACATGATGAATTCTTGAAAAAAAAGAAGAAAGAAACATTAGATCCTCAGGGAGTAGTCTTCAAAATAAAGTTTAACACACTTACCGGGTCAGGACATCCCCAAAATCGGCGCCCTGGGTTGTTATCTGTCCACGATGTCCGAACTATTGCCCACTTTCTGCAGACGCACGTCACCATTGTCGATGGAGAAGATGAAATCACAGGGGGGTGATCGATGGAGAAGATGAAATCAGAGAGGGAGTGATAGTTAGGGCTTGTTGCTGGAGACGAGAATAGAGACGTTGTAGTCTCTTTATGGACTAAATAATAATAAAATAATAAAGGGGCTAGATGAATGGACTAAAATACCCTTAAGTGAGAGGGGCATGGGTAAATTAACGGGAGCTTGGTAACGGCTATTAAGCCATTGGACCATCTTTGCAAGCCAAACCCATTTTGGACCAAACATGCTAGTTTGGACATACCACAGGGACCAAATTTGCAATTTTGTCTTATATATATATATATATATATATATATGGTTACTTACGTGTGCTCTATAGAAAGAGGGGAGGATACGACGAAAAAAAAAACCTATGCTAAGAAACCCTACGACATAAAGCAGCAGCGATCATCTCTCGTCATCCTTGCTTCTAAAGCTAAATATGAGGGGCACCAATTCAAAGTCAAACCAGTAGATGATGAGACCATGCTATAACACTCATAAGAAAACGTGATTTGGTGCTTTCTTCCTTGATTATTATTATTGTTTTTATTTTTTTATGCTTTTCATTTATTTTCATATGCAATTAGGCACTTCTTTTCGTTTGTTTTAATCAGATAATTAGCGAACAAACATGTTTAGCTTTTATTTTCATATTATCAATTTTTGTTTAATGGAGTAGTAATTTAGTGGGGTTTGGTTGACTAGGGTGAGATGATAATTTTAATGTAGTTGATTTTGTTTAACCCAATTTTCTTGAAATTCAATGACATATTCAAATGTGTGCTTATTTAAAAAAAATATGAATTTTAACGGGTAATTTTGATTTTGGCTAACACTTGATCAACGTTAGTTAAGGTTATCTTGCTTGGTTTGAATTTCATATTTACATGCAATATTGACTTCGAGAGAAGCTTTATTTGTGATATCATTTGAATATAAATGTGCGGTTTCGTTATTTCGCTTAAACTTAACATAGACGTGTGTTAGGGCATTTTTAACAAAACCATTGGACTTAATGCTTTTTTAAAATCATGATCTACATAGAGATATGAGTGAATGTTTTTAAATCGAATCATGAGATCGAGAGGTAATTGATAACTTCTGTTGGTGTTAAGTTATTCGTTTCTATATAATTGGTTTGACAAATTAGTTGCATTAGAAGAATCATTGAACCCGTATAACTCAACCGAATCCCGTTTTTCTCAAAATTGTTAAATTGTTCAATTGTTTTCTTTGTTTGTTCGATTATTTTAGTTTTCATTTTTATCTTGGTGAATTTAGTTTGATTTTATTTGTTTCCTTAGTTTAATAAAACCAATCACTTTTGCAATCAATTGCCTAGTTCACTCTTCCTTAGAATAGGATAGTCCCTGTGGGTTCGATATCTGGTCTTACGACTATATTACTTGCACGACCTCGTATACTTGCGAGTACGCGTTTTCGTCAACACCAAGAGTGCCCAGTTCCTGACGATTCGGGAGAGTTCCTCGGCCGAGAAGTTGGCCGATGTGTATATTCGTGAGATCGTTGCTCACCATGGGGTTCCGATATCCATTGTTTCAGACCGTGATGTTCGGTTCACCTCCCATTTCTGGCAGAAGTTTCATGAGGAACTGGGCACGAGGTTCGACGTGAGTACAACTTATCATTTACAAACCAACAACCAAAGTGAGTGGACGATACAGACTCTTGAGTATATGTTGCGAGCCTGTGTCATTGATGTTGGTTGGAGGTGGGAGTCCTACCTACCTCTTCCAGAGTTCTCCTACAACAACAGTTTTCACTCCAGTATTGGCGCTCCGCCTTTTGAGCTCTTATATGGGTGGAGGTGTCGTACCCCAGTGTGTTAGGGAACGGTTAGTCATAGGGTTATGGTGCGAACCGAGGTGGTCCTTCAGACTACGAAGATGATTCAAGTCAGTAGAAGAGCTATTCCGACCGACACCGATCCGAGTTGGAGTTTCAGGTCAGTGACATAGTGTTAATGAAGGTCTCACCTTGGTATGGCTGATTCAATTAAGGAAGAGGGGGAAATTAGGTCCCAGATATATTAGGCCATTCAGGGTTATTTCTAGGGTTGGCAAGGTCGCATACATATTGGATCTTCCTGAGGAGCTCAACGAGATTCACAACACTTTCCATGTTTCGCAATTGCGAAAGTGTGTATTAGATGAGGATGTGGTAGTCTCCTTGGATGATATTGAGTTTGATGAGTGCTTGAACTATGTTATGAGGCCCGTAGCTATTCTGGAAAGAAAGGTGAAAGTTTTGCACAACAAGGAAG
Source organism: Lactuca saligna (assembly GCF_052625555.1). Classification (NCBI taxonomy): domain Eukaryota; kingdom Viridiplantae; phylum Streptophyta; class Magnoliopsida; order Asterales; family Asteraceae; genus Lactuca; species Lactuca saligna. The sequence continues at coordinate 52,698,294 of NC_136422.1, read as the reverse complement.
TACCTTTGGTAAAGGTACGATGGCAGCATCGGACGGCTTCGAGTGGACCTAGGAGCCGGAGGATGAGATGCGGGATCATTACCCTGATTTGTTTGCTACAGCAGGCTTTGAGGACGAAGTCTTGTTCAAGTGGAGAATAGTTGTAACATATCGGTTTTCATGCATTTTCAAATCCTTCCTTTGATTTTAAGTCTTTCGTTTTGGTCCTTGGATTTGGTTGGAATTATCTCTAAGAATCCATAGTGGCTAAATGGAAAATTTTAGGGAAGGAGGTGTATGCTGAGCATATATGTGAGTACGCTAAGCATACGAGGGTACGCCATAGTACGGTGGGCATACACATATGTACGCTGGGCGTACTAGTGTCTGGGTGAAACCCTAAATTTTCGGGTTTGAGGGGGTATTTAAACATCTTTATGGACCATTTTCCCTTATCCTTTCAGCCTCTAAGTCCTTAAGTCATTGTTGCAAAACCCTAGCCCCTTGTGTGAGATTGAGATCCCTAAAGTGTTTTCTTGGTGATTTAGTCGCAAAGGAAGTCTATCAAGAACCTTGGAAGCTTGAAGCAAGGTTTAGATCTGAGAGTTTGGCTTCCTTCTCCATCATCTAAAGGTATAAAGTTCATACCTTTATGTTTTATTTGATAGATCTCTTGTTGGGTTCTTTTTATGCTTTTTTTTCGTCCCAAATGCTCCATTTTGAGCATAGCATGTGTTGGATGTTTTGAGTTGTCCTTTCAAACCCTTGGAGGGGTCCTTAATCATAAAAATGAAGTCCCGATGGCTAGAAGTATCCTTTGCATTTTCTAGAAGGGTCTTAATGGATTAAGACCTTGTATTAATAACTTTTGAACATGTAAAGTCATTAAGTTGGAGACTTTATGACTCTAGGGCACATTTGGACCATGGGTCTGAAGCTTGGGCTTAAGTGCTTAAGACATTAAGCACAAAATAGGACTTTTGGATACGCGAGTGTATGCCCCACGTAAGGAGGAGTATGCCCAGTGTACTCGGTGAGCCACCCCAATGTTGGTCAATGCGAGGTTCGGAGTACGCCCTGCGTACTGAAGGAGTATGCCCCACGTACACCTTCTGTTGGATTTGAGAATTTGGGCTTCGAGTTTTGTGCCATCTTTTGGTCTTTAAAGCATGGAAATTTCTTGGTCTACCTGAGTATAAGTGTTTATGGCCAAGTGAAGAGTTGGACCTGAGGATAAGGCCCAATAAGGAGTTTGGGTCCAATTTGGAAAATTGGGCCAGTGATAGGCCTTGTATAACTTTGGAATTTTTAGATCAAGAATTACGCCTGGGTCTTGGCCCAATTCTGGATACTGTAAAGGGGCCATTTACCTTAAGTTTAGGTTATCATTCAGGAATGGTAATCCAATTATTAATTCGATGTTTATTTGTTGTGATAGTTCGGGATTTTAGTGGGCCAGTGGTCGGAGATTTTCTGCGCAGTTCGCCTGTGTGAGCTGAGTTATCCTCACCGTACTCTCGGGTCGAAGGCACTAAGGTCCACCCTTTGTATTGCTATCCTGGTTATTGTATTCTTGCTATGATATAGTGATCTGTTGGATTGGCATCCTGGTAAATAGGATATGTTATGCTATATTGATATGTTAGACTTGTATGACTGTTTGTATATGGTTGCTATGGTTAGTTATATTATATGTGGTGTAACATCCGAAAAATACAACCAAATTTAAATTTTTCAAAACAACCTGATTTTCATTAAAATGTGTACAAAAAGGTTTTCAATACAAATTATTAGAGTGTTCCCAGAATCACATTGCAACAAATCATGAGGAGCGGTACGATCGCGCCTTCGCCTTGCCACGGTCTCCTGAAGAACCTGAAAAACATTAAACCACAACTGTAAGCCCGAAAGCTTAGTGAGATACCCCCAAGATACCAACCACGCATACGCCCTTCCAGGCTGCGACCTTCCGGTCCAAAACATATAAAACATACATAACATAACAGAACATAGAACAGCCATGCATATCGGGCCTACTGTGTGACTGGTCCGCCGTACTGGGCCTATAGTCCATCGGATCCATCCTCCAGGTCTAGTCATGTCCTTCAAGTCTACAGTGGGGTTGGTCTGCCCGCTTCGGGCCTTCAACCCACCTGGTTCACTCTCTGAGTCTACAGTATGACTGGTCCGCCCGCATCGGGCCTTCAGTCGGCCTGGTCCACTCACCGAGCCTCGGCACGTCTGGTCCGCCCTCGTGGGGCCTACAGCCTATCCGGACCGCTCGCTGGGCCTTCGGAACAACCGGTCCGCCCTGGGTATCTTGGCCTACAGCACAAAGCAGGACCCGCCTCAACCCATCTCCAGTCCAAACAACCATGTGCACAAAACATACATTCATATAACAGTCATAGTCAACAAACCGAGCAAGCAGATCACATGGCATATCATTACCCCAACCGGGTTACCGACCTAACCGGTCACTAGCATAGCATCACTCTGTATATCGGAAAACTGACCTTAACAAGGTCTCCTAGCATGTACCATCCTAACTACCAGGATGCAGACACATCAAACAATAACATAATAACCATATCCGAATCTCAATTCAATAGAGGGCCGGCCTTGGTGCCTTAGACCCTGTTGATATAGTGAGGATAACTCACCTCGAAACCGTCGACTGAAAAGATAAGATCCCACTGCTCCAAACTCTGACACGAACTCCTCCATTGAACATCAAAACATACAACTCAATAAATACCCTTAATTACCAAAATACCCCTGGAAGACAACTGGTCAACCTTGGACAAGTCAAAGTCAACCCCTGACTGACCCTACTCGCCGAGTCAACCCGATGACTCTCCAAGTCCATATGCTCAGAACTTCCTTCAATTAGCGACCCAACTCGCCGAGTCACCCCAAGACTCGTCGAGTCTAACACTTTGAGTCCACTCGCACCCAACTCACCGAGTCATCCCTTGACTCACCGATTCCTCGACTCAACCAGAAATATTGGGACTTCCTCGACAAGACTCGCCGAGTCCAAATGGACTCGTCGAGTCCAAGGCTATCTTCAACCTACTCGCCGAGTTGTTCTTCCAACTCGTCGAGTTCCAGGCCATCTTCAAGCAACTCGTCGAGTCCACCCATGTGACTCGTCGAGTACCACCGGTCTGAATCCATACAGAAGCATCTTAGGCCATGCAATTGATCCAAAACATAGATCCAAACTCCTACAATCCATCCATCACGTAAAGTGGCAAACTTTACGTGAATCTAAGGAGATCTAAGCCTTATTCACCTTAGAACCAAGGTTTGGGACATGGTGGCTTCACTAAGCACTCAAACACAGGAACTTTAATGCACTCTAGGCCTTCAATATTCCAGATCTGAGGTAGCAACCTCAGATCTAACCTCCAAACTCCAAAACATTCCAAGATATACTCCCCACAAACCCCAAAATGATGAAACTAGGAAGATACAGCCCAAGAACGAAAGTGTTACCTCCAAAAGATGCCTCAATAGCAACCAAACTCGAATCCAAGCAAAGCCCTTTGATCCAAGCCACTTCTCCTTCAAGATTTCTTCAACCAATACCTCTCCAAGCTCTAATTTTCTCCACAAATGAACTCTCCACGAATTTAGGGTTTCTGGAACTCAAGGGGGGAATAAGGGAGGCTGTGGAGGGGTATAATGCTCTTTATATAGGGCTCAACCCTGAAAATTAGGGTTTTCTCCATACAGCACCTACTCGCCGAGTCCATCTTTGGACTCGCCGAGTAGGCCACTTGATACGCGACCATAGTCGCGACCTGACTCGCCGAGTCTATCCATGGACTCGCCAAGTCACCCTCTAAAACTTACACTTTTAGCCCTTCAACTCTACTCTTGCAATTCCGGGATGTTACAATTCTCCCCCAGTTAGATTAGGCTTCGTCCTCGAAGCCTACGACATCTCATCTTCAATTTACTTCCTACGACACGCCACCTGACCTTGACCGAACCAAGTCCCTCAAGGTACAATCATAGGAACCAGAAGCTCACTTTCTCCTTCCATACGGTGTCCCCACCACCTACTCAAACCGGGCACCAGCTGTACCCTCCGATAACCACACTCAACAACCGAGAATTACCCATGATGCCTTACTGCTCCAATTCTCATCCTTCACTTGACTCATATGGCTATAAAGCCACGAACCATCGGATCCCCGATCCGAATTCCACTCTACCCATCCCATGACAACCGAAAGACCCATTCTTCCATTCCGGAGCAACTCCCCCGAGTTCTCCTCTCGCAGTCACACACACATGCTGATCTAGTTCTAGCACCCTCAGATTTGGATAACCTGATACACTGATGATATCCTCAAACATCCTTCCAGGATGAACCGCTGATACATACCCAAAACCCTGATCAGAATCCCACTAAGAGTCCAAGACTCTTTCTCTGTATCCCTTCCGAACCCCTCTCCCTAGCTCTACGCCGCGGTATTCCCTCCGCGCCCAGAGCAACATATCAAGTCGAATGAGCTTTTATTCTACCGCCGCAACACACTACTCAAAGACCATCGACGGACCACTCCAATCGTAACTCTACACTGCCGCTTTCACTTCCGTGAATTCGCACTCCCTTCTCGGAATTTCATTCCTCCCTCTTTCCTTACCAAGGAAACTACTCGTCCGTCTAATCACCATGACAGGCACTATGGTGCTCATCCCACGCTACACTACCTCTTTTAAGCGTACCCGACATCCATGCATCACCACTACGCTGACTCTCATCGCAGGGACTCTCAAGCCCATGCACTACCTTCACGGCTCACGATCGCTACCCGGGGCCAGACCTCCCAATGTAATCACACTGTAACATACGCAACCCATAACCTCGAACCGATCCAACAATACTCGCAGAGTCTTCAGCATGACTGGACCGCCTCCCCAGGCCTTCAGCCAATCTGGACCACTCTCAGAACCTTCAGCCAATCTGACTGGACCGTCCTCCGAGCCTTCAGCCTGACTGGTACGCCTACCGGCCTTCAGTCTATCCGGACCGCTCAACTAACATTCATCATTCCGAACTATCCCCTCGGGAAATCCTCCCGTGCATACCGTTCTAGACCTCTAGGGGTTCCGAACTCTATCTCCATCACACATACTCGATCCTGGCCAGCTCCCATGCCTTCCACAATCAACTGCTCTAGGTCTGTATTCCGCCCCGCACACCTGTTACTCACCCATACGAGCCTGCTCTCGACTGATATAAATATCGTTGAATTTCCCCAAGCAGCTAAACAACCTCTCAGACCCAACGATCATCCGGAGAATCTCCAATTCTCCCCCACTTAAGATACTGACAATAAATCACCGGTCTCCATCACCGATCTCCCAAAGTAACCTTGCAGAAAATCAACACTTACACGCAAAATGTTTCTCACCAGCGCCAACAACTTTCATAAAAATCATGTTCCCACACTGAACAACCCGCTCGAAAGGAACCCAATCTTCAAATATCCATTCCTCAGACTGTAGAATCTACCCGGCCTTCAAATCAACGCCACATCCACCACCAATCCTCACAAGGATAATCAATGATAGCTCGAAGTACAAATCCATAACCATAACGATCCTTCAGGGAACAAAAGATACCAAAACGAAATCTCGATCACAACTCGCCAAACCCTCAAGGAACAATGGATACCACACGAAAACCCGAAATGCAATTTCATAACCAACCAACGAAACTAGCAGATAACAATACTCTACAACAATCATAAATAATCAAAACAACAGAGAGAAACATACCCGCAGCAGCAAGCTGAAAAACATGACCCTAAGCCCTTGGGGGCTCCGCTCCACCTTGACCTCCACCCGTGATCCTCAACGTAGCCGGTGCTAGAGCCTGCACCGGTCCTGCAGCAAGCCGTGGATAGTTGACCTTCAAATGTCCAACCTGATGACAATGATAGCATATCCTCAAATCCTGAACCGGCACCGACTGCCGACAATCCCTCGCATAGTGTCCCTCCTTTCCGCACTTGCGGCATGCCCCACCGGACCGACAAACCCCGGCGTGACCCCTTCCACACTTTCCACAGACGTGGCTACCCTGATCTCCCATCCTGGAATCAATGGTCTTAGACCGTTTCATCGCCGGCTGCAACTGAACCGGAGCTTGCATCAGCTCACGCATCTGTAACTCAATCTCTAACTCACGCCGCCTGGCGGCCTCCTGCAACTCCAGCAAAGTCTCGCACCTCTGCGCAGACACAAACTGTCTGATGTCGCTCTTTAGCATACTCAGATATCGGGACATCTGAGCCTGCTCCGAAGCGAACTCAGGGCAAAACATCGCCCTCTCAGTAAACATCCTGGTGATTTCCGTCACCGACTCCGAATCCTGTTTCAGCTCCAAGAACTCCTGAGCCAACCTCTCCCTCTCGACCTGCGGAACATAACGAGTGCTGAACATCTCTCTGAACCGATCCCATGAAATCGCAGCCCTCTGCGCATCCGAGTACGACCCCGTGGTCAATCTCCACCAATCCTTTGCTCCGAGCCTCAACAGGTTCAGAGCACACCTCACCCTCTGATCAGCAGGGCATGAACACGTGAAGAAACATCCCTCCACATCTGATAACCACCTCATAGCAACGATCGGATCCTGAAATCCATCGACAGTGGGAGGCTTCGTATTATCGAAGTCCCGATACTGGAAACCTCTACTGGGTCCTCCCCCTGCCGCTGCTACTGCTGCGGTAGCCGCCGCGGCAGCCGTCTCCGTGAGAGTCGCATAGCGCTCATCGAAATACTTCACCATGGCGGTCTTGATCGACCCAAACAACTCTGGCAGCTCAGCCCGAAACAATGCAGCAACCTCATCATGCAGGATCTCACGAATCCTCGCATCCAACTCGTGCGTACTCATCTGACTGACAACCTCTGGCTGTACAGACCCACCCGGAACTCCCTCTCCTGCTCCTGATCCTAACCCGGATCCACTCCCAGTGTGCCCTGAAATCTCCATACTGAAAATAAAACACCAAATCTCAGACATATTCCACTATCCCGGGAAACAGCTCTCATCCCAACCCTAGAGGTCATGGTTTCCCTGATACGCGTATGAGTCCGTGCTTTCAGTAGTACGGGCCCATACTACCTTCCACACCTACCCATATTTGTATGAAGTACTCCCACAACACCCTAGCAACATACATAATGACGCTCTATCCTCACAACTAGAGGAACACTAGAAATCTCTCACAAGGAACCCTAGGCTAGCAGGCATCATAAATCAGGCAACTCATCAAGAAATCCTGAAGATCCCTAGCCTAACTCTAGCATGCTGTTCTATCAAATATCAATAAAACAATTGTCATGTATGGTATTTTGGGGCTACTTACTGGCTCCGGCTGATCGTACCTCCGTGTCCTCCTTTACTTATTTTGAAAACCATTTTAAATTCTCTTTTTGAAAACCTTCCTCGATTTGAGACTGGAGTCACACAAGTGTTCCTCCAATTCACTCAAACCAAGGCTCTGATACCAACTTGTAACATCCGAAAAATACAACCAAATTTAAAATTTTCAAAACAACCTGATTTTCATTAAAATGTTTACAAAAAGGTTTTCAATACAAATTATTAGAGTGTTCCCAGAATCACATTGCTACAAATCATGAGGAGCGGTACGATCGCGCCTTCGCCTTGCCATGGTCTCCTGAAGAACCTGAAAAACATTAAACCACAACTGTAAGCCCGAAAGCTTAGTGAGATACCCCCAAGATACCAACCACGCATACGCCCTTCCAGGCTGCGACCTTCCGGTCCAAAACATATAAAACATACATAACATAACAGAACATAGAACAGCCATGCATATCGGGCCTACTGTGTGACTGGTCCACCGTACCGGGCCTACAGTCCATCGGATCCATCCTCCAGGTCTAGTAATGTCCTTCAAGTCTACAGTGGGGTTGGTCCACCCGCTTCGGGCCTTCAACCCACCTGGTCCACTCTCTGAGTCTACAGTATGACTGGTCCGCCCGCATCGGGCCTTCAATCGGCCTGGTCCACTTTCCGAGCCTCGACACGTCTGGTCCGCCCTCGTGGGGCCTACAGCCTATCCGGACTGCTCGCTGGGCCTTCGGAACAACCGGTCCGCCCTGGGTATCTTGGCCTACAGCACAAAGCAGGACCCGCCTCAACCCATCTCCAGTCCAAACAACCATGTGCACAAAACATACATTCATATAATAGTCATAGTCAACAAACCGAGCAAGCAGATCACATGGTATATCATTACCCTAACCGGGTTACCGACCTAACCAGTCACTAGCATAACATCACTCTGTATATCGGAAAACTGACCTTAACAAGGTATCCTAGCATGTACCATCCTAACTACCAGGATGCAGACACATCAAACAATAACATAATAACCATATCCGAATCTCAATCCAATAGAGGGCCGGCCTTGGTGCCTTAGACCCTGTTGATATAGTGAGGATAACTCACCTCGAAACTGTCGGCTGAAAAGATAAGATCCCACTGCTCCGAACTCTAACACGAACTCCTCCACTGAACATCAAAACATACAACTCAATAAATACCCTTAATTACCAAAATACCCCTGGAAGACAACTGGTCAACCTTGGACAAGTCAAAGTCAACCCCTAACTGACCCTACTCGCCGAGTCAACCCGATGACTCGCCGAGTCCATATGCTCAGAACTTCCTTCAATTAGCGACCCAACTCGCCGAGTCACCCCAAGACTCGTCGAGTCCAACACTTTGAGTCCACTCGCACCCAACTCACCGAGTCATCCCTTGACTCACCGATTCCTCGACTCAACCAGAAATATTGGGACTTCCTCGACAAGACTCACCGAGTCCAAATGGACTCGTCGAGTCCAAGGCTATCTTCAACCTACTCGCCGAGTTGTTCTTCCAACTCGTCGAGTTCCAGGCCATCATCAAGCAACTCGTCGAGTCCACCCATGTGACTCGTCGAGTACCACCGGTCTGAATCCATACAGAAGCATCTCAGGCCATGCAATTGATCCAAAACATAGATCCAACCTCCTACAATCCATCCATCACGTAAAGTGGCAAACTTTACGTGAATCTAAGGAGATCTAAGCCTTATTCACCTTAGAACCAAGGTTTGGGACATGGTGGCTTCACTAAGCACTCAAACACAGGAACTTTAATGCACTCTAGGCCTTCAATATTCCAAATCTGAGGTAGCAACCTCAGATCTAACCTCCAAACTCCAAAACATTCCAAGATATACTCCCTACAAACCCCAAAATGATGAAACTAGGAAGATACAGCCCAAGAACGAAAGTGTTACCTCCAAAAGATGCCTCAATAGCAACCAAACTCGAATCCAAGCAAAGCCCTTTGATCCAAGCCACTTCTCCTTCAAGATTTCTTCAACCAATACTTCTCCAAGCTCTAATTTGCTCCACAAATGAACTCTCCACGAATTTAGGGTTTCTGGAACTCAAGGGGGGAATAAGGGAGGCTGTGGAGGGGTATAATGTGTTGGATTAGGTGTCTAAGCCCATAACTATAATTGGTATGTACTTGAATTGATAGCAGCACAGTCCTTTTGGGTTGCCCTCAAACCTAGCAACCGGACAAGGAAATTACGAAAGGAGAGATATTAATTTATTATAAGATTAATAAATTAATATAAATGAATTAATATGTTAAAAGATTAATATATTAATAAGAAATCATTTGGTTTAATTAGTTGTTAGCCAGAAATTAATTAGAATTAATTTCGGGGTTAAAAGAATTAATTATAAGGTGCAGGGACTAGTTTGCAATTATCTAATAGTTGAGTGGAAGGCTCTAGAAACCCCTTGGATAAGGGTGGACGAAATCTTTAGGGGAAACCCTAATAATTTCGTCCATAGGGGCTTGGATAAGGCCCTTGGGTTTGCTTAGGCCCTAAGCAAAGGATAACTAGGGTTTTCCTAAACCCTAGATCCCTCAGCTATATAAGGAGCCTCATGGTTCATGTTTTGGTCACTCTTTTCTTTGGAAGAAACCCTAAGGGCTGAAATTTTTCATACTCCCTCTTCCCTCTCTCCTCTAATTTCCTTCTTGCTAGTTTGGGTGTGATTCCATTAGAGGCATTACACTTGTGGTGCTAAGCTTCCAAGAAGATCAAGATCAAGATCAAGGGAATCATCAATTGTTTACTATAACAATTGAAAGGTATGTAATTACTAAACCCTAGTTTGTAGATTTCGATTATAGCCTCTCTTCTCTAGGGTTCTTGTTTTGCAATTCAAAGTTGTATGTTCAATAGATAAAACATAGATCCAAAGTAGGTTGCATGTGAACTTAGGAATTGTTTTCTAGTTTATTTGTTTTACCTAAAACCCATCAGTGGTATCAGAGCCTTTGTTTGTTTTAAATTGAATTGTTATAATTGTTGAATTGCAAATTAGGGTTTATAGCTATTAAACCCTAAAGGCCATTTTTTCGATTTTAGGGTTGTGGATCAAAGGGTTTTTGAAAACCCTAGCCTCCAAAGAACCCTAATCGAAATTAGGGTTAGGGTTTTGAAAACCCTAGCCTCCTCCCTTGGAAATTTCGAAATATGCTAGAGATTTTAGGGTTTCTTGTTTTGGATAATTATTACTTGATTAGATTAATTGGATAATTATCCTTTATCCCTAATTTTCGAAATTTAGAGGGATAAGGATTAGGATTAAATTAATTGATTAATTTGATTAGATAATCCTTACAAGATTTAATAAATTAATTAAAAGTTAATTAATAGATAAATATTAAATCTAATTGATTGGTTTATTTAAATTTAAAATTTAATAGTTTAAATTTCGAAAATTTATATAAACTCTTGGAGTTTTAAAATGTTTTAAAACACACCTTATATATATATTATAATTAAAAGTTAAACATTATATATGTATAAGAATATGGTCAGTCAAATTGCTAGTATGCCTCATTCACGAAGCTAGTCTATAAGGGGGTATAAGGAAATTGCCTATAAAATGGTAGTTGAATGGGTGTCCACTCTCACCCACCGCTTCCTTGATTAGTGGAGGGTCGTTAGCAGAACGGATTTGATAGGACAACTACTCCTCATTAAAAGTATAATGGTATTATAGAAAGTACTAGAACACTATTTTTCAAAAATCCCAACTCTAGTTACTTTAGGAAAAATGTGAAAAGTATGCTAATCCATGAAGTTGCACATTATGCTTTATTGGTCGTTAGTGGAGCGTGTGTGGTTAACCGGCACACTAAAAGGCACTAATAAAGAGTAGTAATGGGTATCTTATAATTATCATTTTGATGGAGCGTGTGTGGTTTACCGGCACATCAATAGTTGATGATAAAGACAATAAGGTTACCAAGCACATCTGCATGGTTATTCACATCTAGTTTGTGATCCTCGGTATCCCAGTCACAAATAGTAGAGCATAATCCGAGATTAAAACATGCCATTAAATAGTTTTAATGTATCTCAAAAGAATTAGGAATTTCACTTCGTTTATTTTGTCTAATGGTGGAATTGGTGAATCGTCATTCACCTACCTTTATGAGATTTGAACTTGGATCTCGGCATCCCATTTCTAAGTTGTAAATCGTCATAGTTAGGTCCTAACCTTGATATGATATCTTTGGGTTATTATATTGAGGTGTCTTGGAATCTAACTAAAACTATCTTTCTTTTCAGATGTCTACTCCTGGAAACACTTCTGCTTCATCATCCTCCAGCCACAACTTCTCTCTACTAAACATCTACTCCAAAGTCGTTATGGATGGCTCCAACTATAAATATTGGATGCGTAACATCAAGATGGCGCTTAGATTTGAGGACAAAGAGTATGTCCTTGAAAAGGAGCTCAAAGAACTTGATGAGTCAAAAGCCACTCCCGAAGAGTATGCTACCTACAAGAAACACTATGATGATGCTACCAAAGTGGCATGCATCATGGTTGCAACCATGTCCCCAGAATTGCAGAGGTACTATGAGGACTACTGGCCCTTTGAGATGAACAAGGACCTTATGGAAAAGTACCATAAGCGAGCTCGTCAAGAAAAGTTTGAGGTAGTCAAGTCACTCATGGCTTGCATGATGAAAGAGGGGGAATCGGTTGTATCTCATGTGCAAAGAATGCAACGCTACATAGAGCGTTTGGTCAAGCTCAACATTCACTTCGATGAGGAATTGGCCATTGACATGGTCTTGAACTCGTTGCCTGATTGTTATGGTCAGTTTATCTTAACTTACCATTTGAACAACACTAAGCAGACTTTGGCCCAATTGCACAACTTGTTGCAGACAGCTGAGGCAGGGATGAAGGGTAAAAGTATACCCTCCACACCTGCAAGTGCCCCCGTCTTGGCCATTGGACAGGGTAAGGGGAAGAAGAGGAAAGGTCCTCCCAAGCAAAACTGGAAGAGCAAGGCTCAAGCTGTGTCATCTAGTAATGGCCCGAAGGCTAAGCCCAATGGTTCCACTCCCCATGTTTCTGATCCAAAAAAGGCCACTTGCTTTTACTGCAATCAAAAGGGGCATTGGAAGAGATCTTGCCCACAATATTTGCAAGATATCAAGGATGGAAAAGTGAAGCCATCCTCGGCAGGTATTTACACTATTTCTGCTAATAACTCATTATCTTCTCGTTCATGGGTCCTTGATACAGGATGTGGTTTTCATATCTGTTCTGATTTGCAGGGGCTAAAGGAAAGTGAGGAGATAGAGCACGGGAGGATAAACTTGATCATGGGGAACAGAAAGTCTTCACCAGTGACCAAGATCGGAGTTTATCAATTATTGCTTAGTAATGATGTTAGATTAGACTTAATAAATTGTTGCTATTCGTCTGAGATGACGAGAAACATTATTTCATTCCATGCATTGTTCAGACAAGGTTTTAAATATTCTTTTAATGATTTGAATGGTTCAATTTCTGTTTATAAGAATGGTGTTTTTGTGTTTGAAGCTTTACCTTGTGATGGTGTGTATGAAACAGTGACTTGTGTTGATAGCTTAGGAAATAGTGTACTTAATATTGACTTGTCTAATAGTGTAGACAAGGCATGCTTGTGGCATTGTCGTCTTGGACACATTAACAAGAAACGCATAGCCCAACTCCAAAAGGATGGAGTGTTGGAATCATTTGACCTAAAATCAGATGATATGTGTGAATCTTGTCTTTTGGGAAAGATGACAAAATCACCATTCACAGGGTCTTGTGAAAGAGGTGAAGGTCTGTTGGATCTCATACACACAGATGTGTGTGGGCCCTTCAGATCAACCACAAGGGATGCTAATCGATTCTATGTGACTTTCACTGACGATTATAGCAGATATGGTTACATCTACTTGATCAAACATAAGTCAGAAACCTTTGAAAAGTTCAAAGAGTTTAAGCATGAAGTCGAAAATCAATTGGGCAGAAAGATCAAGATACTTAGATCCGATAGAGGCAGGGAGTATCTTAGTATCGAGTTTAACGACTATCTGAAAGAATGTGGGATAGTCTCACAATTGACTCCTTCTAGGACACCACAGTTAAATGGTGTAGCTGAGAGGCGTAATCGAACCTTGTTAGACATGGTTCGTTCTATGATGAGTCGTGCCTCGCTTCCTATCACTTCTGGGGGTATGCCTTAGAGACAGCTGCCCACATCCTTAATCTTGTCCCTACAAAGAAGGTTGCCAAAACACCTCACGAAATGTGGACAGGGAAAGTTCCCTCATTAGCACATATTAAAGTCTGGGGTTGTGAAGCTTTCGTAAGACGAGAAACTCACGACAAGCTAGCAGCTAGAAGTGAGAAATGTGTTTTCATTGGTTACCCAAAGCAGTCTTTTGGATATTTGTTCTACAGACCTAGTGAAAACGTGGTGTTTGTAGCTCGAAGAGGAGTCTTTCTGGAAAGAGAGATCATATTCAAAAGGATAGTGGAAGTACCATTGACCTTGAAGAGATTCAAGAGTCAGCCAATGAAGGAACCTTAGATGACACTAGCACTCAACCAGAGGAAACAGTCCCTGTTGAACCGGTTGATAAATCATTACCACTTCGGAGATCCACTAGGGTGAGTGTGCCACCTGAGTTGTATGGTTTTCATATTACTTCAGATGGTGACACATTCATAAGTGACAGAACACTGGTAAACTTAGATGAACCAGTCACTTATAAGGAAGCAATGGCAGGCCCAGAGGCTTCCAAGTGGAAAGAAGCAATGGACAGTGAGATTAAGTCCATGTATGACAACCAAGTTTGGAATTTGGTTGATAGTGCACCAGGTCGGAAGACAGTTGGGTGCAAATGGATCTTCAAGAAGAAGACAGACATGGATGGGAATGTGCATACATTCAAGGCTCGACTGGTTGCAAAAGGTTTCACTCAAACCCCAGGGGTTGACTATGATGAGACTTTTTCGCTGGTGGCTAAGATTAAGTCTATTAGGATATTGCTCGCCATAGCTGCCTTTCATGACTATGAAATCTGGCAGATGGATGTCAAGACTGCCTTCCTTAATGGGAAGTTGGCTGAGGATGTTTACATGAGTCAGCCAGAGGGTTTTGTTGATGCAAAGTTTCCCAATAGGGTATGCAAGCTTGAGAAATCCATTTATGGATTGAAACAAGCATCTCGCAGCTGGAATCTTTGCTTCCATGAGAAAGTCAAAGAGTTTGGTTTCTATAGAAGTGAAGATGAGTTTTGTGTGTATATCAAGGCTAGTGGGAGTATAGTAACTTTTCTGGTGTTATATGTCGATGACATATTACTCATTGGTAACGACGTTCCAACCTTGAATGAAGTTAAGTCTTGGCTTGGAAAGTGTTTTGCCATGAAAGACCTAGGAGAAGCCGCCTATATTCTTGGGATTAGAATATTGAGAGATAGAAAGAAGATACTAATTGGACTTAGTCAGAGCACATACTTGGATGAGGTACTAAAGAGGTTTAGTATGGAAAATTCCAAGAAGGGAGAGCTACCTATCCAGAGCAATACCAAATTGAGTAAGACTCAATGCCCGAGTACAGATGAGGAAATAGATGACATGAGTCGTGTACCTTATGCTTCCGCTGTCGGATCGATCATGTACGCTATGACATGTACTCGTCCTAATGTGGCATTTGCTTTGAGCATGGTCAGTCGCTATCAGGGAAACCCAGGTAGAGCTCATTGGATAGCCGTGAAGAATATACTCAAGTATTTGCGAAGAACGAAGGACTGGGTCCTTGTACTTGACGGCAATGATACTTTGAGAGTAGATGGTTACAGTGATGCCATCTTTCAGACGGATAGAGATAACTTCCGTTCTCAGTTAGGCTGGGTATTCTTATTAAATAGAGGAGCAGTTACTTGGAAGAGTTCCAAGCAAGATACGGTGGCTGATTCTACTTGTGAATCAGAGTACATAGCAGCAAGTGAAGCGTCGAAAGAAGCAGCTTGGTTGAGGAACTTCATCGGGGATCTCGGAGTTGTTCCAACCATCCAGGAGCCTATGGAACTGTTCTGCGATAATGAAGGAGCGGTTGCCTTGACAAAGGAACCGAGAGATCATGGTAAAACCATACATATCGACAGAAAGTACCATTTCATCAAACATAGAGTAGAAGAAGGCCATCTTATAGTGAAGAGGGTGTCATCTGAAGATAACCCAGCAGATCCCCTCACAAAGGGTCTGAGTAGGGCTAAGCATATTCAGCATGCTCGGAGCATAGGACTGAAAGATGATATTAGTTTTAGTAGTTAGATTAGTTTTGTTCTGAAACTTGTAACAAAGTAAATGTAATTGACTTTTGGTGATTAAATAATAAAGTATTATTTATAAGTTTGGGTTCTACCTTTTGTCAATTGTTTATTATTGTGTTTCATTTTTGCATGTTTTACTTCCCGAATAATAAGATTATTCAAACTCCACAGTCGCTCGTACTTTTGGAAGTAAGTAGTGAATCAAGACTGTCATGAACTGGATTGTAGATTGTCTAAGGATAGACATGGCAATAGATTTTGCTGCAACATTCATGAGTACTCAGAAATTGAGATTTGAGTATTGGATAAACCCTCGCTTAGAGTATTACTTCATGGAATTCATCACGAGTAATACTGAGACGATAATATCTTATAATCTTGAAACAGAGATATATGAGTTGTAATTTGCAAGTCGGTTATGCATTGGTAATACGAAAACGCATCAGTAACTTGGTGTTATAAAACGTGTTATCATGTATGGTTTGATGAGTAAAAGATACAAGCATATGAGTCAATGTTTATTCGTTCCTTTTTCCTTAATGGAAAAAGCGATATCCGTGGGCCCCTCGATGATTTGGTGTTAACTTATGTGCTGGGCCCAGCCAGGACTAAATTGATGTGTTCAATTAGAAGTCCTACATCATCACTAATCAGGAATCGGGAAACATAGATTCTGGACAAAGAGGTTGATTGCATTCCATGTCTTTTGTCTAGGGATATCTAGCAGAACGAAGGATTATATGATCACTTATCTTAGGACACGTAACTGACTGGGTCAGAGTTCGGCAGTAGCTTTTTGGAAGCTACAATTTGCTGGTCAAATTTAGAAGGCATACTAGCAATTATAGTTATAGACTTATCCAAGTGGGAGATTGTTGGATTAGGTGTCTAAGCCCATAACTATAATTGGTATGTACTTGAATTGATAGCAACACAGTCCTTTTGGGTTGCCCTCAAACCTAGCAACCGGACAAGGAAATTATGAAAGGAGAGATATTAATTTATTATAAGATTAATAAATTAATATAAATGAATTAATATGTTAAAAGATTAATATATTAATAAGAAATCATTTGGTTTAATTAGTTGTTAGCCAGAAATTAATTAGAATTAATTTCGGGGTTAAAAGAATTAATTATAAGGTGCAGGGACTAGTTTGCAATTATCTAATAGTTGAGTGGAAGGCTTTAGAAACCCCTTGGATAAGGGTGGACGAAATCTTTAGGGGAAACCCTAATAATTTCGTCCATAGGGGCTTGGATAAGGCCCTTGGGTTTGCTTAGGCCCTAAGCAAAGGATAACTAGGGTTTTCCTAAACCCTAGATCCCTCAGCTATATAAGGAGCCTCCTGGTTCATGTTTTGGTCACTCTTTTCTTTGGAAGAAATCCTAAGGGCCGAAATTTTGCATACTCCCTCTTCCCTCTCTCCTCTAATTTCCTTCTTGCTAGTTTGGGTGTGATTCCATTAGAGGCATTACACTTGTGGTGCTAAGCTTCCAAGAAGATCAAGATCAAGATCAAGGGAATCATCAATTGTTTACTATAACAATTGAAAGGTATGTAATTACTAAACCCTAGTTTTTAGATTTCGATTATAGCCTCTCTCCTCTAGGGTTCTTGTTTTGCAATTCAAAGTTGTATGTTCAATAGATAAAACATAGATCCAAAGTAGGTTGCATGTGAACTTAGGAATTGTTTTCTAGTTTATTTGTTTTTACCTAAAACCCATCATAATGCTCTTTATATAGGGCTCAACCCCGAAAATTAGGGTTTTCTCCATACAGCACCTACTCGCCGAGTCCATCTTTGGACTCGCCGAGTAGGCCACTTGATACGCGACCATAGTCGCGACCTGACTCGCCGAGTCTATCCATGGACTCGCCGAGTCACCCTCTAAAACTTACACTTTTAGCCCTTCAACTCTACTCTTGCGATTCCGGGATGTTACATGTGGATATGGTGGATGGTTGGGTTGAGGCGGTCTTGGTGTGTGCAGAAGTCCAATAGACCCAAGGCGTCCAGGATAGAATGAAGGCCTGTGAGTTAGACAAGTCAGGTTAAAGGCCCGGAGAATGATCTAGATAGGCTGAAGGCTCGGTGCGGTGGTCCAGACATGTTGAAGGTTTTGTATGCGTATTGTTGCTGTGATGTCTATGATTATGTGTTGTGATGGTATTTTGGGGTAACTCACTAAGTGTTGGGCTTACAGTTTATGGGTTATGTTTCAGGTACCTCAGACGATCGTGGGAAGGCAAAGGCTTGATTGTGCACCTATTCATGTTGTGCTTTTGTGATTTTGGGAATAACTTTGATGATGAACATGTTTTGAAAACTACAATGTAAACAATTATGATTTTTGTTGGTTTGGAAAAGTTTAAACTTTCTTGAATAGTTATAAATGTTACAAGGCCCATGATGGGTTTTGGGCCCAATTAGGAAGTTGGACCATATTGGGCTTTTTGATGCTATTAATTTGGGCTTTGGTTTTAGGCCAGGTAAGAAAAGGGTAAAATGGTCTTTTACCCTTTAGGAAGTTGAATGATGGAGTGGGACTTAGATTTTAGGTTTCAGGATAATTATTGATTAAGATTTGTATTTATTGTTAGTTGGCACGAGGTTATCAGGTTCTACGATGCAAGCAGTCATTGATTATTAACGGATTAAGGTGGGGTTCCTCATTGGGTTTAGCGGGTCGAAGGCACCAATGCCGACCCATGGTTTATATATTAGGATGCTAGATGTCTTCGTGACTATTGTATGTGTTATGTGATGGTATGCTTACCTAGCAAGTCCTGATGCTAGGCCAGGCCTGATGAGTATATTGTATGTTACTTATCTGTATGAGTTTTTATGCTTACCAGGCATGGCCTGATGACTATATGGTATGATATTATCTTTTTGATTATTGCATTTGTTCTAGTATTATATGTTTATATGATTATAAGTGTACCTGGCGGGGCCTGGTGACTGGCAGATCTGTATACCGAGTGGGGATCGATGTCGGGCTAGGACCGATGTCGGGAGGGGCTAGATGCCGGTGGGACTCTAAGTCAGGGGAGGCCCGATGTAGGGTGGGGGCCCTATATGTGATTATTATGTATGGTATGTGGTATTTTGGGGAACTCACTAAACTTTGTGCTTATGGTTCTTATGATTATGGTTTTAGGTACTTCCGGTTCGAAAGAGAATGGCCCGGCTTGATCACAGCGCATCCACCCACGTTTCCGCATTATGATGATTTTTGGATTGTACTTCGATAACTGTTTTCTTATAATGTACCTTTGAACATTTAGAAAAAGGATATTGAATGTTGAATTAAAGATAATTAATGTTTTGGTTGAATTAAAAATGAAAATTTTACCTTAAAATTTTGGGACGTTACAAGTTGGTATCAGAGCCTTGGCTTGAGGGATTCGGGCATACTCTTAGGTGTTTCAGAACTCAAACTTAGGGTTTGGTGAAAGTTCTCATAAAATAAATGTTTTATTAAAGGATTTTCTAATAAAAGAAAGGGGTGGTATGCGTGTAATCGACCAAGCTCAAGTAAGTGATTCCCAAATACCCATACATGTTGATATGTTCTATGGTTTGAATGTTTGTATACTACGATAAGGCTGAGGACACTTTCAGAAATTACATGATAGATTTGTCTGATATGTGATGCCTTTAGCATGAGATGCTATATTGGGAATATGTATTGGTATTATGGATTTCTAAGTATATGCTTTCAAAATTGTTTACGGTTAGGAGCATATAGCCCTAGAATGATTGATTTGGCCTTATTTCATGTTCCTCATTTGGTTGTGCTCCTAGGGTAGAGTCTTTTATTCGGTAGTATATTTGATATTGTATTGTGTATAATTTTCATGCATAAGGAATTCGACAGCGAGAGTGGAAGTTCCTAGCATGAGTTGTAGTATGTGAGTTTGAATGTTCTTTGGTTATTCTATGGATTGCAGTGCTACTGTTCGAATGTTGCTTGCCTTGTGCTTTGTGGAACTCTTAAGTGATAGGAGTTAACTATTAAGTGAATACATCAAGTCACATGTGACGGATTTGACCCTAGTGCACAACTCTCATTTGAGTCTAACCATTGTAAGGATGAGTCTTTTACTCAAAGGATTATCTAAGCTTTGTTGCTTGTGATTGTATTCATGAGATGGGTAACTGACATTATGGAGAGTTCTTCAACAGCTGATTGCAGGGTAAGGTTGGAAACCTAGGCGAGCCTAGAAAGTGCTTCAGTGTGTTTAGTTATGATATTTAGCGAGTGCTGGGAGTTTCAGTTTGAGAAGGTGACTTAGTGTATTCACGATGATTCTTAAGGAAAGTATATATACGTATGGAAAATAGTATTGGGCCCTTACTACTGAAAGAACAGGATCCACACTCAAATCGGGGAGAGTTTTGGAGAATCTAGGAATCCTGTGGGATGAGGATTGTTGGGTATGTTTTGATCATTTTCATGTTCTTTTTCAGTATGGTGATGAGCACTTAGGAAGGAGGTTTAGGTTTGGGTTCAGGCTCAAGTGTAGGTACTGAGCCGATTGATTAGCGGATGCGAGAGTTCATCTTGTTGGAGATTACCCGCGGTATTTTGGAGCAGACTCATGTGATCTTTGGTTCAATCAAGGAGGGGATTTTAGAGATTTTGGATGAGCGTTTGGGCACATTATGTACTGAGGTTATGGCTCTTGTTGGAACTCACACTCTTTCTTTCCGTGACTTTTGTGCTTGTGGAGCTCTTGAGTTCTTCGGGGAGAAGGTCCCCATTGCCAATAGGAGATGGTTAGCTTATATGGGTAACACTTTCATGTTTTCTTCCCCGAGGGGTTGAAGGTCGGATTCGCCTCTTGTCTTCTAAAAGACAGAGCACGAGAATGGTGGGAGAAGATAGACTTCACTTTGCGAGGCTAAGACCTGGAGACGATGTCTTACGATGAGTTTTGACTCGTTTTAGGGACGAGTTGGCAACAACTATTAAAGTTGGCGATGGATTTTCAGGACCTTCGCCGAACGACTGAGACTGTGTCAGAGATCATTGCTAAGTTTTAGGAGAGAGCTTTGTTGGTTTTGCAGTATGCTGTAGACGATGAGATAAAGAAGGTAAGGTATCATGACATGTTGAGGGATGACATCATAGAGTTTATGAGTTTTTCATGGTGCGAGACCCTGAATGATATGCTTGCTAAAGCTCGAGAGCATGAGATTGATTTGGAGCACCTCGGGAATTTGAAGCCAGAGCAGACTCAAGTTTTAGTGGGCCAAGTAAAGAGGTCGAAGACTCAGGATTCACATTTGAGAGGCTATTAGGGTCAGAGCCGTTGTGCCAAGTATGGGAGGACCCATGAGGGAGGATTTTGGGAGACAGTTTGAGGATGTTTCAGTAGTGGTCAAATGGGTCATTTTAGTAAGGATTTCCCCCGTGGGTCATCTCCAATGTGCTTTCACTGCAACCAGGTGGGCCAGAAGAAGATCGACTTCCCGATGTTGAAGGGTGGAGCAGTGAGTTCACCTGCTCCAGTTACTTTTAGGATCACTTACGGTGCGAGGATAGGATAGGAGCCCCAACAGCGAGGAGCCAAGCATTGCAGTGTCAGTCAGGGGAGGCCAGGGTTTCATCAGATCCTATTGTGGGTATGTTATCTTTTTCTTTCTATTTAATTATTATTAGTATTTATATTTCTTTGAAATCTTTTTGGGTATGGGCAAGCATTATCTTTGGTTTAGCTCTCTATTATTGCCTAGGTTATATCATCATGAATCATTATATGCCATTTTGTGTGCCAAGAGTCATTAGTGGGTTGTATCTTGCTGAGTGAGATTCAGTTATTCGGTTGTTGTTTCAGTTAGTTGATGGGGTTAATCCATGGCTATCATTTGAAAGGTCTATGGTTGAACTAGTTGGTTAGATCTTCATCTAAGTTGAAGTTCAGATGTGATAGCATTTTTTCAGGTAGGATCGACAGTCATCTATGGCAGGACCTTTGGGTTCAATCTCTACCATTTCTAGGGAAGGAGCGGTAGCACGAAGATGGTGATGGCAGTCGTATGATTTTGTTTAGTTACTGGAAGCGGTAGGGAAATTTTATCATTGCAAGGATTAAAGATGGTGAAAGTTCGAAGATCCATCTGAGAATGGGAAGTTGGTGTGCATATTCACTATTTTAGAGCAAGGGTTATGGTCTTTGTCACCCGCATAAAGGGACTTAAGGATTTGGTGTTGTATCGTAGGAAGCGATTGGAGTTATCAGGCTTGCTGAGACTTCGGGGAGTATTCATCTAGATTTTAAGAGTTTTGCGATCATTGAGATTGGATAGTAATTGAATGATAGTTTTTGTAAGCCCAGGTCGTTGTTGGTTTGAATTATAAGGAGCTAAGATGGGTTGGAAAACCATCAAATTTTGTGGGTTGGGAGAGCTTCAATGAATCCAAGTAGGGGAGAATCGTTCTGAATTTCGAGAGCTGGATCAAGTGTTAAACTAGGTGACAGAACCCATTTTTATAACGAACGGTGGATGCGGAAGAAATAAATCTTGAGATTTAACGTCTGAAAATGTATAACCATGAAGAACATTTGATGAGTAATTTTTAGATGAGAAAAGATAAGAAAAGAAAGAGAGATAAAAAAAATATTATTCATGAAGATCATGGTGGTAGAGAGAAACTCTCCCTAGGTGGGGAGAACCCACCAAATCTCCCTCTCTCTCTCTCTCTAGGATTACATGGTAAGAAAATTTCATACTAAGAAATGACCATCTCTCCCTTTATATAGGAGAGAAAGATAAAATACACTAATGATACAATAAAGGGAAAAATACAACCTAACTACCACTCATTAGTTGTAGAGCATATTCATGCTCTAACGTTCTCTCCCTAAATGCTTACACATGATGAGAGATACAATAAGTAAAACAAGGTTATAATACAGTAATCCAACTAGCAAGTATGGTAATAAAATGAAACATGATGAGAACCAAATGCTGAAATGTCTTTAAAACTCGAAAGTGTCTGTGAAGTCTGAAACTGGCCATGAATCTCTAAAAATAAAGGTCTTCGGCTTGAAAGCACAACCAATGAAGAAAAAAAATAAGATCCAAATCTTCAAACCAGTCATAATCACCGGAAGAAGAAGGTCACCATGAGCAAGTAGAAGATCCAATAAAAGAAACACTTCGGCTTCAAAAAGTCTGAAAAACATCTCGAATTCTCGAATCATAATTCACCAAAATTATTCAAAGAATAACCTGCTAAAAATGTGAAGCATCCATAAAATGAAGTTCAAATAAAAATAATGTGAGTCCAAAGACATGGTCCAACAATGCCAAAAATTTGAACCAAGGATCAAAAATAAGTGTCACTTCACATCGCCAAAATAATCTTTGTCTTTAAAATATCACAAATTCAAACTCGTGAAACCATAAGATCTGAATCAGATGTGAACACAAAATCATCTTGTGGTAGAGTCCGAATAATAAATAATCTGAATCGGAAAACATCGAGTAATGCCAAAAATTTGATCCGTAAAGACTAAAAATAAATGCCACATCGCATCACTAAATAAATAATCGTGTTCAGAAGTCTTCAAAAATCCAAACTTAAACAATCATAATAACCAAATCCGGATGATATTCTCTCCCTATTTTTGATAACCACTGACCGGATATCAAAAATCAAAAAATCATTGGATGGAGAGTGTCGGATATCAAGAGCTAAGAGAGCTCTCCCTAGATGTATGAAGGGTCTCGATAAGACACGAGAAATAGATTAAAAAGATACTTTGCGGTCATGAGAAGGCGGGTGATGTAGTTGCTGAAGTTGCATGAACAAATACCATAGAATGAGGAATCACCGCATGAAAAATATCTTTGTTGTGCCAAAAATGTACCAAAATACCCAAACTGCGGTGCCAGAACTCTCGAAGTGGTATTCAATAGAAAATAAAGTCTACATGCTCATGACACATGATTCGTCAACTAAAATATCAAGAGCGACAAGTCATAAAATCCCATAAAGTGAAGAATGCGAAACAACTTTGTTGATTAATCGCTGCTGCAGTGCAAGCATCACAAAGAATCATATGAAGTCCGACTGCGGTAGGAGTGTTCTTCTAAATAACCGGCATGAAATGAACCAATGTGATAATCCAAGGTTCAGTTGTGGCAAAAATTGGTTTTAAAAAAATAATTGGCTAAAAAAAATTTGGTGTTAAAAAAAAAATATTAGCTGAAAAAAAAATTGGTGTTAAAAAAATTGTTGAAAAAAAATTGGCTGAAAGGGAAAAAGGAGTTAAAAAATAAGAGGGTTAAAAAAAGGAGGGGGGTTGATGAGAGGGGAGGAAAAAGGGAAGGAAGAAAGGAGGGGGAGGGGGAGGAAGGAGAGGAAGAAGGAAAAAGAGAGGGAGGAAGGAGGCTAGAAGGAGGAGGAGGGGAGGGAAGATCCGAAGGGGGGAGGTTGCAGATGGAAGGTGGGTGCTGATGGAGGGAGGGAGTTACGGTCGGATGGGGGGAGGCGGAAGTGTGGCTGCGGATTGGTCGACTGCTGATGGGCGAAGGGAAGCTAAGATCCGAAGTTTGTTGGTGAACCGCAGGAGGAAGCTGACTGCGGTCCGAGATTTGTGGGCGAGTACTGCGGACCAAGGCTTCGGTCCGAGGCTTCGATCTGAGCAAGAAGGAGGCTGCAGATTTCTTGGCTGAGAAGGGCTTTAGACCAAGGCTGAGAAGGGTACATTGCAAGTCAGAAGACTTCGGTCAGCAAGCAAAGGGAAGGTTGTGGACCAAGCCTAAGAGGGACTTTGGATCAAGGGTAAGAAGGGCTGCGGGGAGGCTTCTTACGAGGCTCCGATAGGCAGTTTTTGGCTGCAGTTTGGGGGTCCGAGAAGGGTTGAACAGATGACGAAAAATGGGACCGCAAAGGTCATTTATTCATATTTTATTAAGGAAATCTTTTATAAAGCATTTGAAGTCAAAAAGTGGTCTTGGTAAGGCAAAGATAAGGAGTATGTAGGTGGTTTTTTAGAGACAAAAGGTGATGAGATTTTTCATAGTCACATGGTTTTGTCTTTTTGAAGGAGTAAATAGTGGAGTACTCTTTACCCAAAAGAGTAAAAAAAGGTCAAAATGTTTTATACAAACACATTACGTCCATTTTCTTCTTCACATTAAAGACTCACAACAAGAGAAAGGAAGAATAAAAAACTTCATACCTCATGAATATTTACAAGCTGCTGGGTAAAAAAATACCACTTCAAAGAAGATAAACCCATTAATTTGTTTCTTCTCATTTCCAAGAACAAATACCTCCTTGAACAATTTCTTCAACATTTTGGAGACCACAAAAATAATTTTTTTCTCCCATTTTTCTTCATTTCTTCAACAGAAAAATACTAAGAACACCAAGAACATAAATTTCCAACAGTGAATTGTGTGAGAAGCAGCAACATAATTATTCTACTAAGTAAGAATCACCCAAGAAAAATAGAAAACTCATCCGAAATTTCTGGTTTGAACACGAAAATTATTGCAAAAACACGAGAAATTCGTAGATAATCACCGAACGGGAGTCGTTCCCTTGAACTAGTCGATTAAACTTTCAAGGTACGGCTCTGATACCAATTGATAGAACCTATTTTTATACGAACGGTGGATAGGGAAAGAAAATATCTTGAGATTAATCTTGTATAGGATAATAAAAATATAAATAACATGATGAGAATTCTTAGAAGATGAGAAAGAAAGAGAGATAAAATAATATTATTCATGAAGATCATGGTGGGAGAGAGAAACTCTCCCTAAGTGGGGAGAACCCACCAAATCTCTCTCTCTCTCTCTCTCTAGGATTACATGGTAAGAAAAAGTGCATACCAAGAGATGACCATCTCTCCCTTTATATAGGAGGGAGAGATAAAATACACCAACAATACAATAAAGGGAAAAATACAACCTAACTACCAATCATTATTTGTAGAGCATTTTCATGCTCCAACACATAGAACTTAGGTCTCATGCTAACTCTACTAGATCGACGAAGAGGTAATAAATTTTCAGTAGGCTCAAAAAGGGTCTCTTCTTTTGGTTGAGAGCTAGTGTCTTCTCTGGTTCCATTATTGGTTGATTATGGAATTTCATCTAGATCAATAGGACTCCCACTGTCCTCTTTGAATATGAGTTCTCTCACATGAAAGACTCATCTTCAAGCTACGAAGACCACTTTCTCATTAGGTTTGTCGAACAATTATCCAAAAGACTTTTCTGGGTAACCAATGAAAATACATCTCTCATATCTAGGTTCTAACTTGTCGTGAGCCTCTCGTCTAATAAAAGTTTCACGACCCTAAACCTTGATGTGACCTAGTGATGCGCACAAAAGAACCCATTAATTTTAATATTTATAACCTAACAAACTTAGACTAACTATGAACTTATAGGCAGTGCACCTAGTCAGATTACAATATAGCTTAGGTAAGCCGGGTGTCGATCACATGGAACGGTGGATTAATTTAATATATTTAATTATAGGTTATAGGTCACACGAAAAGAATGAAATAAATAATTTAATAAATCTCAAACTAATAATTAATTAACCATTCTCGATAAACTAACAGGGAAGCAAATCTCTTCAGGTACTTTGGTTTAGACAAATTACACTTTAAAAACATAGACAATTGCATACACAAATTCATTTATTCATGTTCACCGATTCCTAAAATGATTAGATTCGCGTTCACTATAACTAATCCTTTAGCAAACAAGTTAATTCAAACAATGATCAATTGGTTAAACTAACATGCTTCCTAGTGTTCAGTTCGTATCAAGCAAGACCTGTAAATATAGTTAACCAAATTAAACATTCAATTAACCTCTTGTTGATGGTCATCAAACAAGGCTCACACATTAACTTACTTATTCCCATGTTAATCCTAGTTTCACATTCGTTATTCCTAGACTTATAATCTCGATGGTCATCAAAATCATAAGAGAAAAGCAATCAAGCATATGTTCATACAACTCAATTCACTTAACAATTAACAGAAAATAATCATCATTAATACATAAGGATCTTTTAACAAGCTTGACAAGATAAATTAAACACAAACAAACTATTTAATATAGCAATTAGTCTAATAATCAAAGCTTCATTCAATCATAAACTCAAAGTAAAAGGTTTTTACACCCAAGTCAGAAACTAAATACAAGATAGTAACGCAATGGAATGCTAAACATGGTCACGTTAACAGCCCATAGGATTACCGACACGTATCCGCTCTCCAACCCTTCCGATCTCCGCTCCCGTTAGCTTAACGGCCTTCCAGCCGCCTTCTAGACCCTCAAAACGGCTTAACAAAAGTTAATTGTCGACTAAATTAGGTTAGAAGTCGAATCCCCCTCCTGGTTAGCTGAAAATCGACATTTATAGTCTTTGTAGCCGACCTAAGTACGTTGGGCGTATACATGATTACTACGCAATTTGGAGTTATCTGAAGGCACCCAGTACGCGGCGCGTACCCTTTTATTACGTGGGGCGTACGGCTAGTTTAGGCTTTACGCTGGGCGTACTGCGACTTTACGCGGGGCGTAACCCACTTCTTCAGCATATTTAATTCCTTTTAACTCCTAAGTCCGGTTTCCGCTTCAGTCTTTTCTTTTGTGCTTTATTGACAACGAATAGCTGCAAAACATAATTCAAAGTATTATGAGTACTTTTTAGTTCTAAAATAGAATAAATAAGGCCAAAATATTAAGATAAAGTGCATAAAAATATATACAAAAATACACATATCAAAATACCCCACACTTAGCCTTTGCTTGCCCCCAAGCAAATTTACTTTTATTTTACCAATATTGCACTAAACAATCCATTTAAAACTCAGCCATTATGCCAAGACCTCAACGCATGCATTTGTGTCTAAAATTTTCCTAAAGTACCCCCCCATACTTTAAATACTCACAATCTTCATAAACACTTTCCCACTTTTTCCGAACAATGCTCATTTTATGCAACCCTCAAAATCCATCCGTAGAAAACCTCCTAACCTCAAGGTATTTTTAGTTGAGCAACCTAAGCATACATAATCTAGAATTACAATTTATGATACCACTATGGAGCTTTTTAGGAATTCTTCACTTTCTTAACAATTTGCTGATCTTTGATTTCTTTGAATTCACCACCTTATTTGATTTGATTTCTTGGTATCTTCAACTTTTTGAATTTCTTGGAATTTTGATCTTTTGATCTTCACTTTATTTGCTCCAAAATTCTTCAAACTTTTTCGTAATTCTCTTTTTTTTTTACATGTACCTCTCTTTTTTACTCAAAACCTACATGCTTAAGCAGAGGCGCTCAACCTCAACCTTTATTGGTTAATGATAATAATTTTCCTGGATACATTTCAGATTTAGGCTGCTAAACATATTGCATCCTTCAAACCGAACGGGGTTATGTTTTTGTTCCATGATTTCACTAAAATAAGGGAAGCCACAAATGCACTATAACGTATATTGGCTCAACTAAACATTTGAGTTCTCATTGGATCATCTCATACAATATTAGCAAAATTTTAAATTATCACTAGATTTTTCTAAATTAAACTATTATTTCAAGTTTTCTTTTAAATTCTTAAATTTCCCTAAATCTAGCAATTTCCAACTATTATTTCATTTTTATAATTTACTTTTACCGACCCCCTACCCCACACTTATTTCATACAATGCCGTCATTGTATGCTAAAACAAATTAAGAACATAAAAAGGGAGAAAAAGGAACAGGCTCCCCTGGGTAGTTGTGGCGAGATCGAATGGGGCTGCTACAGGTTGCTTCAAGTATTGCTGAAAAACTGAAAACTGGAACTGCTGCTTGTGGATGTGCCGGAAAATAAAATTAAGACCGCCATCTTCAAAAAAAAAATGTGGTGCAAAAGATCGCAAACAAATGCAATGTATAAAAAAAACCATGACGTGGAAAAGTGTCGACCACGTCATCTCGTCAAAAATGACATGCTCTTCTCGCGATGAAAAATCCCCCACAACATAGGAAAGTGTCAACCATGTCGTGGCAGTCGGAACGATACTTCTTCCTCGCGTCATAATACAACTCTAATAAATATGCATCCCACACTTATGACAAATTGTGGGTCTTGACTATAATCTTCGAACTCTCACACGACTCACTCTAGCAACAGTCGGACCTAGCTGCTGAACTTACTACCAGCTTTCTAAGGGCGAAAATTCTGCAGAGATCTAAACAACCAAAGAGCATCAACATGGAAAACAAAAGTAAAAACTAGACTAAATTAAAGATCTATTACACACCAAATAAAAATACTTAACTAAACACAAAATAAAAATAAAAATAAAAAGGATAACTAAATCACTCATCATCTTCATCATCCTGCTGCTGCGTCCCAGAAGTATCGGCCCCATCATATCGTGACTAAAATGGTGGTGGATAGGGAATCGAATACTGAAAACCCTGGTGGGCAAAGAATGCGTTCAACGCATTCCCTTGCCATCGCTGTTGCGCGTCCACATGTGCAACATAGTCGCTAAGGTTCTGGACCCTCATGTCAAGACGATCAATGCCCTGAGCTAAGTAGCACATATCAATCTCTGGCTCAGGTCCCTGCTGCGCTCCCCGAGGAGCAGGTCTACGCCGCGGGACCCGTCTCGGCTGTGGCTCGGCGGCACCCTCCTCATCCACCACATCATCTGCTCGTACTCTCAAGACACCATCTCCACCCCTCTCCAATACACGCATCGACTCTAACAGCTGAAGACTCATCGGCCTCATGTCGTGGAACATCATCGATCTCGTGATCTCACGCGTCAGCAACTGATATGACCGGGCTAAACGCGTGATGAAATTCCCTCCACATATCGGGCTGTCCCCCCTATGTCCCCTGGCCCTCCGTCCCAAATATACAGCCAAAGCAACCGGAAGGTTCAGGTGCCTCCCGGGAGTAACTAGTGCCCATAGGAAATAAAGGTCTGTCGAAGGCACTCTCTCACTGTTCTTGTGATGCGTGAGAGAAATAGAAATCAACCGGTGCAACATACGGTAGGTAGTAGACCAAATCATCCCCCCTCGCGCGGTAGATGGTGTATAAACTGCCCCTGTAATCTCGGCCCAAAAAGTGTTCTCGTTATAGTCATCTGACCGCTGCGTAAGACAATCAGCAAGGAATGCCAGGAAGTGGACACTCCTCGTCTCATCGGCTGTGTAAATACCCACCCGAGTCGCAAGCTCTATCACGCTGCATTCCCGGCTCACTCCACCTAGTCTGGAGGCAAAAGTTGTCCTGTCATCGAGTGCCTTCCTATGATCATAGGAAACTGTAGCGTAGAACTCCAGCAAAAACTCCCGATAAACCGGCTCCTGGATCCGGAACAAACGTGCCCATCCCTGGCATACAAACAAGTCCACACCACTCGCATCCGAGTGCGTGTATTGCAAAAATCCCTGGATCAATGCAGCTAGCCTAGTCCTGGTAGCCAATTCCCAATCAAATGATGGTGCTATATCAATTTCTTTAGTGAGAAGCAAGCTCAAGTTGGTGACATAACGCGCCCGGGTAGCATCGTTCAGCGTTTGCAGAAATTGCAAAAAACGATGGTCAATCACATCCTCGGGTGGGTTGGTCCTTTGCGTCCTTCGAGCCATAACCTGCACAAATAAAGAAAAACACAAAACCAAACAAAATATGGTAGCATTAATAAACTTTAAAACAACAAAATGGAGTCTGGATGGGGACAGTATGCTGGGCGTACATCCAGTGTACGCTGGGCGTACGTCTAGGCTCAACAGATCTATGTCGGTTGTTTTACTTGTGCAAAAACCATACCCCTACTCAAAATAAACACAGCAGGGCAGCAACTGTTAACATCGTGGTCTAAATGCAGTAGACAAAAAAAACGAGACAATCTTTAAAAATCATCCCCCATAATCTCGTGTCTCATTAGAGAATCAAGGGTAGCAGTAAAAAAAACTCGCAGTCAGTCAAGAATTCGAGGTCAACTGGGGTACGCTTGGCGTACGTCCCCAAATTTGAATCGATAGTGTGGGACGGGATTAAGACGAAATTAAGTCCTAGGGTTTAGTGTATTAACCGAAATCGGTCCATTTAAGCCCCAATCAACACTTACATTTGCGAAATCGGCCCTAATTCGAGAACCCCATAAACCCTAGATTTCGAACAAAGGCTAAATGCGACTTATTCCTTCGATTGAAACACAAATATATGATGTTGAGTAACCGAAAAGCTTACTTGTGTGTTGAATTTGACAAGAAAAGAAGCAAAATCGAAGATCTTGAAGTTGCTGGTTGCCGTTTGTGGTTGAGAGAAAAATTGTGAAAGAAATAAAGAAGAAGTCAAAGGGTCAAAAGATATACCTGGTCGCCGTGTTACACGGGGCGTAACTCAGAGTTACGCGGGGCGTAACCTTATCCCCATGCAACTTCATACGCGATCAGACGTTCAATTACGCTGGGCGTAATGTAACTTACGCGGGGCCTAAGTTTAATTATAAATTTCTTTCTTTCTTTAATTTGACTTCCTTTTCTTTTAATTATTTAATTAAGGGACTTAAACTTTAATTATTATTATTTTTTTTCTTTTTAATTTCTTCAGCAAATGATGACTTCACGATGAGTGATAAAAAAATAAAAAAATGTGAGACATCATAACCACTTATCTTTGTCGAGGTCAAACGACAACGGTTGATCAAAAACCTTTGCATGCAAGAATTGGTTACGAAAATACCCGCTTTCGGGACCCGTTAGAATATTTCCTTTGTTTTCCTTGCACCTTTAACTAAAAGCGGAAAAAGAAGTGACCTAACTAGTCAAGAACAGCAAGAGCTCGGTCTTCCACTTAACCACCACAATACGCCTCGCTATACTACGCCTCATGGATTGAGTTGGACGAATCAACAAAGTAGTAGGCTAAGCAGGTCAAGAATTCCCTAATCGCTTTCATTCTCGAAACCCATGTAAAAAGTAACGTCAAGCAATGTGTACAATCCCAAATTCCTGCAAATAAAACAAGAACCTACCCGACAAGTGAAATGATATCATCGAAAATCAACTAAAAATAAAAACTAACTAAAACTAATAACGAATAATCAAATAAACTAAATTAATGACAAACCGTTCCCCGGCAACGGCGCCAAAAACTTGATGTGCACAAAAGTACCCATTAATTTTAATATTTATAACCTAACAAACATAGACTAACTATGCACTTATAGGCAGTGTACCTAGTCAGATTACAGTATAGCTTAGGTAAGTCGGATGTCGATCACAGGGAACGGTGGATTAATTTAATATATTTAATTATAGGTTACAGGTCACACGAAAAGAATAAAAGAAATAATTTAATAAATCTCAAACTAATAATTAATTAACCATTCTCGATAAACTAACGGGGAAGCAAATCTCTTAAGGTACTTTGGTTTAGACAAATTACACTTTAAAAACATAGACAATTGCATACACAAATTCATTTATTCATGTTCACCGATTCCTAAAATGATTAGATTCGCGTTCACTATAACTAATTCTTTAGCAAACAAGTTAATTCAAACAGTGATCAATTGGTTAAACTAACATGCTTCCTAGTGTTCAGTTCGTATCAAGCAAGACCTGTAAATATAGTTAACCAAATTAAACATTCAATTAACCTCTTGTTGATGGTCATCAAACAAGGCTCACACATTAACTTACTTATTCCCATGTTAATCCTAGTTTCACATTCGTTATTCCTAGACTTATAATCTCGATGGTCATCAAAATCATAAGAGAAAAGAAATCAAGCATATGTTTATACAACTCAATTCACTTAACAATTAACAGAAAATAATCATCATTAATACATAAGGATCTTTTAACAAGCTTGACAAGATAAATTAAACACAAACAAACTATTTAATATAGCAATTAGTCTAATAATCAAAGTTTCATTCAATCATAAACTCAAAGTAAAAGGTTTTTACACCCAAGTCAGAAACTAAATACAAGATAGTAACGCAATGGAATGCTAAACATGGTCACGTTAACAGCCCATAGGATTACCGACACATATCCGCTCTCCAACCCTTCCGATCTCCGCTCCCGTTAGCTTAACGGCCTTCCGGCCGCCTTCTAGACCCTCAAAACGGCTTAATAGAAGTTAATTGTCGACTAAATTAGGTTAGAAGTCGAATCCCCCTCCTGGTTAGTTGAAAATTGACATTTATAGTCTTTGTAGCTGACCTAAGTACGCTGGGCGTACATAAGATTACGCGGGGCGTACACAGGATTACTACGCGATTTGGAGTTATCTGAAGGCACCCAGTACGCGGCGCGTACCCTTTTATTACGTGGGGCGTACGGCTAGTTTAGGCTTTACGCTGGGCGTACTGCGACTTTACGCGGGGCGTAACCCACTTCTTTAGCATATTTAATTCCTTTTAACTCCTAAGTCCGGTTTCCGCTTCAGTCTTTTCTTTTGTGCTTTATTGACAACGAATAGCTGCAAAACATAATTCAAAGTATTATGAGTACTTTTTAGTTCTAAAATAGAATAAATAAGGCCAAAATATTAAGATAAAGTGCATAAAAATATATACAAAAATACACATATCACCTAGTGAGGGAACATTCCATGTCCACATCTTGTGAGGTTTTTTGGAAACCTTCTTAGTAGGGACAAGATTAATGTGTCCAGGAAGACAATACCACAAGCATGCTTTATCTACACCATTAGATGAATCAATATTTAAGACACTATTGCCTGAGCTATCAACACAATTCATAGTTTCATAAAAACCATTACAAGATAAAGCTTCAAAAATAAAAACACCATTTTTATAAGCTAAAATCAAACCATTCATATCATTAAAAGAATATCGAAATCCTTGTCTAAAAAATGCATGAAAAGAAATAATGTTTTGAGTTATTTCTAAAGAATAGCAACAATTAATCAAATCTATCCTAACATCACTACTAAGCATAAGACCATAAGTCCCAATCTTCATAATAGGAGAACATCGTTATTTATGATGATCATATGTATTCTTCCATGCTTTACCTCCTCACTTTCCCTTAGCCCCTGCAAATAGGAACAAATATGAAATCCACATCCTGTATCAAGGACCTAAGAACGAGTAAGTTGTGAGTTATTGACTTGAATAGTGTACATACCTGCCGACGATGGCTTGACCTTTCCATCCTTGATGTCTTGCAAGTATCTAGGGAAGCTTCTTTTCCAATGGCCATTTTTCAATACAGTTGTAGCAAGTGGCCTCTTTGGGGCCACTAACAACAAGAATTTCTAAAATTGGCATTGTCTTTGAATCATTGCTAGACGATCCAGCTTGGGCCTTGCCCATCCAGTTTGATTAAGGTTTAGCCTTCCTCTTCTTTCCTTTGTTTTTCCTAATGGAAAGGATGTGGGCACTTATAGCAGAAGGGACTTAATTCTTTTTCATCATTGATTCAGTTGTCTACAATAAGTTGTGGAATCAGGCCAATGTGGTCTCTGTTTTATTCAAACGAAAAGTCAAGATAAACTAAGCATAACAAGATGGCAAAGAGTTAAGGACTATGTCAATAGCCAACTCCTCGTCAAAATTCATAGAGCCTTTCAAGATGCTCCACATATCTCTGCATTCTCTATGCATGATTATAGCCAGATTCTCCCTCCTTCAACTTGCAGACCATTAACACTTTGACGACCTCATACTTTTCTTGATGTGCTCTCTTGTAAAACATTTCTATAAGATCTAAGCCATTTTTTTACGGCCAATAGTCCTTATAGGACTTCTGCAACTCTAGTACCATGGTTGCAAAAATGATGTGAGTGAACCTCGTTGCATCGTCATAGTGTTTCATGGAAGTAGAAACCTCTTATAGAGTAGTAGTTGACTCGTTGACATCGACAATATTTTTCTCGAGGACATATTCTTTGCCCTCATATAGAAGAATCATCTTAAGATTTCGCATCTAGTCTATGTTGTTTAGACCAGCTAGTTTCTCTTTGGAAATGATCAATAGTAAAGTGAAGTTGTTGTTGGTGGATGATTGAGTAGCAATAGCTTCTCCTAGAGTAGACATCTATATGAAGGATGTAGTTTTAGTAAGTTGATATGAATACCTTAATATTTTAACCCATACTTAATATTTAAGGCTAGGATCCAACAATTCACAACTAAGAAGATGGATGTCGTAATCTTATTATGAATTTGTGAAGGTAGGTAAGAACAATTCACCGCATTAAATTATGAAACTCCTAGATCTTATGAGATACATTGAATCTTATCAATGGCATGTTTAATCTCAGATTTTGCTCTTCTACGTGTGACTGGGATACGAGGATCACAAACAAGATATGAATAACCATTCAAACACGCTTGACACCCTCAATGTCATTTATCATCTTCAAATATATGTGTCGTTTAATCACATGCTCCATTAACAATGATAATTTCGAGATACCTATCATTTATCTTTAAAGTCTCTATTAGTGTGTTGGTTAACCACACACGCTCCACTAACGACATATTAAAGTATGACGTTCAGTTTCATGGATTAGTATACTTTTTCATATTTTTCCTAAAGTAACTAGAGTGGGATTTAAAAAAAAGGTTCTAGTACTTTTATATTATTATAATTTTAATGAGATTATGTCCTATCGAATCTATTCGTCTAACGAACTACCACTACACAAGAGAGCGGTGGGTGATAGTCGACACTCATTTAACGACCATTTTATAGGATGCTTCCTTATACCCTCTTTATAGCATGGTTTAATGAATGAGATGTACTAACGATTTGACTTACTTGTCTTATACATATAGTAATTAACTTTTAATGATATATATATATATATTAAACTTTTCAAAATATGAGGTTTGAATATTAATTATTTAAATTAAATATTTTAATTAATTAATATTAACCTGTTATGATTTATCTTTATCTTTTGATTAAACAATTAATTAAATTAATTAATCATTATGGATTAAATAATTATTTACAACTAGCCAATTAATTAAATAATTCAAATTTAATCCTAATCTAAAGACCCCTAATTTTTAAAAATAGGATTGGGGTTTATCATGTTTTAATTGTTTAAATTTTATGGATTTTAAAATAAAAAATAAGAAAACAAGGTAATCCTTAAAGGCCCCCAAATTTTCGGGAAAAAAAAGGTTAATGGGAGCTAGGGGTTCAAGTACCTTAATAATTTTTGAAAAATCTAAGGGCGGAGGCTAGGGTTCCAAGAACCCTAGCAATTTTCGAAAATACCTTCCTTAGGGTTTAATTTCTATAAAGCCTAATTTTTATTTATTTATTCAACATTGTGTAAGATCAATTGAAAACCTATGGATCTGATACCATTGATAGGTTTTATAGGTTACAAAAAATATGTGGTAGGAAAACTTAACCCTAAGTTCACATGCAAACTATTGGATTTAAGTTTTCTCTATTGATTGCAACAACAGTTGAACATCAAGAACCCTAGGAGTTCCCTATTATTTTCGAAAATCACAAAGAGTTTTTGGGATTACATACCTCTTGATTATTGTAGTAAATAATCAAACACTTCCTTGTTGAATAAGCTTCATAAAGCAAGTACCAGAAATCTCGTGCCTCTGATAGTTTGTACCCAAACCCTATCAATAGAAGACTTGAAATGAGAGAGGAGGGAGGGAGGAAATTTTCAACTCTAAGGCTCTTAGAGTTAGTGGCCAAAATTATGAACCCCATAAAGGGTTTATATGGGTGGGGAAGGAGTCTAGAATACAACAGATTTTCAAAGATAACATTTATCCTTTTTCTTGCACCTTAAGGCTTCCAAGAAGCCTTAGGAACCTCCAAAACCGTCCCCCTCATGTGGGAAGGTTCTTGAATCCTTCAATGCTCAATTTTAAAACATTGCCAGTTCCTATACTTTTAATTAATTTCAATTAATTTCTGATTAACTATTAATTAAATAATACTATTTCTAGTTAATATATTATTCTTATAATATATTAATAAACTATTTATTGTTATTTATTAATCATATAATAAACCAATAAATTAACCTCTCTCTCTCTCTCTCTCTCTCTCTGAAAAGTCATTCTGTCAATTACTAGATTTGAGGGCAATTCAAAAGGAAGTTTTTAGTTCAAGTATATATATATATATATATATATATATATATATATATATATATATATATATATATATATATATATATATATATAAACAAACACACATACATCAGCAATATACAAGAACCTTGGAAAGTATCTGTGAATTTTGCCTTAAGTTTAGGAGTTTTAACATCAGAAAGAAGATAGACATTCTTGAAAAGGTTTGTCATTTATTATCACATTTGTTTATATCTAGTACTTTATATATATAAATATTAATATTATATGGCATTTGAACTTTTGAAAATTGAAAAAAAAAAATTAACAAGTAGATATTATTTATTAAAAAAAAATACTGTAAAATGACATGTGTCGAAGCTAATGAGAAAGTGATATATAGCAGAAAGGATCTTGATTTATTGGAGTAGATATATAAAACTATTATGTTAAATTATAAGTAAATAATTAGTATGTTCTCTAGATTGTATGAAATACATTAACATATTGTTATTTTCTTATTTAAAATATACAATATCATAACTATATTATCAACAATGCTCATAATACATGTTGATACTTAACAAAATGCATCAAAAAAAATGAATCAATAATGCTAGATTACTTTTTACTAGACTTAAAATCATACTTAATCTACTTCTTGGATCTCTTTGACAATCTCACTAGTTCCCTCGATGCCACGAGGGTCAATCTTAGAAAGTGTCGATGTTGGCTGTTGTGGAATAATCTCAGTGGAGTTCATTTGAGTAATTATGTGTGGCATTGGACTATCATGAGGTGTTTGAGAATGTCTTCTTCTATTCTGTTTCACCTCCTGGTGCCATTGCTTAATCATTTCCCTCGTTTGATCTTTTAGCACTGCACTTTTAAACCTTGAACCCATCTGTGAATTAGAATCATTATTCCACCGATCAATGGAAATTTTATCATATATTAGCTACTAAGTCAAAAAGGTATAAACAAAAACTTTATTCAATGCTTACTAAAATAGGATATGAACCTGAGTCACAAGAGCATAAAGGGGAAGAGTAATGTAGCTACAAATGACTTGAACAATCACCCTAGAAACAACAATGTCAAAAACATATTTCAGTTTTGGTGCAATATTGGATTTGTTCAAACTTCACATTCTTAAATTTTGAAGACCAAAGTGGTTAGA
The DNA here is from genome assembly GCF_052625555.1 of Lactuca saligna. NCBI lineage: Eukaryota > Viridiplantae > Streptophyta > Magnoliopsida > Asterales > Asteraceae > Lactuca > Lactuca saligna. The sequence continues at coordinate 52,660,266 of NC_136422.1, read as the reverse complement.
TATAATTCTTGAGGGTAGTGAATGGTACTTCGTGTAACTTACGCTAACAAAATCCTTGCGACTACTATAGATTTTGTTTCATGGAAGCATGAGTCTATCCCATACTGTAACTGCAAAATGATGATACACTTGTAAAATTATATAACAATAACAACGAGTTATTATATAATCTTTAAACCATAGTTATTTAAATTAAACAAAAAATAGTTTTATGTTATATATAGTATAACTTCTTTACAAGTTACAACACATATCATATGTGTGTTGTTAAGATTGTAGTCTGTGTGTTATCATTTAAAGTTCACGGAAAACAAATTTACCGTAACCCATATGATAAAAGCAACCTCAAATGCATTCTGCAATATAGATTTATAGGAAACATATATAGAATGAGATCAAACTTATAATAATCATGGTTACTGATACTAGAGATTAAATTATTACCATAAAGAGTGTGTAGTGCAAGAGAGTTAGGACGAATTGAGGTTTACTAAACCAGAAGAGATTGTCATTAGGTGTAACCAAAGGGGCTCCTATGATCACTTTGTTTTGCTCCTTTAACTGTAACGCCATTCTTGCCACGATCACTTGTAATTTGGTTCCAACGACCAAAACTATCTATCATGTTATAAATATATATATATATATATATATATATATATATATATATATATATATATATATATATATATATATATATATATAAAAGACTAATCAGTGATTAGTTTGGGTAAAAAGAAATCAAATAAGGAAACAATACACTCTAAGATGGGTGGTGCATAAGGTAAAACTTACAATGAGTGGAAGGAAAGATACCCATAGATACATATGCCAACCTAATTTGCATGTTTGTATAGTATTATTAGTTTCGTGAATTAGAGTTCCAATGAGATTAATTATGATTAAGAGGGTGTTTAGAAAAGCTTATTAAAAATGATAATCACTTTTTAACTTATTAGCTTATAGTGGAGTCAAAAGGGAATTTAAATTAAAAAAATAAATAAATAAAAAGATGTTTGGATTAGTTTATCCGATGTCAAAACATTATAAGATGATAAGCCTTTTTTAATGTTTGGCAAAATAACCAAAAAAATGCTTCCTAAAAATGTTGGACAACTATAAGTTATAAAGAGTTTTTATAAGTTATGAGTTAGTAACTTATCAAAAATAATTTTATTATTAAAATACAGTCTATCCAAACATTTATGTTAACTTTTACTGTTGTGGAACCGATAACAAGTTAAAAAGCTCATTTTTTTAAACTTTAGCCAAACACCCTGTAACAAAATATGTTAGAGTTTTATGCGTACCATGAACGTCGATTAACATGAATATAACGAGCAAAAACCGCATGAGAGGACTGTCAAGAGGGTGAAAAGGTTACTTATGTCTAAGAAAAACAATAATTATGCACCTTTCATTTTCTTTAAACTTAAATGCATACAATTTTTCTTGAAAGTCAATTAAAATAGTCATAAAAGAAAGAAAGTGATATGTACGAAAATTACTGCAGTTTAGAATTAATGACTTACATACATATTTAAAAAGTAGTGAGTTTCAATTTTTCAATATTCGAAGGACTTTGATGTGATTTACAAAGTATAGGGCATAGGGGTTTGTAGTCGTATAAATTGTAGGGGGTATTAGTGCACAACTTACCTTATGCCAACTACAAGTTTAAAGTCATCTTCTAATGAACGTTGTATGTACTTGTGGAAGTTGAAAGAGCTGCTTCTTGATAGATGAGCCTACCATTTGTATATTTAAATAAATAAATTTCGATATTTTATATATAAAAAGATGGTATCTATACACATACTCACCGAAATAAATCCATGGCGCAAAGTGAAATAGTCAACTTTAGCTACTGAATGAAAGAATTGCCGAAAGAAACATTTCTGTTTCATTGTATGCAAAACGTTTATCATTAATTATCTTGAAACATGTCATAGTTTAAATATGGCATAATTTGGTTAAACTTACAATCCATAATAGAATTGGCATATCAATTGGATCATTCATATGCCTTTGTCCAAATGTCGTTTGTCTAGTGAATCTAAACCGGTGAGAATCTATGTCAAAATTAAACATGAAATGCAGTTACTGTTTGATGACATACATTAATAATTATGCAGCTCATTTCTGCTTAGGATTCAAAATGATTATATGTTCATATAAGATAAAAAGGACACACTAATTACTAAAGTGACAATGACACGAGCCCAATGGATAATTTTGATAATAATTTTAAAAATATTAAAAACAAATAGTATTATGTATATATCAAACATTCATATGAATGTGTGTATGCAAGGGAGAGACAAAATTCTCAAAAAAAAAAATTGCATATATATATATATATATATATATATATATATATATATATATATATATATATATATATATATATATATATATATATATATATATATATATATATATATATATATATATATATATATATAATACCATTGGCCACCAAATATTCCATTGTTTGAGTTTCTTTTTCCCAAGCTTTCCAACTCCTCATCTGTATAAAAAGTTTCAAAGAGAATATAAATAACAACTTTAGGGGAAAGCTCAAGGAGCTAATCGCAAATTTGGTATCCCAAAGTCTTTCAACATTGGTACATCACTTCATAATATTAACATAATAAAACTTCTAAATGTTGCTGGAAATTTAAAGTTTCGAGCTTCAAAACTTTTAATAAATAGTTCCTCGCCTATTTAAAAAAGAATTTTATATCTTTTTCATTTCCTTTTATAATTAGTTTTAACTAAAATTATTAAAGAATAACAAAAACAAAATAATCTCTCTATCTCTCTCTCATATCACTTCATTGGCCACCACCTACATCTCTAGTGACATGAGAAGCCCACTTTCATCCATCATGATTAATCCTTCGGATTCTATTGTAGCTAACTAAAAACAACTATGTATATCTATTTTGTGCAAAATTTACCTGATGCAAAATTTACCCCAAAACAATTTCCATAATCACTTATCTCATGAAACCCATTTCATATTACCCATAATTATCTCTTCTTCTCCATCTTATAAACAAATCACCAGTTACTCTTTGCAGACCTACATATACTCCATTTATTCAACCACTGATATTGCTGCTCTATGAGTGGTGTGCATCCACACCTTCAAAATAGTCTGCCTAACAATTAATTGCGTCTAGAGGTTTTCAAATCCAACATCCATTTTTATCTAGTTGATGTGAATAGATCCAGGACCAGGTAGATTTGGTAGTTTGGCGAATGGAAATGGATTTCAATTCAGGAATCAAAGTATTACCATAATACCTGACAAAAAAGCCCTATATACTTGCTCTCGATTCAACAATACATTTCGACCTATAATCTTGTCAATAACGGGAATGCATACCATAATCTTCTCAACTTTAGAGTTTAGAGGTGTACAACTTTAGAATCTTCTCAATAACCCTATACTTTTGAAGATTTCAAATGTAAAAAAATTGAAGTCATGGAACAAACCAGGTTGATTTCTTCTAAAAACCCATCCCGATTTGTACATTTGTGTTCATATGTGTGTTAGTGACTATGTGTGAAACCTTCATTTCCCCTTCTTATTCATCTGTTCTAAAACCTGCAACTAAAACCCAACATTATTATTCTATTTTCTTTTCCGATTATAAACTATAACACAGTGCACACAAAAACTCTCATCTACATGGGTTTTTTCGACCGCGAAACAACGACACACACACACAAATTCAATGTCTGTCGATCACAAATAGATGGGGTGAGCACAAGAGATCCTAAGAGAAATTAGATACATTAGGTTTGTAAAGCGAATAAGAAGACACGAAGAAGAAAGGGTGTGGCTGAAAGAGAGATCAAGAAGGGGGAGGGTGTAGCAGCGGTGGCTGCCACAAGGTACCAGCTGACACCCGCACTATCACCACCACTTCCACCACCACAATTAATGCCACCGCCACCATCACCACCGTAGCAGCCACCATCACCGCCACCCACCACTGTCGCCGCCACCATCGCCATACCCCCACCACTACTGCCACCACCACTTAAATTCTATTGTTTTTATAATTTTCATAATGTATTTTTACATATAAGTTAGAAAAGAAGATAAAATTAAGCAAAACAAGCAAAAAGGGTAATTATGTCATTTTACATGAATTCCAATCCCATTTCCTACGAACCAATCAGATTCTGGAATTAATTTCAATTCCATTTCCTACCAACCAAACTGTATATGGAATAGGATTCAAATTTATGACAGATTCATTTTCCAATTTCAATTCAATTTTTTTTTTCAGCAACATTTTGCGAACCAAACAGCACCTGAGGGTTTGATATGTCTTTCCCTCTTTGGATCTGCAATATTTGCTTCAATCAGTGGTCCTAATGGATTGTTTATTTTGTTTTCCAATTTTTTAAAATAGAATTAGATAAAAGTAATTCAAAAAATAAATAGAAAGGGTATATAAGTCTTTTATGTAGGTGAGGGACTATTTGTTAAAAGTTTGAAACCACATGGACAATCTATTAGGTTTTTTAAACTTACAGACTAAACTTAGAAGACCATTTATGAAGTTTTGTATGAAAGAGAGAATAAGAAGATACAAAAAAGAAAGGATGTGGCTGAAAGAGAGATCAAGAAGGGGAAGGGTGTAGTAAGGGTGGCTGCCACAAGATACCTGCTGACACTGCAACTATCACCACCACTTTCGCCACCACAATCAATGCTAATTTTTTAAAATAGAATTAGATAAAAGTAATTCAAAAAATAAATAGAAAGTGTATATAAGTTTTTTATGTAGGTGAGGGATTATTTGTTAAAAGTTTGAAACCACAGGGACAATCTATTAGGTTTTTTAAACTTACAGACTAAACTTATAAGACCATTTATGAAGTTTTGTCTGAAACAGAGAATAAGAAGATACGAAAAAGAAAGGGTGTGGTTGAAAGAGAGATCAAGAAGGGGGACGGTGTAGTAAGGGTGGCTGTCACAAGGTACCAGCTGATATTGCCATTATCACCACCACTTCCACCGCCACAATCAATGCCACCACCACCATCATCGCCACCCACCACAGTCGCAACCACCACCGCCACTACTCCTACAACTATTGCCACCACCGCCGAAATTCTACTGTTTTTATGATTTTCTTAATGTATTTTTACATATAAGTTAAAAAGAAAGTAAAATTAAGCAAAACAGGCAAAAAGGGTAATTATGTCATTTTACATGAATTTCAATCCCATTTCCTGCGAACCAAACAGATTCTGGAATTAATTCCAATTCCATTTCCTACCAACCAAACAACATGTGGAATTGGATTCAAATTCCTAACAAATTCATTTTCCAATTTCAATTCAAATTCTTTCAGCAACATTCTGCGAACCAAACAGCACCTGAGGGTTTGATATGTCTTTCCCTCTTTGTATCTGTAACTATTTGCTTCAATCAGTGGACCCAATGGATTGTTTATTTAGTTTTCCAATTTTTTAAAATAGAATTAGATAAAAGTAATTCTAAAAATAAATAGAAAGGGTATATAAGTCTTTTATGTAGGTGAGGGACTATTTGTTAAAAGTTTTGAAACCAAGGGACAATCTATTAGGTTTTTTAAACTTACAGACTAAACTTAAAAGACCATTTATGAAGTTTTGTCTATTAACTAGTGTTGCAGAAATTGGTATTGGCGGCCGATTAATCGGTGATTAATCGTTTGACGGCCTTAAACCAGTTACGATTAGGGTGTTTAGCGGAAATTGGTTAAAATCGGACAAAGTTGGCCTTGGTGGTCTCGGCATCATAAGCGGGAATTTTTAAAAATTTTCAAAAAAATTTAATTTTCAAATTTTACACCAAAATTTCAAGCTTTCAAATTTTAAATATTAAACTAAAATTTTCAAATTTTTAAATTTTTAAAATTTAAAATTTTCAAATACTTAGTTTTTCAGGGAATGTTAATTTTTTAAATGGTTTTATTAATATTTAAGGGTTCCCGATTAATATCCGATTAATGCCCGCCTATTCCGATTAATCGTTTATCGTCATTCAATCGCGGACCTACTGCTGAGCGATTTTTACAATTTTTTTATTAACATATATATATATATATATATATATATATATATATATATATATATATATATATATATATATATATATATATATATATATATATATATTACCTACACTTTAAAAAATGAATAAACAGGTAGAAAGAATACCTTGGCTCTCCCCAATGCCATGGTTGCAACACTATACACTATTTGCATGATAGCCAAAGCACATATGAATGTGTTCAACTGGTTTATTGCTTCTTGTGATATAAATGATATCATCCCCTATGTCAAAATAACATCTTTAGAACATGTTACATGAAAATCTAACACATGTTTTATAAAATATTACATCATAAATAGTTAGTCAAATGAATTTGGTTATCTTATATGATCAAATTACCTTTGAAGCACAATAATCTGACGAGTTAAAAGTTGCATTAGTTGAAGCTGGTGGGATCATATCTTCGAAGGTTAGTGGTTCAGATGTAGGTGGAGAGGCATAGTAAAATTCATATGCTTGGATTGTTTTTGTTGTTTCTTGAGGGATTTTGTCACAAGGAAGCATGGAATATGCTACTTTGTTTGATATGCAAATTTTGGAGATTCCTCTTTGAGTGACTACCAGTAATAGTGACATCAATCCGAGGAGCATCAAAACTACACCATGTACAAACACATGTTTGCTTTCGTAAATACGTTACAATTTTCAAATTAAAATTCACATAGCCCTCATACATATATCACAGATTCATACTTGGTTTGAGGATGATTTATTCATGGTGTGAAAGTTCTAATTCCATTTGATTAACGCATCACGTGATACTCTAGAGGTAGAGTCCCTACCCTTTTTCTAACCCGAATTAATTTTTGTGTACAACAATTGACATATAACAACTTGATCATCTAAATTATTAGCATTGTTTAATTGAAGAGGACCATTCAATTGATTAAAATCAAACATCATGAGATGTTCAATGGATGGGAGATGTAGTTCAATGGTCACCAAAGTGGAAAAAAAACAAATCATTTGTAATCCATGAATAAATGTCATTAGCTACGCATGTATAAGATGATTATTTTTAATATGTTCCACTAGGAAGAAAAAAAAATACGATATATATACTATAGTTACCTTCCTTGAGCATCTCCACTGCCTCATATAAGGCAGTTTTCCTACGTTCCTGAAGCCACTGCATGACCATACAAAAACAGTCAACATACAAGTCAACAATTTAACGGTTTACATTATTATAATTAAATAAATAAATAAATAACAAGATCGAAGACCAATTCTTGTAAGCAAGAATTGTTGGTGAATATGTAAACTTAAAAAGATAGAATAGATTCTAACCGTTGAGGTAGTACGGAATAAACGTTCGATCACAAGTCCAAGAAAGATGAACACAAAGCAAACTGTCGCCAATGCCCAAGTTGGTGCCTCTTCAAGTGCATGGTTTGAAGCTGCTCCTTCGACCACCATTTTTGCCGGAAAACAGGAAGGTGGAAGATGACTTTCCGAAACATGAAAAGAATGAATTTAAGGAGAAGGAGCAAGAGAAACGAAGGACACGTTTAAACTTCAAAGTCGGAGTCAACCTGTCAATTTGTGTTTAATACTTGTGGGGATTTTAGCAATTAGGGTGATATCGAAGCTTTAGAAATTACAAGTTGAGAGAGCGTAAACAGATGGGGAAATTCGAGCTTTTATTTCGTTTTCATATTGAATACGACAAAAGTAATATTCGGTTTTAGTAATATTTACATTATCTTGCATTCATATGATACATAACATACAATACAATTTGACATGATGTTACAGTTCACAGTGTAAAAAGCAATTATTCAACCGAGTGATGAGCACATACAAATTTTGTTTAAATAAACAATCGAAAAATATATTAATGAACATCTTGTAATTCTTTTCGACGTGTTAAATTCCAACTTCTCAATGAGATGAAAAGTCCAACGACTATTACAATGTGGGGACTTTTTGAAGAAAGATAACATCAGTTAAGTGTGGACCGATTTAAGTGTTCGCTTTTTTCTAAGAAATTTGCTAATTTATGTGAATTATTACTTGTAAGGGTAACGAAGTATTAGATTCGTACAAAAAATACCATTGAATTTTTTTTGTACATATATCACCAATCAACTATAGCTTTTGTACATATATGACCATGTGGTATGTGAATTAACATACCATGTGGTATGTTATCACCAATCAACTATAGCTTTTGCACATATCACCAATCAACTATAGCTTTTGTACTATAGCTTTTGCTAATTTATGTGAATTAACATACCATGTGGTATGCCATGTGGCTGCTGACGTGGATTTTATTGTATATTATGTACATATTATACCATTAATCTATTTTTTGTACACATTATATCATTAAACTTTTTTGTGTGTATATTTTACCATTAAACTTTTTGTACACATTTTAGCATTAATCTTATATAATTTATTCAGAAAATATCATTTTAAAAAATACATATTTTTACATAAAATGGGTTTTCCATCACCTATTGTGACTCCTTGATTTTATAAGGTTTGGGGAAAACGGTTTGTTTTTTACAATAATACTAAGGACTTTCTTTTACAACTACATTGTGAATTTATGTTGGTCATACATCAATTGAAACCACGAGGTTTGAACTTGAGACTTTTATCTGGAGCGGCAAAAAAATACTCAATTGTTCATTATTTTAGCTAATGTCTAGTAAACATATTCTTATAAGTCATTTTCTTAGGAAACTTCGTTTGAGGCACACTTATAAACTCATGAAACATTTTGTACATGTTAGCTTATTATAATCCCCCATCTTCTTGATTATGGTTGATGATTAAAAAAGTGCATTGAAATTATATCGTTGTTTATCGATAGGAAAATGACTTATAATGATAAGCTTACTAAAATTTAGAAAATCAGTAAAATCCACATCAGGTGATGGGAAACCTACTGTTATGTAATGATATGTATTGTTTTCAATAAATTATATAACATTAATGGTAAAATGTGTAAAAAAAATAAGTTTAATGGTAAAATGTGTACAAAAAAAAGTTTAATGCTATAATATATACAAAAAATAGTTTAATGGTATAATGTGTACATAATAAACAGTAAAATCCACGTCAGTAGTCACATAGCATGCCACGTGGCATGTTACGTGACTAATGACCTATTATTATCGGTAATATAATAGTATTTTTAACAAAGGTGAAATTTAATGGTCATGTGTACAAAAGCTATAGTTGATTGGTGATATGTGTAAAAAAAAATTCAATGGTATTTTTTGTACAAGTCTAATACTTCATTACCCTTACAAATCATTTTCCCAATTATTATTTATTTATTTTTATCTTTTTTATCAGCTGAGTAATTTTATTAAGAAATTGGCACAAAGCTCACATAGGAATAGAAAAAATAGTGTTTGAACGCCAAACCTGTTTAATATCCAAGTATAAGAATCATCAATCAATGAATTCTTTATAATATTGTGATCCTCGAAAAGAACATCATTATAGAAACGCCAAAGAATTTGACACATGATCACAACAATGGCTTCCAAAACTAGAAGTGGTTTCGTCTAAGAGAGGCATATCAATCCAGCGCACCATATATTGCACAACAACAAAGTCTGGTAATTATATATGACCAGCTTAACAATCACCATAGGTCCTCAACTTTATTTTTATTTTTTTTATTTTGAACGACAAATATAAATATATAATAAATAATTCCTAAATTATTTCATTTATGTTCACAGTGAGATTTGAACCTCGATTTCAATGAGGGATGACAACAACAGATATCGTCATGCTAGTCCTCAACTACCTGGCAGTAGATGAGAACAGTAGCGGACACAGACTATTTTAGTAGGGGTGTCCCTCATACTTTAAGCGGGTGTACCTAATAGAAAATTTTAAAAAAAAATTACACTACGAGCCGGAAATTAAGCAGTAGCCCGGAACCCCCAAGTCTCCACATAGGTCCGCCACCGGATGAGAATATGCCCCACATCTTTCCAGAGTCACAAATACCACAGATAATGAACGGTATGCATCTAAGCTAACACATGTGGGATAAACTTATTTCATTTCGCTGAAATAATGCCCTTCGGAACCAAAAAAAAGATAATATTATTCAAGTTCCAAGTCCATCTATCCTTGGAATTCGCAAACTGAAAATCGACTAAAGATGATCATAAACCGAACTAGATTGAATTGATCGGCTCCATAACCACACCCAATCAAACCCATGTTGTCTCTAAGCTATAAAGCTTTCCTTGTTCTTCTCTAAAGCAAAAAACATTGGAAATCGGTTTTCCCCCAAACAAACCGGATCATAATTTTTCAAGAGATTTACTTATTGGAAAATAAAAGTCAACAACTAAACCATTAGAGAAGTGACACGTCATTTGATTGTTAGAATCGTAATTAGTACGTAATGCATTTCTGTTCAGTATATATTGATGTATTGTATTATTATTCAATGACAATGAAAACACTTCACTCGGTTTTCTCTCTCAATCAATTCATTTCTCATCTTTCTAAATTACTAACCACATTATGCATCCTAAAAAGCGAAATAAAATAAATCCCCAAAGATCTCAAAACAAACTTTTAGAAACATTATATAGAAATTTATGTAATTAAGTAAAATCAAATAGTATTTTATATTTTTAGTTGTGTTACTGAGAAGTAGTTAAAATTTAGATTGCTAGATAGTATTGTTGTGCAAGTGGAAAAATAAAACTAATATTTTAATATAAGATTGATCGGGTTTTTATGATGATTATAAACTAAATGGTTAATAAACTTACGGTGGTTGAGGGGCGCGTTTACGAACTGTTTATTTAAAACAATTTATATTTATTTGTAAAAGTCTTTATTAATTTATATGTTGTTAAAAATGTTTGAATTATCTTATCTGATAACAAACAAAATGTAATAATTTGATAAATTATTTTTTAATGTTTTCCAAATTTTGCTTACTCGTGTAAAATGAGCAAAAATGATATCTTAGATATATGTATATTAAAGTGTACCGTTATAACAAGGTTAGTATGTTAATTTGGTTTAAATAGATTATAAAATGTTTTAGATAAAAGTGTGTTTGGGATTGCTTATTTAATTCGTTTATTAGCGACGCTAATAAGCAATATTCAATGTTTGGATATAGCAAAAATAAAAGTTTTTAATTACTTATATAAGGAACTTTCATAAATCAATACATTTTAACTTACCTAAACCAACTTATAACTAGTTTAATACATGTTCGTTGAAGGCAGTGGCGGATCCTTTAAGGGCCAGAGGCCATGGCCCCCCGACCTTTTTAGCCTACTAAGTAGTAGCGAGACAGCTGCAAGTGAACTCTGACGTACTATGGGTGTGTGGTTCTTGGTGGAGGTGGTGAGGATGAAAGGGAAGAGCCTCTAATAGTTTGATGAAAATATGTATTAGAGTTTTTGAAAGAGAAGGAGATAGACGAGAGAGAAGTTGTGAATTATTGACGTGCGTAATCGATGTGTGTTATAAAGACACACGATTGGATGAAGCTTTAGGATAATCCTAGCATCCGGATGTTCTGTAAATGTGTGTGAGATAATGTGCAGCTGTTTGATGTGGCAATTTTTTATTTATTAATATATGAAGATTATTTGAAAAGTAGTAAAAATCAGGCAAAACAAGATGAATTACACTTTTAGTCTTTATTCATTAACTTACGTTCTATATTAGCTCTTAAGTTTTTGTTTCTTCATCATAATTATTGACAAATAAGTCAACAAAATCAACCTTCAATTTAATTGCAATAAATAACCAAGTATTGTGTTTGAATTACAAGTTTTAGATTATTTAACATATCATTGATACTTTAGAAACAAAAATGTATACATACATATCAATAGTTCATGAGGGATCAATTGTCGATGATGAATAGATACTAGGAACTTGTTTAGATTTTATTAAAGGTTGTATTTTTGAACCAAATTAAATATGTTTACATGGTTTTATTTTTGAAATTTTGGTTTCGGCCCCCCTACTTCAAATGTCCATGTTCCGCCCCTGGTTGAACGGGTTCACCGATAATGAATAATCATTAATTGTTTGTGTAATATAATTGTCTATAAAATTGACGGTGCATTACATAGTATGAAACAAACAATAGTTAATTGAAATGTGGATGTAAAAACAATGAATGGACTTTACTTTATTTTGTAGTATTATATTTTAATTTCTTCCTATTATAACATTTTACTATCACAAATCCTGATTATATAATATTTTTAAATGTTTTGTAAGAATTTTTGCACAAAGTTTTTATAGACTTTTTACAATGTTTTTTAAGCTTCTTTCAAAATCGTTCTTACAAATTAATACTCTATTTTCACTTTTCCAAAATAAAAGATAACAATTAATACTTAAGATTGATAACTAATATTTCAAAAAAAATCGACATTTTGCACGGAAACAAAAACATAGGAAAAAAAGGAAATAATAATCTAGAAATAATAATGACCAAAATGACAAAAGAAGGATATATCAAAAAAGACAATGTCTAATAACTTTCTCCACCCCACCCCCAATACCAACAATCCAATTCTAGCTAAAGCACAGGGAAACATATAGCTTTTAGCAAGAAGCTTCTACTATTCGCATCTAGATGCTTGTTGTATGCTCTAAGCGTATGAGATATTTAGGGCAAAAGTTGTCGAACCATAAAATCCTAACTTAAGAACAAAGGCCATGATAAATGGTTTTTAGGCAAAAAAAGCATGTTTGTTGTTGACAACATAATAATATACAATTAATACTATTTTTTTATACATTGACATCATAAAAAAAGAATCATTTCACAATCACATTCACCTTTTTACGTAGAAGTACTTGAATGCTAGCAATAACCCTCAAAGTCAAAGCTTCAATATTTTCATCAAGGTATTTATGTTAGAAGAATAATATGTTTGAACTTACACGATATCTAAAAAACTCTATAAGAAGCAGCTATAGCTCCTTTGGATATTAGTGTCATGATGTCCTGTTGCAAAAGGGAAATATTACAATATTAGCCTATTAAGAACATTGCAACTGAAATGGTGCTTGAAGAGCTCTTCAATAAATGAAAAAATTGATAATAGTATAAAATCAAAAAAGAAGTAAAAGAGATTCAAGTACCTACCTGAATATAAAGTAAAGAAACAACTTTAGGCATAATGGTGACCAGGTCAGTTTCATCATAAACTTGACTTAATAAATTCTGAAAACATTACCATTATAGTCAATCAACTATCAAGCTTAATATAATGTTTCCTTTTTTAACCAATAAAAAGGTCAAAAGAAAAAAAAAAAAAAAAAAAAAAAAAAAAAAAAAAAAAAAGAATACCCACTACACATATAAGAAAACATTTAATCAAGCAATTAACCAACCCTACACAAAGAACTTTGATTTATTCGCAATCTAATTCTTCAGGCTTAACAAAGAAAATAAATAATGTACGATAAACATATTTAAATATATAAACAAAAACGTTACTTGTGATTTGATATTGTCGGATTTGGAGGAATTTAGCATCATCGAAATCACAAGATTATGTCATGCATATGAATGTTAATCGAGAAAAAAGGGGGTTGATTCCTCAAATCCTGAAATAAATAATAGAAATTAGAGTTGAAATTATGGTTTTGTTCATCAAAATCGAAACATAACATAATCAAATTATAAGAAGCGCTATTAGTAAAAAATCATTTTCGGATAAAGAAACGATACAATCCTAGGGACTCTGTATATAAAATGACCATTTTACCATCATAACACTTTTAGTTATTTTTAGGACCAATGACCAAAAACTAATCTTTTTTCCTTTTTTCATCCATATTTTATTGTTTCATAATGATTTTAGTGCCCGAGTCGAACACGGTTATTAGAAGGACCCAAAAAGCATCTAAAATGACCATTTTGCCCTCATAAAGCTTTTAGTTCTCCAAATGTTCATGCCAAAAAGGAAAGAAAATGGACTCTTACCATATGTTCGAGGTGTTGGAAGAACATATCCACCATAAGCTCTTGCATGGGTTGGAGGAATGCCAACCTTGTTAAACTTAACAGAAAATTGAGGCTTAGCTTTAAGCCCCTCACTCTAAATTAACCTTATGTATTTCAACAAAGTTTCTTCATGAAGTTCAAGTGAATCCATATTTAGCTCAACTGTATCAAATCCCAGCTGCTTACATTCCTATTATGGTCACACAATACAATTTATTAGGGTGGAATTGGAAGTCAAGACGACCTTTTGTGACCCTAAATACCACTATATACTCTTTGAAATAAGATGAACCTTTTACACCAAATATTCAGTCCAAACTTTCAAACATTCAGAGCCTCCTATAAACTTCAAACCATTAACAAATTTCCCTACAGACTCCAACATATCTTGGCCCAACCACACATTATTAGCAAAATGTGCAATCAAGAATTGTATTCCCCTCGTTCAGTTGATATAAAATACAAAGTACCTCGGATAAAAAACATCAGATCATGAAGAAGAAGATGCAATAAATGGGATAAGTCATAAGTTCACATAACTTTAGAAATAACAAAAAAAAAAAAAATTACTAATTTCCGACTAGAATCTAGCTCAAATCGTCATCTGGCTTCATAAAACTTGTTTACAAAAAACAGTATTGGCTTCACAAATCTTCATCTAGCATAAAAAAGAATTGAAACTTGTGATCGATATGGTAATTGCTTCCCATGATTCACCATTGGGGTTATCCTTTTCAGTAACACCTTTAATGATTCATCTTTGGCATTCTCCTTCCCACTAAAATCTTAAAATTCTGCTCCAAGAATTGAATTCAAATGTTAAAAAAGGCTATAATTTTGCTAACACGGGAAGAATTGAAGTAAATTGATGCATGAATTTACCTTGGTGGGTGTTCTTCAAAGGCAAGTTCATTCTGAACGATAGATTTGAAACATACTCTTATATAGGCGTATCAGATATATACACGAGCCTGAAATCTAGGGTTTGATGGGATCATGCAGGAGGAAGAATAAAAGTAACTGAATGAAGATGAATGTGAGAAATAGGTGGAGAGATTGAAGGATACGTGGGGCGGCACTTCTACAGTTGAAGGTGGATGTTGAGCGATCAGGCGACATGCCAACAGGTCTTGGAAGAACGTAACTGTAAATAGCTGCAAGCTTGAGATCGTGAGGAGTAGAAGAACTGTCGTTCGTGGGAAACAACAGAAGAAGGTGCTGGTGGTGGACTCCTCTGACAGCGCTCAACACGTAGGAGTCCATAAAAAAAATAAGCGCTTCTGGGAGGCAATCTGAGTTTTGTTCGCATTTTCTTTTCTTTTCTTTTTAGGAATTTTTATTTTTAGGAAAATGATCAATTCGTCATCCGAAAACTTTTAAATGGAAAAATTAGACGTGGGGTAATTTAGAGTTAAGCAGTAAACAATTAAAATGAACATATGTCATTCATTAAATTAATTTTTTTCCCCAAACTATTCTCACGACATGAAGCATGGTCTCACGTCGTGACTTATAACGAATTACGGGGGACTGGCTAAGAGTAACCCAATTTTTTTCTATAGCCCAATAAGTTTAATTAGCCCAGCAAGTACTACATGTCGTGAACTTGCCTTTCACTTCGTGGCCCTTAAAAGTTACGGGGGACCTTTTCATAAACACTATGACCTACCTTCTCATTTGTTTATGCACTTGCGCACGAACGAAAGTCCCCACAGCCGATTTTCTACATTTTTTTTTCCAAATTGCTTGCATTTTCTTGTCTTTTAACTTCATCCGGTAAGTATTTCATCTCCTAATTGCTGATATTGTTTATATCTTATGCATTTTGGTGCTTAGGGTTTATATAGATTTGAAAAATCCCTAATTGGTTGAATGTGTTTGTACTTTAAAGTTGCATGGCCTTAGATTAGGGAGATAAACAAACCCCAAGTATGATTTTTATTGGATTTGGGTTGTAAAATACTCGACTCAGTTTCACATCCTGACAGCGCTCCACGACGTGGAACGCTAGCCCACGTCGTGAATCCTGGGCGACCAGTTTCCTGTATTGTTTTTAATATAATATGTTGGGTGTTTTGTTTTGTTTTTGGTTTGTTTTTAATGATTTCAGGCAAATGGCTCTTAGAAGGGCAGTCCGGTAAGAGAATAACCTGATTGATGTGGCTAGCATTCACCCGTTGTATCGTTTTCCGCAAAATTTATCTCGGACTTTGTTGACAACTTACGAAAATCGGTTGGGATGGCTTTATAACCGCGAGTTTGCACTAGCACCCATTGTGGATTGGAGATGACTACGAGGTGTGGGCATGGTTTTGGAATTGGAGCGATATTGGACAAAGGTATATGAAGGAGATGGTTTTTTATTTACGTGTCATGGTTGGAGAAATCTTTTCACTGTTCAAGAGCCCGTCTATCAGGAATATCGGTAGAATTTTTCACTACCGTAAGCTTTGAGGAAAGGACTATGGATTTTGATTACAACCGGGCGCTTGTTTTCCGTTTGGGCGAGATTTATCGTGAGTTCAGTCTTCGCAAGTTCGCATGGTGCATGGGCTTACACATAGAGGTGGAAACTCAATCCCAATTTTTTTGCCATTCTTGCTTGGATGTGTTCGGGATTTTACACCCGGAACTTTGGATGTCCAATTTTGGAGGACTAACTCAAATCACGAGTATAATTCTCGTGATGCTAGTGAGGCACAAATTCGAAGTCATGTTCATCGATTCCTTCATCGCCTTGTCACTTTTCTATCAATCACAAGCATCATGGTGATAAGGTTTCCATCCAGAATTTGTTTTACTTGTGGAGTATCATCACGCCATGGGTTTGTTGTGATCTTCCCTACATGCTTGCATGATTTTTGGAAAAAAAAAAAAGCGGCCGACTCTAGGCAGGGGAGTCCAATCATGGGTCGACATCTAGTCACCCCCCTTGCCCGATCTTACAAGATTTTGTCTCCTGATTTTGTTCGGAATCTTACTCGTTCCCCTGACAATGAATTGACAATTCAAGTGTTGTGTATTATAAGGGTGGTAGTGAATGTTGGGGGCTGCTATGTGATACCCCCGAAGGATGGCGAGAAGCATAATAAGCAACACGAGCCACAACCACAACCACGAACTCGGCGGAGGAATGTTAGAGGTCGAGGAGAGAGAGGGCAGTCGGTGCATTTACATACACCTTTTGGAGGAGATATGGCGAGATATTTTGATCAATTATCCTTGAATACTAATTGGATCGGGGTACAATGGAGAACATGGTCCAACATTTCGGTATTGAGAAACCACCACCTTTGGGGAGTCAATACCCCATTTGTCCTACATGGAGCTCTTATCAACATTCAAGGAGGAACGAAGCAGGAACGAGTGGAGCCCAAGGGTTGTTTAGAGTTTCATGACAAGATTCGAGACCCACAATTGGTAATAAGTGTGGGGTGCATCGAGAGAGAGAGAGAGAGAGAGAGAGAGAGAGTAGAGTTATAAAAGAGTCTTAAGATCTTTCATTAGAAGCGTCTTATTTCATTAAGATTTTTGTCATAAGTCCAAGTTGAAAGAAGAAGTGGAGGATTTTATTTCCTCACTACCCAGGTTTCATGACGTGTCATTCATGTTCACGTCGTGAACCAAAGTTCAGTGGATTTTCAGAATATGTTTTTAAGCGACATCACGACATGTTTCGTACTTTCACGACGTGATTCTTAAATTTTCACAAAATTGAAGTCCATCGGCGCATTTTACTTTATGGTTCGCCACGTTTCTTCTTGAGATCATTATGAAGAGTATTATGGCTCGTTTCCTCCACCAAACAATGTGGTGTATGCTTTCCCACATTATTCTTCACGTTTTGGAGATTTGCACCACCTTAATTGAAGATTGAAGTTTCGATTCCATTTTTTTAGCACTTTACACATTTCGTGAGACCAAGATCCAAGTTTCTATCTAGAAGAAGTCCATATTCGAGATGCACATTTTATCCACACGACTGGATTTCGATCCTGCCACTACTATCCCTGGGGAGTCTGCTCCTTTTTCTCCCTTTTAATTGCTTTTTAATTATTTTATGCATACAATGAGGACATTGTATGTAATAAGTGTGGGGTAGGGGTCGAAAAAGTAAATTTCTAGAAATAGGTAAATTTAAAAATTTTCATAGGTTTGCAATAATAATCTGATAATTAGATCTAGTAATAATTTGAACTTTAGTTGCTAGGGTCGCATGGGGTGATCCGATGAGATCTCAAATGTTTTGTTGAGCCAATATACGTTATAGTGCATTTGTGGCCTCCTTAATTCTAGTAAAATCATGGGACAAAAACACAACCTCGCTTAGTTTGAGGGATGCAATATGTTTAGCAGCCTGTACCAGAAATGTATCCAGAAAAATTTATATCTTTAACCAATAAGGGTTGAAGTTAAACGCCCCTGCTCAAGCATGTAGGGTTTTGAGTGAAAAGAAAAAAGTGAGTTACATATAAAAAAAGAGAGAGTAATTACAAGAAAAGTTGAAGAATTTTTGGAGCTATGAAATTTCAATGTTTGAAGATCAAAGATCAAAAATTCTGAAAAATAAAAGTTGAAGATACCGTAAATCACACAAAAAGGTGGTGAATTCGAAGAAATAAAAGAGTTAATATAAAAAAAAAGTGAAGAACTCAAGAAGCTCCATTGTGGTATCTTAAAGCTGTAATTTTATAGTTTATGTATGCTTTAGCAGCTTTATAAAAATACCTTGAGCTTAGGAAGTTTTCTGCGGATAAATTTGGAGGGATGCATAAAATGAGCATTGTTCAAAAGAAGTGGGTGCGTGTTTATGAGGATTGTAAGTATTTAGAATTAAGGGGGGTCTTTAGGAAAATTTTAGACACAAATGCATGCATTGAGGTCTTGGCATAATGGCTAAGTTTGAGTTGGATCGTTCTATGTGGTGTTGGTGATGAAGCTTTGAATTAAAAATAGTTAAATTTGCTTGAGGGCAAACAAAGCACAAGTGTGGGGTATTTTGATATTGTCATATTTATACATATTTTTAGGCAATATCGATTTACATTTTTACTAATAATTTGGTTATTTGCATAGAATACTAGTACTTATAAACTTAAATTATATTTTGCAGCCAAATTGAAGAATTTTTAAAGAAAGGAACAAAAAATGACAAAACATGGAACTTTGGAAACTTGGAGTACAAAAGTAGAAGAAACCCACAGATTTAGCTTTAATCACGATGTGAAATAGAAGGCCACAATGTGGCATTAGTGTTCTGGAAGATAAGTTCGCGAAGTAAAATCCTTGCCCGATAAGGATTCCTCCTAAGTCACGACGTGAAGATGCCTTTCACGACATGAAACTCAAATTTCGAGAAAATTATATAAAACCAAGATCATTATGATTAAAACGACTTTTTATTGTCTTGGAAGGTTCCTGGAGATGATTTTTAGAAGAAGAAAAAGTCTGGAATTGGCTTTCAACACCAAGGGAGAAGAAGTTCATAATTTGATTCGTAGATTGGTATATTTAAACATGTTTTTGATTATGGATTTTGTTTGCTTAGTTGCTAGGATGTCCAGCTAAATCTAGTTGCTTCTGTTAGCTAGATGAAGCTTGACCTCATGGTGTATTTACTTTAGCTTTGATTTACTAGTTGGTTAAGACTTGTGTTGGATTGATTTTACCTAGCATGTTTGTTTGATAATTGATTGCTTTAAATTCTTATTCTGTATAGTTAGTGAATATGAAGTTACATGAATTTGAATACCTAATAATTCAGTGAACTCTAATTTATTAGAGCTAAGATCAAAGCAATCTTACGTAAGCAATTAAATTATTAAAATTAAGTTGTGCTAGAGAACTCATGATTATGACCATAATGTGTGTTCCTCAAATCAATCTTACATAGCTCCAATTTCATTTAATAATTGATTCTGTGTTAATTATTATGTGACCATACATAGAATTACATGAATTGATTAATGTTAGTAGATTTAGAACTACATTGCTAATATTGTCTTAATTAGTAACCAACAGTAATCGTCATAGCTAATTTATAACCCATTAAGTGAAAGTGGATTCAAACTAACAGAAGTGTTTGTTTATTGATTGAATTTGTGTTAAAGAATTAAGTTCATCTAAACTTGCAAAATTAGATAAATTCCATTTCTTTGTTAGTAACTAGGTTAATTTAGTTGTAGATAAATTAAGAAGTCAAAATTGTTCCCTGTGATCGACACCCGACTTACCCGACTATTCTATAATTTGACTAGGTACACTGTTAAGGTGCAATTTAGTTAGTTAAGTTAGTTAGGTTATAAATATAAAATTAGGTGTAGCTTATTGCACACATCAAATGACTTATCATACTCTTACCATATCCTTAAGAGTTTTGTTGCGTCTTTCAGATACACCATTCATGCTAGGCGAACCCAACATTGTGTATTGTGGGACGATTCCACATTCCTCTAGGAATTTAGTAAAAGGTCATGGGCTTTGTTCACCCAATCCGTCATATCTACCATAATACTCACCACCACGGTCAGATGTAACACATTTAATCTTTTTATTAAGTTGGTTCTCAACTTCAAGTTTAAAAGATTTAAACACATCCAGTGACTGAAATTTTCCATGAATAAGATATAGATACCCATAACATGATTAATCGTCTATGAATGATATAAACTATTGTTGAGAATTCCAAGAAGCCAAAGGGAATGGTCCACAAATATCTATATGTATCAATTATAAGACATCTGAAGACCTGGTGGCATCTAATCTTTTAGTTTTTGTCTGTTTTCCCTTGATGCATTCAACATAAATTTTCAAATCTGTGAAGTTGAGGTTACTTAACACTCCATCTGACACAAGCCTATCTGTTCTCATTTTTGAGATATGGCATAAGCGTTTGTGCCATAGTGTTGCTGAATTTTCGTATTTAATTTTCGCTTAGTACCACATGAATCCACGTGCAAGGTTTCATTATATGAAGTAGCAATATCAAGAATATATAAATTATCACAATACGTTAGAGAACCAGTATTGATAATATTTGAATTTAAAGACAAACTAAATTCAAATATCTATATGTATCAATTATAAGACAACTGAAGACCTGGTGGCATCTAATCTTTTAGTTTTTGTCTGTTTTCCCTTGATGCATTCAACATAAATTTTCAAATCTGTGAAGTTGAGGTTACTTAACACTCCATCTGACACAAGCCTATCAGTTCTCATTTTTGAAATATGGCATAAGCGTTTGTGCCATAGTGTTGCTGAATTTTCGTATTTAATTTTCTCTTAGTACCACATGAATCCACGTGCAAGGTTTCATTATATGAAGTAGCAATATCAAGAATATATAACTTATCACAATACGTTAGAGAACCAGTATTGATAATATTTGAATTTAAAGACAAACTAAATTCACCATTTCCAAAAGAACAATAATAACCTGATTTATCCAATTTAGAAACAGAAACCAAATTTCGTCTAAAAGACGGTACAATGCAAGTGTCTTGAGAATCCAAATAAAAACCAGTATCTAGTAATAAACTAAATGTGCCAACTTCTTTGACTTCAACTTGCTTTCCATCACCTACATAGATGTATCTTTCTACATCATTTGGTTTTTGGTAGTTCAGGCAACCCTGCATAGAAACACTTCCATGAGTAGTAGCACCAAAATCTATCCACCAAGTATTTCTAGGTACAGAAACTAAATTAACTTCAAAAAAAGACAAAAGCACAAATTATACCTTTCTTAACTCGTCAAGTGTGGTATTTTGGACAATCCGGCTTCAAATGACCATGTTCTTGACAAAAGAAGCATTTAGGAGGTCCCGATTCATTTTTCTTTTGATCATTATCTAAATGTTGTTTCTTTTGTGCTGGTCCCTTAGTAGCAACTTCTTTTCTCTTTCTTTTGCCCTTACCTTTAGAGGTACTAGAAAAATGAGCACTCTCAGTTGTTTTGTAACATCCCAAAATACAACTCAAAAAAAAAATTATTATAATAAAATCATATGCTGAACGTCATATCATAAATCCATACGTCAAATATCTCAAACCATAATAAAATGTCGTGATACAACCGTATCAAATCAAACTACGTATCAAAACAATCTCCCAGGAAAAAAACTAAAGTTGTGGTGGGTGCGATGCCATCATCCCGAGCTCTTCCCTTTACTTGCGGAAGTACCTGAAACCAAAACTGAAACTGTAAGCACGAAGCTTAGTAAGCTCCCCCAAATTACCACATACCATACAAACATATAACAACTACTGATCCTTGTCCACTGTATCGGACCAAAGTACGGAAATTGCATCAGACCGAAGTCCGGAACTAACCAGGGTCTTGCCCTCTGCATCGGACCGAAGTCCGGAACTACTGAGGCCTTGCCTCCTGCATCAGACCGAAATTTGGAACTAACTGCATCGGACCGAAGTCCGGAACTGACTGCATCGGATAGAAGTCTGGAACTACTGAACATAGCATAACATAAACATATCAACTAACACAACAACACATACTGCATACTGCTTCGGGCCATAACCCGGAACACATAACATGCAAACCTGTCTGAGCCACGAAGGCGTCAAACATACTAACTACTGCATCGGACCGAGGTCCGGAAACTACTGCTAGCTAAACGGGCCGGCATTGTGGCCTTAGACCCGTTCCTACTGGAAGGAAACTCACCTTGTGAACTGGCTGCTAAGTGTATGGCTCTGGAAGCTATCTACTGTTGCTCTGGTATCTCCCCGGCTACAATTCCACAAACACACTCAATCAAATACTAATAACTGCATTGGGGTAAAATGACTCTTTTACCCCTGGCTAAAGTCAACTCTCCCGGTCAAAGTCAACTTACAGTTGACCTGACTCGCCGAGTTGGGCCACCAACTCGCCGAGTCCCTACTCTCACTTCTCAAACCTATTCGCTGCTACTCGTCGAGTATGGCATCAACTCGACGAGTTCCCTTTCGATTCTAGAACTCAGGCTATCTGCATCCGACTCGCCGAGTTGTATGAACAACTCGACGGGTTGTTCTTGAATCTATGAAGATTGCCTTAGACTCGCCGAGTTGTATGAACAACTCGTCAAGTCCCTCCATTACTGAGTCTGACCTCCAGCTCACTGATTCCATTCTACTACTCACTGGTCCCCACTCGGAATCACTCAAAAGGGGAAAAATCGAGGACTCGCGGCTCGACTCGCCAAGTCTGAAGAACGACTCGCAGAGTCGCATGCATGCAGTTACTAAAAACTCGATTCTGTTTGAATCCAGCGTATATAACTTGTAGATCTGGGCTTCTTATGCTCGATTAACACGTAAAGATTCTATCTTTACGTGCCCACAAGCATCCATGAAGATTAAAAGGCTCAAAAGGCATAATAAAGGCTAGATCTAGGCTTCTCATGCAAGGCAACTTCGAAAAAGGAAATAGACCAGGGCTCTAAAACTCCTAAATGAACAAATCTAGGGATATCTCGACCCAACAAGGCATCCATACAACTATAAAGCTTGGAAAATACATTAAACTAGCCTTAGAGGTGTTGTAATGGAGATTTTAAGCACAAAACAGAATAATTTCGAGACACACCTGAATGAACTCTAACTTTGGCCTTGGATCTTTGCTCTACACTTCCTCTTTTTGGTCCTTTCTTCTTCTTCTTCTTCTTCTTCAATCCTTCAAGAATCCACACAAAACACTTTAATCATACAAGGAATGGTTTAGGGTTTCTCACAAGCTCTCTGAGGGTGAAGGAGGCGAGTTGGGGCACATAACATTGCTTAAATAGTGAGCAAACCCGGGGATTTAGGGTTTCTTCCTGGCAGGCGGACTCGCCGAGTCCCGAATATGAACTCGTCGAGTTGCGACTTACACGTGCTCGAAATCCCGTCTCTACTCGACGAATCGGGCTATAGACTCGCCGAGTCCCTCTTGAAAACTTCTAAATAAATAACATGGAAACAACATACCAGAGACGGGTCGTTACAATTCTCCCCCACTTGACTCAGACTTCATCCTCGAAGTCTGCTACGGTTGAATCTGCAAATAACTCCAGGTAGTGCTCTCTCATCTCATCCACAGCCTCCCACGTCCACTCAGACCCCTTCTGGTGCTGTCACTGCACCTTCACTAGCTGAATTACCTTGGTCCTCAAGGTCTTCGTCTTCCGGTCCAGAATAGCGACCGGCCTCTCAATATAATTCAGGCTGCTATCAACCTGAATATCTTCTAAGGGAACAACTGTTGACTCATCCACCAAACACTTCCTCAACTGAGACACGTGGAAAGTGTTGTGGATCTGGATAAGCTCTGCCGGAAGATCCAACCGATAAGCAACCCGACCCACTCGGGCCAAAACCCTGAAAGGACCAATGAACCTGGGGCCCAGCTTGCCCCTCTTCCGAAACCTGATGATACCCTTCCAAGGTGAGACCTTCAGAAGGACCATATCGACTACCTGTAACTCCAAGTCTGAACGCCTCCTGTCGGTGTAGCTCTTCTGCCGACTTTTCGCAGTCTGCAGTCTACTACGAACCTGCTAAATCAACTCGGTCGTCTTGAGCACCACCTCCGTGCTCCCAATGACTCGCTGACCGACCTCGCCCCAACAAATCGGGGTCCTGCACTTCCTCCCATAAAGCATCTCAAAGGGAGGTCGATTAATGCTCGCATGATAACTGTTATATGAAAATTCCGCTAACGGAAGATATGTATCCCAACTGCCACTGAAGTCTAGGACACATGCCCGAAGCATGTCCTCGAGAGTCTGAATCATCCTCTCGCTCTGCCCGTCCGTCTGAGGGTGGAAAGCGGTGCTGAAATGGAGACGAGTACCCATCTCGTCGTGAAACCGCTTCCAGAATCTGGATGTAAAACAGACATCTCGGTCTGACACCACCGATATCGGCACTCCATGACGTGCCACCACCTCCCCACATAGATATCGGCTAACTTTTCCGCCGATATGCTCTCCTGGATCGGTATGAAATGAGCACTCTTTGTCAACCAATCCACTATTACCCAAATCGAATCTACCCCATGTGCGGTCCTGGGAAGCTTGTTGATAAAATCCATGGTGATGTCCTCCCATTTCCACACGGGAATGTCTAACGGATGCATCTTGCCGTGAGGCCTCTGGTGTTCTTCCTTGACCTTCCTGCAGGTCTGGCACCTCTCTACATACCAGGTGACATCCCGCTTCATGCAGGGCCACCAGTAATCGGGACAAAGATCTCTATACATCTTCGTCGCCCCTGGGTGGATAGAAAATCGAGACTTATGAGCCTCGTCCATTAACACCTGCCGTACTCCGCCCCCGTACGGTACCCACACTCTCCCATGAAGGGTCAACAACCCCCGACTATCATAATCAAATGAAGCTACTCGGCCCACTATCCTCTCACACTTCTGCCTCTCCTCCTTAAGGCCCTCAACCTGAGCCTCCCTGATCCATTCCAACAACGGAGTAATCACTGTCATCCTCAGACATAAGTCTCCGATAGGGGCTACTATCACCTTGCGGATTAGGGCGTCGGCCACTACGTTGGCCTTCCCTGAATGGTAAAGGATTTCACAATCATAATCCTTCTGCACATCCAACCACCTCCTCTGTCTCATGTTTAGACTCGGCTGATCCATAAGGTACCTCAAACTCTTGTGATCCGTGTAGATGGTACAATGGACGCCATAAAGGTAATGTCTCCAAATCTTGAGGGCAAACACCACCGCCCCCAGCTCTAAATCGTGGGTAGGATAGTTAGCCTCGTGAGGCTTCAACTGTCTCGAGGCGTAAGCTATCACATGCCCTCGCAGCATCAATACTGCTCCCATACCTGTGATTGAGGCATCACAGTAGACCACAAAATCCTCTATTCCCTCTGGCAGGGTAAGGATCGGAGCCTCGCACAATCTCTGCCTGAGGGTTTCAAACGTCGCCTGCTGCTCAGGCCCCCAACGAAACACCACTGACTTCTTGGTCAGTCGGGTGAGCGGTACTGCTATCTTGGAGAAATCCGTAATGAATTTTCTATAATACCCTGCCAAACCTAGGAAGCTCCGAATCTCGGATGGAGACTTCAGGACCTCCCACTGCATCACGGCCTCTATCTTGGCCGGATCTACCAAAAGACCCTTCTGGTTGACGAGGTGACCAAGGAACTACACCTCACGCAACTAGAACTCTCACTTGGAGAACTTTGCGAAAAGTCTCTCCCTTCTCAAAACTTCTAGCACCTCCCTCAGGTGCTCCTCATGCTGCTCCTGAGACTTGGAATATACCAAGATATCATCTATGAATACTATCACAGACTGGTCCAGCATCGGTCTGCATACGCGATTCATGAGATCCATGAACGCGGCTGGAGCATTAGTGATCCCAAAAGGCATCACCACGAACTCGAAATGACCATAGCGGGTCCTGTAAGAAGTCTTCTGCACATTTTCGCCTCTGACCCGCATCTGGTGATATCCGGAGCGTAAATCGATCTTGGAGAACCAAGATGCCCCCTGAAGCTGATCAAACAAATCGTCTATCCTCGGGAGGGGGTAACGATTCCTCACCGTTACCTTCTTTAACTCCCGGTAGTCTATACACATATGGTGCGACCCATCCTTCTTCTTCACAAACAAGATCGGCGCTTCCCAAGGTGAACTACTCGGCCGAATAAAACCCTTGTCTAGTAGCTCCTGCAGCTGCGTAGACAATTCCTGCATCTCAGGATGAGCTAGCCGGTACGGTGCCTTAGCTATCGGAACCGCACCAGGAATTAGGTCGATCCCAAACTCGACCTGCCTCTCAGGAGGTATTCCTGGTAAATCCTCTGGAAATACATCCGGGAAATCTCGCACCACCGGAACATCGTCAACTGTCGTCTTGCCCTTCTCCCGGGCATCCAAGACATAAGCTACATAACCAGCACAACCCTGGTGAAAATAGCGCCTCGCTCTCGCAGCTGAACAAAGAGTTGGTCCGCGCTGTGGCCTCTCGCCCTGAATCACTAACTCTCCCCCACTGGGAGTGCGAACCCTCACTAGCTGTAGCTCGCAATCAATCACCGCCCCGTTGGGACTCAACCAATCCATGCCCACTATAACCTTATTCCCTCGCAGGGGAATAGGGACCAAGTCCACCGGAAACTGCTCGTCGAACAACTGAAGAGAACATCCTCTATGCACTCTGGAGACCCTCACGGTCCTATCATCTACTATCTCGACCTCTAGTGGACAATCCAGCTCCCCTGGAGCTCTACTAAATCTCTTGCTAAGCGCTAGCGATACAAACGATCGGGTAGCCCCCGAATCAAATAATATTGTAGCAGGAATGCCGTTCACAGAGAACGACCCTATACAAAACATATAACCATAAGCAATAATCAATAATAATATAGAGATGAAGGGAAGATACATACCCGTCACCACATCAGGAGTCGCTCGTGCCTCTTCTGCTGTCATCTGAAAAGCTCTACTCTTTGCCACCGGCGCCTCGGCTCGGCCCTGCCGGCCATCTATAATCCTCAAAGTAGCAGGGGCAGGTGCAGCCACCTTCCCTGCTGCAACTAAACTCGGACACTGGGACTTTTTATGTCCCCTCTGATTGCACTGAAAGCAAATCAGATCTGATGTTGCAATGGCGGTAGCAGGGGCCGTACAATCCCTGCTCAAATGCCCAGTCTGACTGCACTTGTAGCAGCTGGAACTCCTTGCCTTGCACACCCCATCGTGCAATCTCCTACACTTGCCACATCGACCGTGGCTCTGCTGACTCCTGGATCTGTGATCTAAAACCTTGGGCTTTATGCCCGAACTACCTGTACCCGAAACCGCCTCCGGTTTCCTCTTCTTCTCCATCTCAAGGTCAATCTCCCTCTCCCGAGCCCTAGCAATCATGTCATCTGGCGTTTTACAGCTGGACCGGCTCATAAACTGGCGGATATCGCTCCGCAACATCTCATGATAACGGGCCTTCTTCATTTCCTCATCGGCTGCATACTGAGGAATGAGAAGAGCCCTCTCCCTGAATTTGGCGGTGATCTCCGCCACGGTCTCTGTAGTCTGGGTGAGGTCCTGAAACTCTCTGGCTAACTGTTGCACCTCAATAACCGGTGAAAACTCCTCCCTGAACCTGGTAGAGAAATCTGCCCAGGTCATGGCATCTAGCGCTGCATCATCTCCAATGGTATGTCCGACCTCTTCCCACCAATCTCGTGCCCTGTCCTTCAGAAGACAGGATGCCAATCTAACCTTGTCCCCCTCGGGACACCTGCTCGTGCGGAAAGCGTTGGCCACATCCGCCAACCATCTAGTACTCACTATGGGGTCCTGCGCCCCGTGGTAATCTGGAGCTCCACATGCCCTGAACTCCCTGAACGTAAGTGTGCGCGACCCCATCATGGCCGCCACCTCGGCACGGAAGGTGCCCAATCTCTCATCCATCAGCTCTAGGATACCCTCCTTGATCGAACCGAAGATCACAGGAGTCTGCTCCAGTATGATACGAGTAATCTCTGAAGAAAGAAACTCTCTGGTCTGCTCATCCATACGCTCGTCCCCCGAGCCTATTCCTGATCCCTCCCCGGCACCTCCACAGCCGGCTGCTGGCCTCGAACGCAAAACCACCATTCTGAAACACATCATAGCAACATCAGAAAACTGAAATATCTCAAGGGATCATTGATACCAATACTAGCTTCCTGGTCTTGTCTCAGCCTTCCTTGATTCGAGTACGGATCCTCTGCTTTCAGTAGTACGTGCCCATACTACCTTCCACATCTATCCGTACTTTCCTCAAGAACTACCTTGACTCCACCAAGTCACTTCTACTACTACTGATCTCTGCTACTCTCATCCTAGGCTTGCCCTAAGGAAATCTCTGACTCCACTCAAACCAGTCCTCAGCTGCTGAAGGCCTCCTTGTAATGCTAATTAGACATCACCTGAATACCATCACATGTGATGAGGCTCAGATAATCCTTCGAGTAAAAGACTTGTGCCTACAACGGTTAGACTCAAACAAGAGTTACGCAATAGGGCCAAATCCAACACTCTGAGACTATTCAACTCTGATCACATGCGACATGACGTATTCACCTAACGGCTAACTCCCATCACCAAGAGTTCTACAAAACACAAAGTAAGCAGCATTCGGACACAGGAAACTACTCAAACAAATCTATTCTCATAACGAGAAACTGTACTAGCATACAATGCTAAGCTCTAAACAGGCTATTCTTACTATTGTCTACTCAATACTAGCATGCAAATCTTGTAAAGCTGAAACACATATGGCAGGTACATAAGGCATCCTCCTAGATCCTTAGTCCTATTCTATCATGCGGTTCTACTGAAACTAAAACTGACAATCATAACATAACTTGTATGGGTAATTTGGGAGTAGTTACTTGAGCTCGGCTGATCGCATGCACCACACCCTTATCTCGTTTAAAAATTCTTTTCTTTCTAAGTGCTTTTCAAAATCTCTTCCGAATATATATATATATATATATATATATATATATATATATATATATATATATATATATATATATATATATATATATTTCCTTTTTAAAATCTTTTTATCTTTCCCTTAGTTTGAGTTCAGATACACCCGGAAGTGTATCCGAATCACTCAACCCAAGGCTCTAATACCAACTTGTAACATCCCAAAATACAACTCAATTTTTTTTTATTATAATAAAATCATATGCTGAACGTCATATCATAAATCCATACGTCAAATATCTCAAACCATAATAAAATGTCGTGATACAACCGTATCAAATCAAACTAAGTATCAAAACAATCTCCCAGGACAAAAACTGAAGCTGTGGTGGGTGCGATGCCATCATCCCGAGCTCTTCCCTTTACTTGCGGAAGTACCTGAAACCAAAACTGAAACTGTAAGCACGAAGCTTAGTGAGCTCCCCCAAATTACCACAAACCATATAAACATATAACAACTACTGGGCCTTGCCCACTACATCGGACCGAAGTCCGGAACTAACCAGGGCCTTGCCCTCTGCATCAGACCGAAGTCTGGAACTACTGAGGCCTTGCCTCCTGCATCGGACCGAAATACGGAACTAACTGCATCGGACCGAAGTCCGGAACTGACTGCATCGGACAGAAGTCCGGAACTAGTGAACATAGCATAGCATAAACATATCAATTAACACAACAACACATACTGCATACTGCTTCAGGCCATAACCCGGAACACATAACACGCAAACCTGTCTGAGCCACGAAGGCGTCAAACATACTAACTACTGCATCGGACCGAGGTCCGGAAACTACTGCTAGCTAAACGGGCCGGCATTGTGGCCTTAGACCCGTTCCTACTGGAAGGAAACTCACCTCGTGAACTGGCTGCTGAGTGTATGGCTCTGGAAGCTATCTACTGCTGCTCCGGTATCTCCCCGACTACAATTCCACAAACACACTCAATCAAATACTAATAACTGCATTAGGGTAAAATGACTCTTTTACCCCTGGCTAAAGTCAACTCTCCCGGTCAAAGTCAACTTACAGTTTACCTGACTCGCCGAGTTGGGCCGCCAACTCGCCGACTCCTTACTCTCACTTCTCAACCCTGTTCGCTGCTACTCGTCGAGTATGGCATCAACTCGACGAGCTCCCTTCCGATTCTAAAACTCAAGCTATCTGTATCCGACTCGCCGAGTTGTATGAACAACTCGACGAGTTGTTCTTGAATCTATGAAGATTGCCTTAAACTCGCCGAGTTGTATGAACAACTCGTCGAGTCCCTCCATTACTGAGTCTGACCTCTAGCTCACTGAGTCCATTCTACTACTCACTGGTCCCCACTCGGAATCACTCAAAAGGGGAAAAATCGGGGACTCGCGGCTCGACTCGCCAAGTCCGAAGAACGACTCACCGAGTCACATGCATACAGTTACTAAAAAATCAATTCTGCTTGAATCCAGCGTATATAACTTGTAGATCTGGGCTTCAGATGCTCGATTAACACGTAAAGATTCTATCTTTACGTGCGCACAAGCATCCATGATGATTAAAAGGCTCAAAACGCATTATAAAGGCTAGATCTAGGGTTCTCATGCAAGGTAACTTTCAAAAAGGAAATAGATCAGGGCTCTAAAACTCCTAAATGAACAGATCTAGGGATATCTCGGCCCAACAAGGCATCCATACAACTATAAAGCTTGGAAAATACATTAAACTAGCCTTAGAGGTGTTCTAATGGAGATTTTAAGCACAAAACAGAATAATTCTGAGACACACTTGAATGAACTCTGACTTTGGCCTTGAATCTTTGCTCTACATTTCCTCTTTTTGGTCCTTTCTTCTTCTTCTTCTTCAATCCTTCAAGAATCCACACAAAACCCTTTAATCATACAAGGAATGGTTTAGGGTTTCTCACAAGCTCTCTGAGGGCGAAGGAGGTGAGTTGGGGCACATAACATTGCTTAAATAGTGAGCAAACCTGGGGATTTAGGGTTTCTTCCTGGCAGGCGGATTCGCCGAGTCCCGAATATGAACTCGTCGAGTCGCCGACTTACACATGCTCGAAATCCCGTCTCTACTCAACGAGTTGGGTTATAGACTCGCCGAGTCCCTCTTGAAAACTTCTAAATAAATAACATGGAAACAACATACCAGAGACGGGTCGTTACATGTTTCCTACTTCATCCTTTCTTCTTCTTGCACACAAAAGGAAATGAGCTCATTAAAAGTCCATTTGTCCCTTTGGCAGTTGTAACTGACCTTGAACTGGTTGAATTGTGCAGGAAGAGAAAGCAACACCAAACGAACTAGAAAATCATCAGAAATTTCTAGTTTCAATGCCTTAAGTTTTGAAGCAGGATGAGACATCTCCATGATGTGCTCCCTTACGTTACCTGATGCGTGTATGGGCTTGATTTAGTGACTAGGGTAGTGTTTAGGTAAATTAAGAGAGAATAGCAACCACAAATGATATGTGAATGGAAAGAAATAGATAGATTAGTATAGTAACAACTCAAGACCTATTAAGTTGTATACCGATGAAAACAATCCAAGACCTATTGGATTGAGTTCGTATCAAGTCAAGAACACGTCCCAACAAGATAATTTGAGAATTATAACAATAATTCAAAGTGAAGATAATTGTTCTTTGATTAAAGTTCGTGCATTACTTTTTCCATACATAATTTGGCTTTATATGAAGCCTTTATTACAAAATTTGGTGGTTACAAGCCAACCAACCAATTATTCATTAAAACTAGTAAATAGAAATTAAGGTAACTCTTGAAAGAACACAAAAAAAAACATCCATGAGACTTGTGAATGAAAAAAAACGGCTATGCTTGCTTAAGGAGCCATAAGAAGCATTAAGGAGTCATCATAAGCATTAAAGCGTAACCCTAATCCACCAAAGAGTGTCAAAAACGGCTAGGAGGCTTTATGAAGCAAATAGTAACGTTTTTAGCACTTATGAAGCCTTAAAAATGTTGCCCTAGTCTTCATGCAACCTTAATTCAATTTGTGGGTTACCATGCACAACCCAACCATTGAGCCCAACCACCTTCTAGCCCACTAGTAATCACTAATCAATCACATTTTGGGCTTTCATGATCCATGCATGGATCATCCCCTCCCCCTTTGAAAGGAATTGACCTCTATTCATCAAGTCCATCATCATCAAGATAAGGTGAACGATCTCACACATTAAAGGTAGCATGCACTCCATGGTCTCCTCCTAAATCTACCTTGTAAGCATTATCATTGACACGCGACACCATTTTATAAGGACCTTCGGCTCTTGGCATTAACTTGTTTTTCCTTTTGTTAGGAAAACGTTCTTTCCTCATATGCACCCACACCAAGTCACCTTCTTGAAAGACACGTGGTTTCCTATGCTTGTTTGACTTCTGTTTGTACAACTCATTCACAGCTTCAATCTTCTCACGAACTTGTTGGTGTAGTTTCATCATGGCCTTCAACTTGTCATTAGCATCCTTGTGAACCAATTCATCCTTTAGCAATGGAATCAAATCCAAAGGCATGTAAGGATTCACACCATACACTACCTCAAAAGGAGAGTGACCTGTAGCATAAGTAGGAGAACGATTGTAGGCAAATTCAGCATGTGCAAGTTTGATGTCCCAATCTTTTTGAGTTTTGCTAACCAGCCCTCTCAACAAAGCACCCAAAGTTCTATTAGTAACCTCCGTTTGCCCATCCGTTTGTGGATGATGGGATGTACTAAAAAGTAACTTAGTACCCACTTTCCTCCATAAAGTGTTCCAAAAGTAACTTAGAAATTTGGAATCCCTATCAGAAACAATTGTTTTAGGAATACCATGCAAACGAACCACCTCTTTAAAATACAAATCAGCCACATTAGATGCATCATTGGTTTTATGACATGGCACAAAGTGAGCCATTTTTGAAAACCTATCCACCACCACCATAATGGAATCCTTCCCCCTTTGAGTTCTAGGCAAATCCATAATGAAATCCATGGACACATCTTCCCAAGGACGAATAGAAACCGGCAAAGGAGTGTAAACACCATGCTTGAAAGTTGTTTTCGCCATATGACATGTAACACACTTGCCCACTATGTTGGTTACATCCCCTAACATCTTCGGCCAAAAAAAATGTTCTTTAAGCACTTGCAAAGTTTTGGTAATGCCAAAATGACCAGCCAAACCACCGCCATGAGCTTCTCGAATCAACAACTCCCGTATTGCATGTTTTGGGACACAAAGGCGATTGCCTTTGAATAGAAAGCCATATTGAATCACAAATTCACCATTAGGACCACCTGCACATTTCAAAAACATATATCCAAAGTCCATATCATATTGATAATGGTCCTTTAGAGTTTCAAATCCCAAGAAACGAACATCCAAAGTCACCAATAATGAGTAACGCCTCGAGAGTGCATCAGCCACCACATTGATTTTTCCATCCTTGTATTTGCATGAAAAACGAAAGGATTGCAAGAACTCCACCCACTTTGCATGTCTTGTGCTCAACTTTTGTTGCCCATTGATGTACTTCAAGGATTCATGATCAGAATGCAAAATAAAATGATTTGCACGCAAATAATGACTCCAATGATCTAAAGCACGAACAATAGCATAAAACTCCTTATCATAAGTTCAATAATTCAAACGAGCACCACCCAACTTTTCAGAAAAATAAGCAATAGGATGTTTGGATTGGATCAAAACAACCCCAATACCAACTCCACTTGCATCACACTCCACTTCAAATGGTTGAGAAAAATCTGGAAGAGCTAAAATAGGAGCATCACACAATAATGCCTTGAGTTTCTCAAATGCCTTTTGAGCTTCTTCTCCCCATACAAAGACTCCTTTCTTCAAACGACCTGTCATGGGACTTGCAATGGTGCTAAAATCACGAACAAATCTTCTATAGAAAGAAGCAAGACCATGAAATGATCTAACTTCAGAAATGTTAGTAGGAATAGGCCATGACTTGATTGCTTCAGTTTTGGATGGGTCTACGGACACGCCATTTTTTGAAACCACAAAACCCAAAAATGCCACTTCTTCCACTAAAAGCGAACATTTTTCTTGCTTTCCATAGAGTTTTTGAGCTCTAAGCGTCTCGAAAACCTGTTTTAAGTGCACCAAATGATCCTCCAAGCTCTTGCTATATACCAAGATATCATCAAGGTACACAACCACAAACCTGCCCAAAAAATATTTTAGCACTTCATTCATTAGTCGCATGAAAGTGCTAGGTGCGTTAGTTAGACCGAAAGGCATCACGGTCCATTCATACAAGCCATGTTTAGTTTTAAAGGCTGTTTTCCATTCATCCCATTCACGCATACGAATTTGATGGTAACCACTTCTCAAATCAATTTTTGAGAACACAATAGAACCATGCAACTCGTCCAACAAATCATCAACTCTAGGAATAGGAAATCGGTATTTTATGGTGATGTTATTAACAGCCCTACTATCAACACACATCCTCCAAGAACCATCTTTTTTTGGAACCAACAAAACTGGAACAGCACAAGGACTTAGGCTTTCACGAACATAACCCATTTTCATGAGTTCATCAATTTGTTTTTGCAACTCTTTTGTCACCTCCAGATTACATCTATAGGCAGCTTTATTAGGCAAAGGAGCACCCGGAATAAGGTCAATTTGGTGTTCGATACCGCGGATTGGAGGCAAACCCGGTGGTAATTCGCTTGGAAACACATCTTGAAACTCCAAAAGCAAATCAGCAATAGTGTTTTCTCCATGCACCATCTTCTCCACCTTTGCATGCTCTTTGGCCACAAGCATGTAAATAACATCACCTTTGTCAAGAACTTGCTCCACCTCCCTTTCACTAGCAAACATAGAAAGATTAGGTTTTTTTACTTGTTTAGAAATCATGGACCTTATGGCCGTTGGGGACATGGGTTTTAACACAATTTTTTTATTATTGTGTTTCAACTCATATTCATTGCTCCTCCCTCTATGTAACACGTCCCTATCAAATTGCCAAGGACGCCCCAACAAAATATGACATGCATCCATAGGAATAACATCACACAACACTTCATCTTCATAAGACCCCATCGTTAGACCAACTCTAACCTGTTTTGTCACCTTTATTTTGCTTCCATCATCCAACCAATGAAGAACATATGGTTTTGGGTGGTTTGTTGTAGACAAACCCAATTTGGTCACCATTTCATTAGAAGCAACATTAGTACAACTTCCACCATCAATAATCAAACTACACCACTTGTCTCTAACCAAACATTTGGTGTGAAACAATTGGTCTCGTTGATCCACATCAGCCACGATTTGAACCCCTTGAGTTTTAAGGGTTCTAAGCACCAAAATTGTATCATACACCGGTGCTTCATACTCTACCTCCTCCTCTTCTTCCTCTTCTTGTTGTGTATCATAAAAAATACCCGTCAACCTCTCTTCTTCCTCCAACTCTTCACGACATTCAATGGCCTCCCTTAAAGTCACCACCCTTTTGTTTGGACAAGCATTTTGGTAATGACCAAAACCTTGACACTTGAAACATCTAATTTTCACCAAACTAGTTTCTTTGGTACCACTAGTAAGTTTAGGAGCAACGGGAACACTACTAGAACCAGAAGGAGTGGAAACAGAATTTTGTCTATTGCTAGACTCGGGCTTGGACCACGACTTTGACTTGGGACTTTCGAGACTTGAACTTGAACTCCCACCATAACGTGCTTTGGTTTTCCCCTCCAACTTCAAACACAAACCACAAAGAGTTCCAAAATCAGCATAAGGATATAACTCCACAACATTGGCAGTGTTGTAGTTCAACCCTTTTAGAAAACGAGTCATTTTTTGTTCTTCAATTTCTTCAATTTCTTCAATATCCCCCATTAAGGAGTCATCATAAGCATTAAAGTGTAACCCTAATCCACCAAAGAGTGTCAAAAACGGCTAGGAGGCTTTATGAAGCAAATAGTAACGTTTTTAGCACTTATGAAGCCTTAAAAATGTTGCCCTAGTCTTCATGCAACCTTAATTCAATTTGTGGGTTACCATGCACAACCTAACCATTGAGCCGAACCACCTTCTAGCCCACTAGTAATCACTAATCCATCACATTTTGGGCTTTCATGATCCATGCATGGATCATTACCTTTGCTTTTATACCTCATTGAAATCATCTTTTGCAAAAAAAAGTACTTGTTTCAGCCTTATCATTTTTTTTGCAAAACATTGTTCAATTTCTGCAATAAAATCTTTAGCATTAGTATACTGCTCGTTCGCACCTCTAAAAGCTTCTGGAATGTCGTGCTTAATGATCATTAGACTTATGCGATTTGAGTGATCCCATTTTTCAGCATCCCTTTTATTCTCCATTGAACTTGTGGCCATGAGGATGGGTTGATCAATCCGAAGTGCAAGGTCAAGATCCATGCAGCCGAGAACTAACATAATGTTCTCTTTCCATTCCTTGAAGTTAGTCCCATTGAGAACTGGAATGTGATTCAAGTTGGAAGATAGTATGCCACAATTAGCATTTTTTGTATTTCATAACAAAATATTAATTAGTTTTTATGCTCATTAAACCATAATTATAATCAATAAAATTCAAATTATGACATCACATTGTATCAACAAAAAATTAATATAATGTCTTTGAACAACAATATTAACTTGTAAGAGATATTGTGTATAAGTAGTAAAAAAAAATTGACAACAAAACAAGTTAATCAATAAGCTCCTCTTTGGATTGACTGATTAATCACATGAAACCCAAAGATTATCTTATATTTACCACTATATATGTGTTTATCTGACCAAATATTCACCAACCTTTGGGTCGATTAATATCCGCATTGACAAACACATAAAACATAAGAATTTAATAATAATATTTGACAATAAATCATCCCATTTAATAAGCCCCTCTTTGGATTGACTTAATAACGACATGTAACCAAAAATATTTGTCGCATATTCATTATCATATACGTGTTTATTCGGAAAAATATCAACCTACGTTTAGGTCGATTGGTATCCCTATTAATAAACACATAATTCGCAATATTTAGATTCTTAGAAGATTAATTTTCAAAAAAAAACAACTTTGATGATATATTGTGTTAATAAATTTGCCAAGAAAATAAATATTGTCATAATTGAATTTATTGATAACCAAAATAATTTCATATATTATTAACAATGCATATTAGAATTCAAATTATACAGTTTTAAAATTAAATTGCGCACATGAATAACAAGTGAAGAAAAAATATATGAATTAACAATTTAAACATTAATCAATTAACCTTAACAAAATAAATAAATAAATAAAAATTGCAGCTACAAATATATACATATAATTTAACAAAAACTACTTTGTAAAGCAAATAAGTGCATCACAAAAAATTCAATTGGCTGAAATTAAATATAATTTAATTGTCAAATAATGCCTCTGTAGCGATACGAAAAGCAAAACCAAAAGCCAAATAAACAAATAGAATTCCTTTCATCAATTTAAAGTATTATCCTCAAATTATATCTTATAATCGAGAGTGCATACTTTCAAAAATAAATTAATAAATAAATAAATGAAATTCCAAAAGCAAGTATAGGTAAGTGATTAAGTAATTCGTATACACATTGGTAGAAAACTAAAATAAAGAAATCATGGGTAGACTCTTATGAATGAGACAAGACGGTTAACTTTAAATACAAACTAGGGAAGAATCTCGCTTTGTAGTATTGGATATGTCAATGAAAAAACACAGATACTCTCCTATCACATAAAACTTCTCATCCATGAAAAAACATGAACATAATCTTCTAGGGGAGTGCATGTTTGGAAGCATTTCTCATCTACCTGTTAATGAATCGTATAACTCAACAGAAAACACATCTAATGAATATAAAATGTCTGCAAGCATATCATGATTGTTAATGACTTACATCAACTGCCCAATCAGATAACACAATTCCTACAGATATTATACGTTTTTTTATATGCGATAAGGTTTTCCCTGATACAATAAAGCCAACCATCACTTACTGCATCCATACCTATTCCAATGCACATCGACACTACACCAAACCTACAGTCCCTCCCACGTTTCTTCATTTCATGCAACGGAGTCGCAACACATCGTGCTCCTACAAATAGTAATTATTTGCATCTCATCACACACCGGTAACTTCTTTTTTGGGATTATAATTACTTTAATGACATTAAAGAGTAAGTGTATTTGTTGTGGTTACCTGTTACACCCAAAGCATGTCCAATGGCCATTGGGCCTCCATTCACATTGATCTTTTGTGGGTCAAGCTCAAGCTTCTTTTGGCAACATAAATACTGTGAAGCAAATGTCTTCACCAGAATAAATAAAATACATATATAACAATTATTTCTCCACTCACAACTTTTAAAGAAAAGAAAAAGAAAATGAAAAATATTATTACCTCATTGATCTCCAAAAGATCAATGTCTTCAAATTATAGACCAACAGCCTTGACTACAGCTGGAATCGCCTCAGCATGTCTAATTCTCATACTTGCTACTAGTACACCAACAATAATAAAAGTCGTATTAGTAAAATTATTTTGTTGTATGACATTCTTGATTTTCATTTGGTAACAGGTATTTTCTATTTTGTATGCATAAAAAATAATGAACTTAACAGGCAACCACAAAGAGAGATGATGCCCAAGTAACAAAAATTAAAATTAAACTTGAAAGTACAAAGAAACATCACATAGATCAGATGTAGATAATTCCCATGTTCATCTTCTCAGCTCGTATGCAAAACCCTTTTCAAAACAAACCACCTGCAACAAGGAAATCAAACAGAAAAAAGAAAACAAATAAATATAGGCTCTCCTGATGAGTAAACAGTAACAAATTACCGAAGAAATCAAAGAACCCAACTGAACTCAATATTTACAAAACACAAATAAAAAAATAAAAAAAAATCTTGACTTGAAAATATGGTAAAGTCGAATTTGAAGCTTTTTTAGGGGAATTAGATCTTGAAAATGGAGATATGTAGCAATACGTATATACAAATTCATAAAAACATAGGTGGGTCAATTGAAAGATGTAGGTTGACATATGTATGTACAAATTCATAAAAGTTAATCTGAACAATACTCATATCAACCTCAAGACCTCCAACATTATTGTCCATCTTGTTCCTCTCAACCCCAAAATCAAAACATTGGAAGAGATCGAGAAAAGGGGCAAAGTTCATCCATTATCCATAAAAACATAACAAAAAATCGATTCAATACCTTAGTTAATAGTTATATGTGAGGAAAGCAGTTGATAACATGAAGATATGTGAACACAAATTTCATTGGATAGGTTCTTTGTGCCCGGAGGATAGCATTGGTCCTAGATTTCTACAGTTGTAGGTATTTGATTTTGTCAATGAGATAAAGATCTCATAAATCAAAAGGTTTGCAAATAAACTGCAAGAACAGAGCTTGAATAGAAATCGCATACAACAGAAAATTGCATATATAGAACTTGAATAAAGATGGATTAAAGTAGAAAAACAAGAAAAGAAAAAAAAACCCATACATGTGGAAGCAAAATTGTAACACCTGGTTCGGGTATTGGTTAGAAAGTTGCCAATTTGTGAAGGTTTTATGCATAGACTCGGCAAGTTGGGAGATCAAATCGTCGAGTAGGGTCGTGTCATCTTAGACGCTGGTTGGAACTGGCTCGGCGAGTCAGAAGGCCCGACTCGGCAAGTCAAAGTTGTTTAGAGAAAACCCTAGTCTCGAGGTTTTCCCCTATATAAACGTCATTATCCACCCTAGTAGCCTCCCTTAACACCATAGAAGAACGTTCACGGTCGTAAAACCCCTAGCATGTGAAGTAAGAATAATTGGGTGCTTATCTTTGAGATTTTAGGGAGGATTCCGAGTTTGAAGAGGAAGTATCAAAGGAGAAGTGTTAGATCAACCATCTTTTTCGTGTTGGACATCTGTCTAAGGTATTAATCTGCTGCCTTAAGCCTTGATTTTTTGCTTGGAAGTTATGGTCAACCTTGAGGAGACGCAGGCAAACCTAGATCTGGACCTATCACAAGGACATGATTCCAGATCTGGACCTCCTTAGGTCCCAAATATCATAAAGTTGCACCTTTTATTAAGCTTATCCCCTCCCCATGCATGAAAACCTTGTTTGAAGGTTAGTTTTGGTGTTTTGGCCATATGAGGCCTTGTATGAACGTAAAGTTTGCAACTTTACGTTACATCTTCACTAGGAGATTATGGATCTGAAGTTTGAGGCCTTAAATCCCACAGGAAAGGATTGAATACGTGAGAACTCATCGAGTCTCTATGTTGACTCGGCGACTCGAGAGGGTTTTCTCATTCACGGCCAAGGGTTTACAGTTGAAGGTTCACAACCAAAGGTTCCCGGTCAAGGGTGTTTGGTTGGAAGTTTACGACCGTGAACATCAAGGAACTCGACGAGTCTCTCGGGTGACTCTGGGAGTCGGTGACTGATTCAAGGAACTCGGTGAGTGGTAGGTTCCACTCGATGAGTTGAGGTCAACATTGACTGTTGACCTTGACTTTTACTTTGTCTTTGAGGGAATTTATGGGATGGTGTTAAGTGGATCACTTGTTGGTTATAGGTAGTTGAGAAGAGGCATCGTGGGATATATATGAATTCAACGTACCAGTCCAGCATTCCAAAGGTGAGTTTTCTCACCATATCAATGGGTCTAAGGCACCAAGGCCGACCCATTTTATGAGATGTA
Organism: Lactuca saligna; assembly: GCF_052625555.1. Classification (NCBI taxonomy): domain Eukaryota; kingdom Viridiplantae; phylum Streptophyta; class Magnoliopsida; order Asterales; family Asteraceae; genus Lactuca; species Lactuca saligna. The sequence goes on along the minus strand of NC_136422.1, from coordinate 52,618,901 downwards.
GTTTACTGATTGAATATGTGATATGATAGTATGGCATTTACATTAAAGACCACATGTAGGTTCCCGTGGCATTTGGTACAAGACCTTGGAGGGTTTCCATGACATCCTAATATATTTATTTGTATAGTTCGCATTATGTCTTGTTTGGTAGGAAGACCTTGTGGGAGTTCCCAAGGTAGAAAGGCCTCGTGGGGGTTCCCAAGGCAGGAAGATCATGTGGGGGTTCCCATGCCAGATAAAGACCACGTGGGGGTTCCCTTGGCATTCGGTGTAAGACCCGAGAGTGTTTCTAGGGTTCCTCATTTGTTGAATGCATAGCTTATGTGATATATGTAGCTTATGGCTAATTTGATGTGTGTTATGTGGTTTGTGCATGGGATATGCTCTGGGGGACTCACTAAGCATTTCACTTACAAGTTGTTGATTTATTTCAGGTACATCTGAGCCCAAGGGCAAAGGCAAGGCGTGATGGCACGACGTGCATTCTATCCTTCTTTCAATGATATGGATTGGGAACACTCTAATGTTTTAAAATAACATTTTATGAATATGGATTTGAAAACAATTCTGTTGGGATTTCATGATTTATGCAAATGTGTTTGATTAATTAAAATGAAAATTTTCTTTGTAAAATTTGGGTAAATTCAAGTTGGTATCAGAGCCTTGGTTTGAGGGATTCGGGCATACTCTTGGGTGTGTTAGGACTCAAACTAAGGAAATGGTAAAATTGTTTTCAAAAAGTTTTTGAAAAGGAAATGAAAAGATGAGAGTGCAACGCGCGTGATCAGTCAAGCCAAGTAATTGGTTCCCCAATATGTTAGCCATGTTATACTGATATTTAAGCCTTGTTGATTATATGGAACTTGCTATGTGTATGCTTTTAAAACTGTATAAGGTTAGGAGTTTATAGCCTTAGAATGATTGATTTGGCCTAATTTCTTGTTCCTTTTTTGGTTGTGGTCCTAGGGTAGAATCTTTTATTCGAAAGTCTATTTGATCATTTTCTGTGTACAATTTGGTTGCATGAAGGCAACCTGTTATGAGTGGTTTGATTGATTTGAGTAGAGTAAATCTTATGACAGTCTGAGATTTTTGTGCACAGTAGTTGTAGGATAGGGTTTGGTTGTGGTATAAATTGGAGTCTTTAGGTAAAGCAGTGGGGAAAGGTACAGGTAGGTGTGGAAGGTAGTATTAGGCCCGTACTACTAGAAGCACAGTACATGTACCCACACCAATGTTAGATCTGACGATTCCAAAGAGAACCGGTGCGGGAAGATCCCTTACATGGATATCCTAATCGTTGTGATTTATGATATTTCAGTTCAGCATGGTTATGTGTCACACCCCCAAACCAGAACGACGGAATCATTCGGGGGCGGATGGCTTCATGTAGTATCATAACAGTTGAATACATAGTAAAGAAAGTAAAACAACCATCATATATATAATTTAAAAGTTACATTGTTGAATGATACTTGTTCAAAACAAATTACAATATGATGACAAAAAGAGTTTTAAACTAACGCCTTAGCATCACTTCTCCAAAAGTTGGGGTTTACCTGTATTACTGAATCCCTGAGAAATACAAGTAGTTTTGAAAGAGTGTCAATAATTAAGTTGGTGAGTTCATAAGCGTTTATGTATAAAATTTGTAAGTTTGGCATAAAATCACTGAGTTTGTTTCTGAAAAATCCAATATTTTTCCATGAGTGTGTGGTAGTTTAAAAGTTCCAAACTTTAATGCATTAGTAGTTTTCATGCCTAGAATAACAGGTTTATGTATATATAAAATAACTAAGACATTTGGTAACCCCATAAATCATCGTGTTTTTAATACTCCATGTGAGTTTTATAACCATGCTATTGACCTAGTCTGCCTGTAACAATGTTCTTAAGGCGTTGGAATGTTATGAAGTTTGTCACCCCAGACCCGCCGTTCTAATTGTAGCTAACAGTTTAGGTGCAGGATTGTTAATCTCATATAGATCTATACACAAGTATCACACTCTCCCTACAAGAGATTATGGTATATAATACATGACTTTAACTGCATACTTGAAAGTACGTGAAGTTGAATGTCTCACAAAAATTTGTATTAAATAGATTTACGTATGAAAAGTCCATTTGTTCTTGTATGTGAAAGTATTTCCTTGATATAGTACTTATAGTATGTAGAATCTAATGAATATCTAGTAAACTATACCTATTATAGTTTTTCCAAAAGTGTGTTTCGTTTTTATTGTAAACCCTAGAGTAGTGTCGACTTTGTATGTAAAGTATAACATTAATGAACATTAATACTCAAAATTTAAATATAGTGTTTGATATTTATATAACAACATGTTTCATTCCAAAAAGACAAAGTGTTATCATGATATATTGTATGAGAATGTTTTCGTATGAAAGTTATAAATCACATATGATTTATTATATAACAAAAGTATAGTAAAAGATTGATGTTTTTCACACGAGGATAACTGTGTGTGTACTTGTACCCCCACCCCCCCCCCCCCTCTTTAAAATGTATAAAAGCATTTACAAAGCATTTGAAAACGTAGCTATGGGGTTATGAACCACTTGATAGATTGAAGAAAGTGAGACGAAAACCGAACAAAACTTTGGCAGGAGAAGGCGGATTTCTTGGGATTCTTGGGAATCTCGGGAGCGTAAAACTTCCTTCAGGACTTGGGTATGAAAACTGGGAAGATATTTCTTGAATTCAAAACGGAGCAAAAACGCAAGAGAAGGAGAGAAAATGAGCAATTATGCCCGGAACCCTCGCATCCCTTTTATAGGGGGGTTGAACCGCCTCGGTACACTGGGCATACGAGGTTATGCGGGGCGTAGTGGACGTCATTACTTATGCACTTCGGATAGGAGATCTTATGTCCGATGGGAGAGCCTGTTGGCCGATGGGACGAGGCTCCTATCCTCCAGTACGCGGGGCGTAAATGGATTTTTCCAACTTCTAAATTACATAACTTTTGCGTACGAGCTCCGTTTTTCATGTTCTTTAAATCCACGCATAGGTGAGAATGTACTCTACAACTTTTATTTAGACTTCGTTGGCTAATTTTGAATTTATTTTAATTATATTATTTTTAACAGACCGGGACACGAGAAGTCCGTTAAAAATCCGTAACTTGTTCATCCGATGTCCGTTTTCAACAGAATTTCTACCGTTGCACTACTATTTTTGGGATCTTCGATTCTCATTTAGGTTGTTTCGGCTAGAAATCGCTCGATATCTATTTCGAGTTTTCAATTGTCTACCATTGTACCGAAACTTCGAAAAATCATAACTTTCTCATACGAAGTCGGATTTTGACGTTCTTTTTATGCACGCTCACGGTTTAGTATAATCTACGACTTTCATTTAGATACCTAAGGCTAAAAAGTATTTTATTGAAATTTCTCGTTTTACGTTTAACCGTATTGACTGTTTTTGTTGTGTATCTTAGGTTGGTCATAACCTCTTCGTTATAATTCGGTTTTCACTGTTCTTTATATTTCTAAAACCCTTGACACGATATCTATCATTTATGAAATCCAGAAGATGACTTTTGAACATTTTATTTTGACAATAATTTCATTATCTCAAAAGAGGTTACAATTCTTGACTTTTTAGGTCATCACATTGATTCGAAATATCGGGTTGTCACATTTTGACACGATTTGGAGCGGGAGGATCAGGATCGGGATCTGGATCCGGGGCAGGATCAGTAGACACTACTGATGTCATTGATGAGAGGTTGTACGATCTTATTTCAGCCGAGGTTACCTGGGGTATCCTTGACGTTACCCGGGTCATATTTGGGACGATCAAGGAGGACATTATCGAGACTATGGAGGAGAGACTCCGGGCATTCAGAGCTGTGATTGATGCGCGCCAGGCTGGGGCCCGAACTCCCTCATTTCTAGAGTTCAAGGCATGCGGAATGCCGAAGTTTTTCAGGGTCAGGGACCCCATTGTCAGTTGATTATGGGTAGCGAATATCGAGAACGCTCAGCGTATGAGTTCCTACGAATGCGACAAAGGTTGGGTTTGCTTCTTGTATGATGAGGGATAGGGCCCGAGACTGGTGGGGTGAGGTTACTAGCCAGGTGGGGCCAGCCGGGGTGGCTGAGATGACATGGGCTAAGTTTGTTCGGTGATTTGATTTGGAGTTTGCATCACCCATTGAGGTGCAACGACTAGTGAGGGAGTTTCATGACTTGGAGAAGACCACCGAGACTGTGGTGGAGATCACCACCAAGTTTTGGGAACAAGCTTTGTTGATCCCACACTATGCTACCGATAAGGAGATGAGGCGGAACCGATATCATTCCATGTTGAGGGATGATATTCGGGAGTTTGTGAGTTTTACGGGATGCAAAACCCTAAGTGAGATGGTGGAGAAGGCTTGTCAGCGGGATATGGAGTTAGACTTCAACACCAAGCGGAAGCCTGAGTAGGTGCAGGCAGCAGTAGGTCAGGCTAAGAAGCCTAAGACCTCGGATGCGTCTAGTATGGGCCAATGGAGCCGTAGCCAGTGTGCCAAGTGTGGGAGATCTCATGGGGGAGCTTGTCGGGAGTCAAAGCCGGTGTGTTATACGTGTTGTCAGCCGGGCCACGTGAGCAGGGACTACCCCATAAAGGGGTTGATATGTTTCCACTACAACCATAATGGCCATAAAAGGCCGACTATACGAGGTTGCAGGGAGGAGGAGAAGTAGTGGCAACCCCCGCGTCGGCCATAATGAGAATTACCGATGGCCGCCTTGTTAAGGCGAAAGCTCCAGTAGTGAAGAGTCGTGCATTTCATCTGACTACTGAAGACGCACGTGCAGCGCCAGACATTGTGGCTGGTACGTATTTATTCTTATCTTCTCTATGTATCTGTTTCGCTAATGTGTACTATATGTTTGTATAGGGACCTTTTTGTTCAATGGTATGTCTGTTCATGTCTTGTTTGATTCGGGTGCTACGCGATCATTCGTGTCTCTTGCGCTTAGCAAGAAGTTCCGGTACGGGCTGGGAACTTTGAATTCCCCGCTCAAGGTGGAGATTATCGATAACCGCACTGTTAATGCTATGAGGGTGTATCAGGTCCGTGTCCTAAATGGGGTTGGCGAGAGATTTCGTGTCGAACTAGTCCCGATACCATTGCAAGGGTTGAAAGTGATTATCGGAATGGATTGGTTGGGGGCCAACGGGGCCATGATTGACTGTGAGCATCATTTGGTGAGGGTTCGAGCCCCAAGTGGGGGAGAACTAGTGATACATGGTGATAGGGAATAGCAGGGGCTAATCCTCTGTTCAACTGCGAGGGCTAGGAGGTTCTTGCAGCAGGGTTGTTCAGGATTTCTAGCTTATATCTCGGATACAAGCATAGAGACCACGAAGCATGTAGGTAGTGTGCTGGTTGTTCAGGACTTTCAGGATGTTTTCCCCGAAGAGTTACCAGGAGTGCCTTCAGAGAGGCAGGTGGAGTTTTGCATCGATTTTGTGTCATGTGCCGCTCCGATAGCAAAGGCACCATATCGGTTGGCACCACCTGAGATGCAGGAGTTATCTACACAACTTCAAGAGCTATTAGATCGAGGGTTCATTCCTCCGAGCAGTTTCCCGTGGGCAGCACCGATCCTTTTTGTGAAAAAGAAGGATGGATCCCACAAGATGTGTATCGATTATAGGGAACTAAACAAGCTAACGGTGAAGAACCGTTATCCGTTGCCGAGGATTGATGATTTGTTCGATCAGCTGCAACGTGCGTCTTGGTTTTCCAAGATTGGTCTTCAGTCAGGGTATCATCAAAGGAGGATTAGAGATGAGGACATACCGAAGAAGGATTTCAGGACTTGGTATGGGCACTATGAGTTTGTGGTGATGTCGTTTAGGCTCACCAATGCTCCAACAACATTCATGGATCGCATGAACATGGTATGTAGACCGACGCTACATCGGTCGGTGATCTTTTTTATTGTTGACATTTTAGTCTATTCTAAGACCAGGGAGCAATGTGAGCAGCATTTGAGGGAGGTACTGGAGACTCTAAGGGCTGGAAAAGTTGTATGCCAAGTTCTCATAGTGCGATTTTTCGCTACGAGAGGTACAATTTTTAGGGCATATCATTAATCAAGAGGGTATTTCTATTAATCCAGCCAAGGTTGAGGCTGTGATGCATTGGGAAGTACCAAAGAATGCATCAGAGATTCGTAGCTTCTTGGGCTTAGCGAGGTACTACCGGTGATTTATTCAAGACTTCTCCAAGATTGTTGTGCCATTGACTTGGTTAACCAAGAAGAATGTGGCATTTCGGTGGGGCTCGGACCAACAGTTGGCTTTCAAGATCTTGAGGCAGAGGTTCTGTGAGACCCCACTCCTTGTACTACCCGAGGGGTTAGATGATTTGGTAGTATATTGTGATGCTTGGATTGTAGGGTTGGGTGTGGTACTGATGTAGAGGGGGAACGTGATAGTGTACACCTCGCGACAGTTAAAGCCACATGAAGTGAATTACCCTATTCACGATCTAGAACTGGGGGTAGTGGTGTTTTTCTCAAGATTTGGAGGCATTACTTGTATGGAGTACGGTGTACCATTTACACTGACCATAAGAGTCTGAAGTATTTGATGGATCAACAGGACCTCAACATGTGACAGAGGAGGTGGTTGGATGTGCTAAAGGACTATGATTGCAAGATTTTATACAATAACAGTTACCATGCCAGTATCGATCGAGCTCCATTCGAGATGTTATATGGTTGGAGGTGTCGAACCCCGGTTTGTTGGCATGAGGTTGGACACCGGGTCATGGGAAGCACTGAAGTAGTTCTCAAGACTATTGGGTTGATTCAACAGGTGCATGACCTGCAACAGCCTTCAGAAAAGCTATGCTGGCCGACGGCAATTAGATCTTGAGTTTCAGGTGGGGGATTTCGTGTTTTTGAAGGTTTCGCCCTCGAAAGGGATCATCAGGTTTCAAAAGATGGGCAAGTAGGGGCCTCGTTATATAGGCCCGTTCAGGATCACGGCCCGGGTGGGCAAGGTGGCATATCGCTTAGATCTACCAGAGGAGCTTAGTCAGATTCACAACAAATTCCATGTGTCGCAGCTTTAAAAGTGTGTCACTGACAAGGCGACTGTTGTCTCATTGGGTGATATCTAGGAGGATGAGAGCTTGAACCACATTGAGAAGCACGTTTCCATTTTGGATAGGAAGACGAAGGTTCTTCGGAATAAGGAAGTAAGACTGGTGAAAGTGCAATGGCAACATCGGAAGGGTTCCGAATGGACATGGGAACCAAAAGAGGAGATGCGAGAGAATTACCCCGATTTGTTTGGGTTAACAAATTTTGAGGACGAAGTCTAGTTCTAGTAGGGGAGACTTGTGACACCTGGTTCGGGTATTGGTTTCAAAGTTGCCAATTTGGGAAGGTTTTATGCATGGAATCGGCGAGTTGGGAGATCAACTCGTCGAGTAGGGTCGTGTCATCTTGGATGCGGGTTGGAACTGACTCGGCGAGTCGGAAGGCCCGACTCGACGGGTCAGAGCTGTTTAGAGAAAACCCTAGTCTTGAGGTTTTCCCCTATATAAACGTCATTATCCTCCCTAGTAGCCTCCCTTAACACCATAGAAGAACGTTCACGACCGCAAACCCCCTAGTGTGTGAAGTAAGAACAATTTGGAGCTTATCTTTGAGATTTTGGGGAGGATTACAAGTTTGAAGAGGAAGTATCAAGGGAGAAGTGTTAGATCAACCCTTTATTTCGTGTTGGGAATCTGTCTGAGGTATTAATCTGCTACCTTAAGCCTTGCTTTCGTTTTGGAAGGTATGGTCAACCTTGAGGAGATGGAGGCAAAATTAGATCTAGACCTATCACAAGGATATGATTCCAGATTTGGACCTCCTTAGGTCCCAAATATCATAAAGTTGCACCTTTTATTAAGCTTATCCCCTCCCCATGCATGAGAACCTTGTTTGAAGGTTAGTTTTGGTGTTTTGGCCATATGAGGCCTTGCATGAACATAATGTTTGCAAATTTACATGACATCTTCACTAAGAGATTATGGATCTGAAGTTTGAGTCCTTAAATCCTACTGGAAAGGACCGAATACGTGAGAACTCGTCGAGTCGCCATGGTGACTCGGCGATTCGAGAGGGTTTTCTCATTCACGGCTAAAGGTTTAGAGTCGAATGTTCAGGGCCAACGGTTCACGATCAAGGGTGTTCGGTTGGAAGTTTACGGCCATGAACATCAAGGAACTCGACAAGTCTCTTGGGTGACTCGATGAGTCGGTGAGTGATGCAAGGAACTCGATGAGTGGCAGGTTCCACTCGACGAGTTGAGGTCAACATTCACTGTTGACCTTGACTTTAACTTTGTCCAGGGATGACTCTGAGGAAATTTATTGGATGTTGTTAAGTGAATCACTTCCTGGTTATAGGTAGTGGAGAAGAGGCAATGTGGGATATATTATGAATTCAGTGTACCAATCCAGCATTCCAAAGGTGAGTCTTCTCACCATATCATTGGGTCTAAGGCACCAAGGTCGGCCCATTTTATGAGATATATTTTATTGATTTAATATGCGATATGATAGTATGTCATTTACATGAAAGACCATGTGGGGGTTCCTGTGGCATTTGGTATAAGACTTTGGAGGGTTTCCATGGCATCCTAATATATTTGTTCATATAGTTTGCATTATGTCTTGTTTGTTAGGAAGACCTTGTGGGGGATCCCAAGGTAGAAAGACCTAGAGGCGGTTCCCATGGCAGATAAAGACCACGTGGGGGATCCTGTGGCATTTAGTGTATGACCCGGGAGGATTTCCAGGGCTTCCCCATTTGTTGAATGCATGGCTTATGTGATATATGTAGCTTATGGCTAGTTTGATATGTGTTATGTGGCTTGTGCGTGGGATAAGCTCTGGGGGACTCACTTAGCATTTCCCTTACATGTTGATTTGTTTCAGGTACATCTGATCCCAAGGGCAAAGGCAAGGGCTTATGGCGCGGCGTGCACTCTATCTCTCTTAATATGGCTTGGGAACACTCTGATGTTTTAAAAATAATATTCTATGAATGTGGGTCGTTACACAAATCAAAGATGGAGACACAGGTTTAATTTCTGGTTTCTTCGATAACAACAAAAGAATCTTCAATTTCTGATTTCTTCGATAACAACCCAAAAAAGAATCCAATGGCAGTGGAGGGAGCATCCGAATGAAGAAAACCAAGAGAGCAAATTATCTTCCCAATCCCAAAATCTTGAACAACAAAGCAATAAATTGTAAATTATTAAGGCTCACATAGAGAACCAAAGTCTTCAACACCAAAAATCAGTATATGTTTTTCGTTGAAATTTGTTGTGCTTAGTGTTTTAGGGTATAATAGACCATCAATTTCTCCTCTATCGAACAATTCCTTACCTCCATTGTAGTCGTTGTTATGTTGGTTAACCAATTTTTCTTCACAGGAATTAAAATTTCCCAGCACATCCACCGTCCATGCAAAGTTCCACCGTCTACAATAAAACTCCAAACGGTAGACGACAACATCTCTGGCGGTAGTAAATTCGATGCATCTTCGTATTCTTCACAAAAAAAAATGTAAATCAATCTCATAAGACAGATGAAAAGGAAATAAGTAGTAATTTAAAGAATCAGATATACAAATTGCATTTGAAATACCTTATGAATCAGAGTTGGTCAACCTCCTTCTTCGCCCACACTTACCTACATACTAGGCACATACAAGTATCACAAAGACAACAAGTATAATTAAACATGCATTCCTTCCTCGGACCCCGCTCAGCATCGGACTAAAGTCCAGAAAGCTTAGACCTTCCTCGAGCTTGCCCTGGCGTCGGACAAAAGTCTGGAACATGCAATCTACATCGGGCTAACCCCGAAATTGGACCTAGGTCTAGAATACACTAACAAACATAAACGGGCCAACATTGGTGCCTTCGACCCCCTGCTACAGGAGAAAACTCACCTCACAAGTTGATTGTAGAATCCCGCAAATAAACCTCTCGCTGGTAGCTGGCAGATCCCCGAACTGCTAATCTCTCGACTCCCCGAGCTATCATTACCAACATAATACTTAGTAAAAAACTGATAATCCTTCTTAACGTAAAATAACCATTTTACCCCGATCAAAGTCAACATTCTAGTCACAATCAATGCTTTGTCAAAGTTAAAGTCAACCCTGAGTTGACCCAACTCGTCGAGTCACTCCCTTGACTTGCCGAGTTCCCACGCTACTCGTTGACTGTTGCACCTCAATAATTGGTGCAAACCCGACCTTGAACCTGGCCGAGAAGTCACTCCATGTCAACGCGTCCAATGCGACATCATCTCCAACAGCATGTCCAACCTGCTACCCTTAATCATGCACTCTGTCCTTCAGAAGACAGGAGGCAAATCTGACCTTATCCCCCTTGGGACACCGGCTAGAACGAAAGGTGTTGGCGACATCTGCCAACCATTGACTGCTAGCAATGGGGTCCTAGACCCATTATAGTCTGGAGCTCCACAGGCTCTGAACTCCATGAATGTTAATGTACGCACCCCGTAATGGACGCCATCTCGGTGCAGAACGCACCCAACCTCTCGTCCGTGATCTCTATAATGCCCTCCCTGACTGTACCAAATATCACCGGAATCTGGTCTAAAATACTACATGTAATCTCAAGTGAAATAAACTCTCTCATATGCGCATCCAGCTGACCGACTCCAGAACCCGAGCCTGATCCCTCACCAACACCTGAACTGCTCACTAGTATACCACATAGCGTCACCATGCTGCAACATATCATAAGAACTATCAGAATACTCATCACTATCAAGGGATCACACACACACACACACTACAAGTTTCTGGGTTTTATCTCAACTCTCCTTGACTCAATTATGGATCATCTGCTTTCAGTGGTACGGGCCCATACGACCTTCCACATCTATCCGTACTTTCCTCAAGGATTGCCTCGGCTCCACCAAGTCCCTTCTCACTACTACTGCTCCCAGCACTAATCTTATCCTAGGCTTGTCCTAGGGTAATCACCATCCTACTCTCCTCCATCAACTGCATGAAAAGTCTATGTTATCTCCCCTAACTAGCTCGCGAATACCATTAAATATCACCAAGACTAGATAATTCTTTGAATGAGATATCCTACTCTACAACGGTTGGACTCAGATAAGAGCTGCGAAATAGAGCTAGACCTAACCTTCTAAAATTATTTGGTCCTTGCAATATGTAACTTAACATATTCATTTACAAGTTAGTAAAAGATAACTAGAACTCCTAAAGGCACAAAGCAAGCAGCATTCGAGCATTGAGTACATATAATCATGCATATCCTAATCAGGCCATCATATCACTGACTAATCTGTATTAGCATGCAGTTCATAAAGTTGATACACATATAACAGGTACATAAGGCATGCTTCCTAGATCGTTAGTCCTAATCTAGCATGCAGTTCTCATAATCATATCGTAACATAAACTTGTATGGGTAATTTAGGAGTACTTACTTGAGCTCGACTGATTGCATGCACCACACCCTTTTCTCGTTTCAAAGTTCATTTTTATAAAAATGATTTTCTTTTGAAAATTTTCATACCAAGTCCTCAGTTTGAGTTCACACACACCTTGAGAGTGTGCCCAAATCCCTCAAACCAAGGCTCTAATACCAACTTGTAACATCCCTAAAATACGGTCCAAAAATTTTGTTTTAATTATTCATAAAAAACCATAAATACCGTTCATAGTAATCTTATGAAAACATTATTGAAAATATTTGAAAACGTCATATCAATCACTGTATCAAAATCATATATCGAATATCAAAGTAAATCATCACAGGCTAAAAGTTATGGTGTGTGTCATGCAGTCATCCCGAGCTCTTCCCCTTGCTAGTGGAAGCACCTAAAGCCAAAACTGAAAACTGTAAGCATGAAGCTTAGTGAGTCTCCCCAAACTACCACATACCATACACATAGTCGCATATTGCAAACATTGGGCCTAGCCCGCAACATCGGCCCCTGCCCGGCATCAGACAAATCCGGTATCAGGTGCCACCTGACATCGATCCCCACTCGGTATAAAAATTTGTTTCTACTTGGCCCCTCCCTCTATACACATATAAATATATAATCGTAATCATGCTATTACATAAAAATCAACCCAACTCTACAGATGCTAGTCTCAAGGCCACACCTATCTTGCCCCCTACCTTGCTAATAACGAGATACGAAACCCCGTCCACACTTAGCAAGTGATGAGATATGGCTTGCCCACACGTACCTCCCTACTAGGCACATACAAGTATCGTAAAGACAATAAGTATAACTAAACATGCATTCCTTCCTTGGGCCCCGCCCAACATCTGACTAAAGTCCGGAAAGCTTAGACTTTCCTCGGGCTTGCCCTAGCATCGGACCGAAGTTCGGAACATGCAATCTACATCGGACTAACCCCGACATCAGACCTAGGTCCGACATACACTAACAAACATAAACGGGCTAACATTGGTGCCTTCGACCCACTTCTACAGGATAAAACTCACCTCACAAGCTGATTGCATAATCCCGCGAATAAACCTCTTGCTGCTAGCTGGCAGATCCCCGAACTGTTGATCTCTCGACTCCCCGAGCTATCATTACCAACATAATACTTAGTCAAAAACTGATAATCCTTCTTAGGGTAAAATGACCATTTTACTCTCGGTCAAAATCAACATTCTGGTCAAAGTCAACGCTTGGCCAAAGTTAAAGTCAACCTGAGTTGACCCAACTCGTCGAGTCACTCCGTCAAGTCACCGATTTCCCATGCTACTCACTAACGAGACATGACGATTCAACTTATCAAGTCCTTCTACAGACTCACTGAGTCCTGTCCTTCACAGAATTGGGACAAACCAAACGACTCATCGAGTTCCCCCATGAACTCGTTGCGTTCCTCTGTTTATGGCTTCCTCTCAATTAATTAAGCCCCTAACCTTCAAATCTAAGCTCCATACTTCACTTGCACCCCGAAAACGTCCTTTTAAGGGTAAAGTTTCCAACTTTACCCGTTAATACCCTCACATAATGGTTGTAGCTCAAACCCTAACTCCTTAGGACCTAGATCTTGGTTGACAAGCTACCAATACTTCAAACTAAGGCGTATTCACTGAGATCTATACTCTAAGCACTGCCATAACATGTAAAGCTTCTGGCTTTTTCCTCCATGTACGGTCTTTTGGGATTAAAAGGCCAAGATAACATCTTAGAGCTTGCATAGGGGCTCCTATGGCATAAAGTTTGCATCTTTATGCAATAATAGCCCTTCAAATTTCTAGATATGGAACTTGGGTCATCCATTCTCCACATGCTAAAATACTTGGACCAAAAACCCTCATAAAAATGAAAAGAAGAGATCTAAGAAACCATTAAGCAAGGTTGGGACCTGCTTACCCGAAAATGTATCAAATGATGTGTAGTTTCTGGATCTAATCTCTCCCTTTGGATCCCTCTAGCTTCTTCTTCTTCCACATGATTCAAAAGTACACAAAGATCACTCAAAATGGCTCACAACCTCAAACAAAGCACTAGGATTTAGTGGAATAGGGTTTGGGACTTTGTGACAACCCGAAATTTCTATTTTGTACAACCCTTTACTTCAATAGAAGTCAAAACAGTTTCTGCTAATTTTCAAGCTTTTTGGAATAAGTCTGAGTATTTTAGGATTAACACTACGGAGATATTAGGAGAGAGGATGCCCTAGAGTTTATTGTGCAACAATAGAGTTCCAAAAACTTCAGGAGTTAGAGTTTACGGCCCAAATGGTATATGGACCGTAAACCCTAGTGGTATATATATATATATATATGGCACTTAGCCATTTAAATCACTTTTTCAACATTTCAAAGTTAGAACTCAATTCTCTCTCAAGTAGCTTCGAATTTTCCTTCTATATCTTCAACCTAGTAAGTGTTTCTAACCCTTTTAAGTTAGTATATCACTTAATCTAGTGTTTTAACACACTTCCATCCACAAAAATGTTCCAAAATGTTAGATCTTCAAGAACACCAAGACCACACACTAGTGTTCTTGGCCTTTTGGTACCATTCCAAGCCTCTATCTTGTAAGTAATTCTATCTTAGAGTATCTTAAGGCTTCTTATGCTTCCATATGTCAAGAAAACACCCAAGAAATTGAAGATCAAAGGTGTTTACGGTCCAAGATGTTCTTGGACCGTAAACCCTAAAAAGTGTGCCAAAGTGGCCTTAGTCCCTTCACAAGCTTCGGAATCTAGTTTAGACCCCTTCCTTGATGTGTTTAGGACTTGAAAACGTCAAAAGACCTTAGATCATATGTTTTTACGACTGTAAACACATGGAATAGTGGTCCATGGGCCGTAAACTACATATAAGAGTGTTTTGTTGCCACAAACACTTCCATAGACCTATGCTTCAAATTAGAATTGCTTCTAATGGCTTGTACGGCTTCAAAGCAACAAATGGTCAAAAGAACATGAGTTTACGGCCATAAACTCATGCGTTTACGACCGTAAACCCATGGGGTTGTGGTCATAAAACCGTAAACTCCAAGGGAGTTTACCCTTGAACCCCAAACGCAATAGCAAGGTCCTACAACCCTTAGATACAATCCTTAGGACTTATAGCACTTGGAACAAGTGTTTTGCATGTATTAGGATGTCTAATCTTGGTTAATTAGTTGTTTAAAGACTTATCGGATATATATATATATATATATATATATATATATATATATATATATATGTGTGTGTGTGTGTGTGTGTGTGTGTGTGTGTGTGTTAATATATGTTAATTAGGATCCTTGTGTGTGCTCAAGTCTTCACTTAACACTTAGCAACCTATTCAGTCCGTTCATCCCAACCACTTGCTACAGGAGAGTTCATACCCCCTTAATCAATGTTTTAAATGTTTTTAAATGCTTTTATGGGGGGGGATACAAGTTGAATCATGCTAGTTATTATATCAATCTCATGTGTTTAATAAGTAGCATACAAATGGATTTACTACTCTTTTAGCTGTTTTACCAGAAAGAATACTTCAAATGGCTTTCCAAAACATTTTTACTTGTTTAAAACTCTTTATCAAATTGTCTTGCATACTGAATGTTTCTTTTCAAAACTCTGTGACAATTGTGTATCAAACCGTTTTACAAACTGACATCAGGTCATTTTTCCTTAGTTACTAAACTTTTCAATGGTTTTACAAAACTTCTTTTATACTTTTATATTGTCAAATGCATGCCTATGTATGTATAGTTATATAAGTAATGTTTAAAGGACTTAGGAAGGCTAGCTCGCTTTATCTCCTTTTCCTCGTTGGGATGTGGCTTTAGGGCATCGGATATCTGTACGAAGGTCGTCTAAATATTAGTTATATATTATGTATACATATATAGACATAAAAGTTCTATCAGTCAATTCAATACCCTTGGATAGCAAGGGTATACTTTCATGTTCATATGTACAAGTCATATTACAAGTAAACTACGATAGGCGTAGTTTAGGAAGTTACTAATACTATTACTAGGACAAAGAATCATACGATGAGTCAGTTCATTCATGAGTCAATACAGCTAGTACACACAGTACATTTCACTACTTGCTAGATAGAGAGAGAACACACAATACAACTAGTACACATAGTACATTTCACTACTTGCTAGATAGAGAGAGAACACACAATACAGCTAGATCACGCAGGAGATACAATACTATACAAAGAGAACATACAGGCTAGACAGAGAGAGAACATACAATACAGCTAGCATACATTACATATATATTTATTACATTTATGTGAGCCATTAAATAGGGCATGGCACTACCTGCCATGACTGTTTTTGTATCTAGAATCTCCTTAATTGGGGAGTGTATGAGTTTGTGTATAGATCTATACTTGATTGACTATCCTACACCTTGTTGCTCGCTACAGTGGGACTTACAAGTCTACGGGTGCCAAATGTCATTTTTTACGGCGTATTACATCATCGTTTTACTATTGAGTCGGTAGCAGGGTACATGCCTATCACATGGTACTTTAAATTACAAATGGTTTATGGTAGTTAGTACAGCAGTAGTTACTTATTACAATACTACCTACTATATTATTTCCCCATTACATTCACTTCGTGAACATTCACACGATGCACGGAAATTTAAATACTATATTTTTGGTTAATGATAGTCAGATTTGGGAAAATACACACTCTTACAAGAGACACAGTCAGATACTAGATGCCTTGGTATAAGGCTACTTTTAGTAGAAAACATAGGGTTTTCTAGGAGGTTCAAAACTTTTACATACTTACACTTCATATACTTACAAATACTTTCTTACAAATTTAGACACTAAAATACTTATGATCTCACCAGCTTTAAAGTTGATACTCTCTTTCAAAATAACTTGTATCCTCAGGTCAATAATAGACAGGTACTGATGCAAGGTTTAGAGAAGATGGATCTCATTCAAGACTATTCTTTCATTTTGATTTATACTTTAATGTCTATTAAACATGCCAGGACACTTGTATTAAAATTTTATTATTAATGCAATGGATGATGTTGTTGCTTGTTTACTACTATTCATTGTTGTGATACTGTACATGACGTCCTTTGCCCCCAAACGTTTCCGTTGTTCCTTGTTTTGTGGTGTGACAGACTTGGAGGTTGTAAATGAGGCTGAGGGGTGGGGATTAAGATGCTTAAATAGGGTGCAAAACCCTGAATCTAGGGTTTCCCAAACCCAGACCAACTCGTCGAGTTGGTCCTCCCCAATCTCTCTACCCACGTCCAAAACTAATTTCTTACTCGTCGAGTTATTCCCTACGGGCTCGACGAGTAGGCCTTTAATTTGCTTATCGACATCCCTTAATTAGCCTTCTGGTTTCCGGGTGTTATAGATTTGTTTTCAAAGTTAGTCCCTAATGGCATTTTTGTAATATTAGTCCATGCATGCGTACGTTGGGGGTACATGGACAGGGTGCAAACCTTAATCTATAAGGTTTGAAACCTATTTAAACATCATTATATCCACATACTCTCTCTTAACTCTAGCCTCCATCCCCCTTTGTCCTCATTTTAAAACCCTAAAGTGTGGGAGTGTCTTTTAAAGCTTGTAGAGTCATTTTGTTGCTCTTGATGGTGAAGGAAGAATCTTGAAGTTGTGATGCTTCACTCAAGACTTTGGATCCAACAACTACGCTCCCTTATGCATCTTCTGGAGGTATAAAGCTCCAACCTTGATGAATATTTCATTAAGATCTAGTTCTAGCTTAAAGTTGGCACCTTTTTTTCCTAAATCTTGATCTTTGTGAGTTTGGAATACTCTAGGACTTTTGAGTTGTCCTTTCAGAGGTTTTAGGGTATGATATGTCATAAGAATGCGATCTTGAGCATTAGTTTCTTTCCATGCATGATCTAGGTTGTCTTAATGGGTCAAGAAGCTAGGGTTTTTGATGTTGAGGTCTTAATAGCCATGCAAGACCATAAAGTTGGAAACTTTATGGTTAAGAACATCATTTGTGGGCTAGATCTAAATTTTGGATGAAAGAGCTTAAGTATTAAGCTCTTAATTGGAAGAATGGGTGGCATTCACGTGCATTGGGCGTACCAAAGGGTACGTTGCGTGTACATGGTCAGTCCCTTGATTCTAGTCAAACACATAGTACGCCCCACATACATGTTGAGTACGCTCATCGTATTCACCGAGTTAACTTGGTTGACTTTGACTTTGACCAAGTTTGACCTAGGGGTATTTTAGATATTTGAGTTGTAGTCTGAGTTTTGATCACTATTATTTGTAAAGGTGACCGGTAGAGTTGGTATTAAAAATTATCAAAATTACTATCCACAGTTTCATACCTAATATTATGATGCTTTTCAATTATAGAATCAAATTTTATGGATCTTTGTTGCAGTTCAAGTAGAAGGATTCTTTTAGATTGAACAGAGCCCTACAAAAAAAAAGTACAGTGAAACAGATCCCACATAGAATTTAGTTCCCTTGAGACATCCGCCTTCGCTGTCTACATAATTCAGACCAGAGCCCTACAAAAAAAGTAACGCAGACATAAAATAACTGTTTTGCCCTTCATTTTTAATATTTTCATGATATACATATAAAGGATATTGTATTATATAGACCTTTTCATCTCATCCCGCAATCATTGCCCCAACAGAAAAAAACCCATCCCACGGTAAGAATAGACAATGTTGGCAAGCATCTTTGAAGCGCCAGTCACTGAAATCCTACTCTTGTTTGCCAATTCATGCAAACAACACTGAAATTAAAAAAAAAATACAAATATTGCGTAGAATATTTCAAAGTAGAAGGCTGTGATATGTAAAAAGGTGATTTTAATACCTTAATGCCTAAATTTCTGTGCCAAAACTGACAATCTGCAGCTCCTCCAGCCATTGTCCCCACCTAAGTTTATAATGCTGCATCTATGAATTGAGATAACAATTAATTACAAATTTTATGGAATTTATTAAGGCAAAGATCAACTGTTTCAATAATAGCATAATTTATGTCCTAAACTGACCTTATAAACACTATCAAAGGGAAAATAATAGCATAATTTATGTCCTAAACTGACCTTGTGTGGAAGGCTAATGAAATCATAAGGAGCACATCTTCTATTAAGAACATCCCGTATGAGATTTTCTAAAGGAAGTTTAGAATGTGAAATTCAATTTTGAACAAAGATATAACACACCTGCAACATGGAACACCAGATGCAACAACAAGTTCAAGTGATAGAAGGGTAGTGAATGGCGAGACCAATTTCAAGAAGCTTTATGAAATTTTCAGATTTGCCACAGCAGGAGCTTTATGAAATTTTCAGATTTGTAAATTCTAATTTCTAATTCTAATATTCCAATTTCAAGAAGAGTTGAATCCAATAGATTGAGAGAACGGGGGAACATGAGAAGAACATACCTGATTTTCGGTGACAGCTGTTGTGGTGGTGAATGGCGAGACCAACGAGCAGCGACTGAGCAAGGTAAGGAGGTAGCGACTAGCGACGATGGGGGAGGAACTGGGTAACAACGTAAGATACAAATCGATTTTGACTTCTTGTCGCTAGCTTTGGAAATCAGACTGAAATCGGGAGGGGCACAGCCCAATTTCTACACTAACAGGCCTATAATTAAAATTTTTGAAGATATATTTGCTATTTCTAACCCAAATACCAGGGGGCCAAAGCCCCTCCTGGCCCTATACATAATCCGCCCGTGCTATGACCATTAGCAATCATATGGATCAGATCTGATTAGTAACTAGCGAATAATATCTCTAATTGAAGCTTTATTTGATTATAGAGGCAAATTGGAAGTTTCACGTGATAGGAAACCAGATTAAAAAAGCAATCGAGAATTCAACACATACAAGACCAAGAATAGTACCTATTGAATTTATGAGGCGACCTACTCCTTACTGAAGCACAACCGATCCATTCTCTTCAAAAAAAAGGATATACTTAGCAAGGCCAAGTACACCTTAATGAACGATTTGATTTTTAAGAGACAAACCGATTAGAGTGGAATCAGAGATTGGGGAGTGGATACTGTTCTAAGGTCTTTATTTTAAGAACGAACAAGGAGGTGATGGTGCAAATTGATGACCGCCAATCAAAGCCTCCGTAGAGCTCGATTAGAGTGGAATCAGAGATTGGGGAGTGGAAGAAGAGAGGATCAGAGAAGTTTGAAGTGTGAATTGAGTTTTTAGGGTTCAATTTCAAGTCAATTAGTAAAGAGTCCAAAACGATTACACCTCCCTGTACCTTACCCAATAATCGAAACCATAGAAATTGTTGAATTCTGTATGAATAAGCGATGAAGATGCGAACTTGTGGGAAGTGAAGCGGTGGAGGTTTGAGAATCGAGAGAGAAGAAAGAAAGAAAGGGGGTTTTCAGTGGGAATGAGTTAGGGTTTTCAGCCGGTGGAAACAAAGCGGGCTTTTTAAATTTTGGATTTCATTTCCCCCTTGGATGAAACGCGTGTTTCATTAATATTTATAAAGCAACATAGCTAGACGACGCACGTTTTATTTAAGGTGCCCTCCGTGTTTTTTTTATTAGACACTAATTTTTGGCACGCAAAAATGCGTGTCTACTATGCTTCATATTTTGGAAATCTGACATCAATTTTTAGGGCACTCACAAATGCGGGTCCTCTATTAGCGCGTGTCATTGATTGCGCGTCGTAAAAGGCTGTTTTTCTAGTAGTGACTAATTTTAAATATAAACTATATTTAAAATAGGGTAAACATAACTTACTTACAATAGGATTTTAGCTAGCAGTCGGACTCTGCAGGGTCAGAACTTCGTTGCCAAATCTTTCTAAGAAAGATTCGTGCAACGCTTCAACGCTCAGCTTACTATACTAAAACTACAGAAAGAGAAGTCGAATCACGAGGGACCGAAATGCTCGGGGGATAAGGAGAGAAAGACTCTTGAATCAAGAGAATTAGTGCAAGAAATATGAGAGCCCAAGGCTCTTATTTATACTAATTAAATTTTCAAAAACTACCCTCTATATTTACTTAATGACCTTTTACTTATATAAACAACTAAACACCCCCTTTATAATACTATTTTAAATAGATTTAATGATATTTGTACTAAACTAATGTCGAAAGAACCCAACATTAGTCTTATAATGCCCACATCGTCGATACCTTTCTAATGATATATAGATATGTGTATATATATATATATATGTGTGTGTGTGTGTGTACGTATATATGATTTATACTTTATTTTTATACGTAAATATGCTATTATAATTTGTAACTCGTTCATACGAACTCCGATTTTGACGTTATTTATATCCACGCGTAGGTGGAGACGTTTGCAACTTTCGTTTAGAATCCGTTAGCTAATTTTGACTTTATTTAAAGTTATATTTTTAACAGGCCGGGACAAGATTAGTCCGTTAAAATCTAATAACTTCTTCATCTGATGTCCATTTTCATCTGTCTTTTTATCGTTACGCTACTAATAACGAGATCTTCGATTCTCGTTTAGGTTGTGTCGGCTAATAACCGTTCGATCTAATATTCGAATTTCGGGCTGTACACTACTAATCTGAAACTTCGAAAAATCATAACTTCCTCATACGAAGTCAGATTTGGGCGTTCTTTTTATGGACACTTTCAGTTTAACGTATTCTACGACTTTCATTTAGATTGATAAGGCTAAATCTTGCTCTATCGTAAATTCACTATTTACGTTTCCCGGTATCGTGTTGGTTCTGTCGCGAAACTTCGACGGGTCATAACTTCTTCGTTATAACTCGGATTTCGGCGGTCTTTATATTTACGGAAACCTTGTAACATATACTAAACCTTGGTTAAGATTATTTATTTTAAATAATATTTTGCCGAAAAGTCATTTTCAACACTTATTGCCTCTAAATTGACTAGTCCGGATCTACGGGCGTTACATAAAACAAACCCTAGGGAGGGCCCATATGTGTTGATCGAGTTGAAATACACCCATGGTGAGGCCCCAGTGTGAATGCAATGATCTGTGCGGACAATGTTTGAAAACTTAAACCTTGAATTAACTTAAGATTAATGTTTGCTACTAATAAATGTCCAGTCAAGTCTGGTAACCAGTCTTGTCTCGGAATTAAAATGTTCAACAAAGTGCTCAAAGTAAATTAATAATAAGTATGAACAATGTTAGATTATCAGTCCAATTTCCAAACAGAATTTCAAAAATAAAACTTTTTGAGGATTATTAAAATAAAAGTAAAAATAAAATTAAAATTAACATAAAAAAATATCCTAATTTCAAAAATAAAATAAAAAAATAAAAATAAAAATAAAAATAACCTCAACAATAAAATAAAAGAATTTTTAACTAAATAATACGCGTAAGTAAACTTTTGACTTCATCTTGTGATATTAGGATCAAAGTTGTTAGACAATCTTTATCAACTTGTCGGTACCTTTCATATTCACATCTTTGTCTGGTTGATCGTCGGTATTGTGGTCCACTTAAACATGAAAAATTATGACACATTTAGGACATACTATTTGTTACAAGGCAAGGTGATCTTAAGTTCCTAAAAATTATATCTGATCCTAATTCCTTAGATACTATATCTTAAGGACCATTCATCTGACGACGACCAAGGATATTGTTGTCCACCTAAATTGAGCAGCGAGATCTATAGAAAATCTTTCAATGTTCAATTTTAATTGTACTGGAACATGTTTGCCGCTTCCAGATATGCCCCAGTAATCAAGAACTTCCAGAGTACTCCTTACATCAGATGAGCAGACCATCATTAGGGTAGAAGATAGATTCATAGTATTATCATTTATAGTGCATATGCTGTGTACCGGGTCGGATTGTTAGTCACGCAAAGGAGACAACATATGGCTAACAGATAAGAGGAATTTCATATATCTCTGTGTGTGTGTGTGTATGTATATATATATATATATATATATGTGTGTGTGTGTGTGTGTGTGTGTGTATAATATGCAGAGAAATAGAGTTGCATATGTTACAGTCCAGGTCGGATCTCTTCCAATCACGCAGAGGAGGTAACATATGACTAACAGACAGAAAGAAAGAAAATGATTTTCTACAGATCTAATTTATCGGAATTTATTAGTTACCCCATCAATACCGGAATTAAGGACAGAATCCGCACATGGAGGAAAAGTTAAACCACGGTTCCAGATACGAGTTCAATTAATGTGACGAGTAGATTACCATATATATCTCTCTGCTCAACCTATCAGAGCGTCGTATTGTCAGGCTGAACAGATCTAATTAGGTCAAAATTTTGTCAAGTCTATAAATTTCCTAAGTTCAACTCTTCCTAGTCAAGTCCATTTAGAATCTTTCGTGCCTACCGACGCATCAAACCCGAGCAAAGACCCTTCAACTTTGGGTACATTACACAGACTCAGGTTGCTTGTTATCACTTGATAATATCACTTCCCAGTCCTTCAACAGCAAACAAAACTATTAGCGACAATATTTTTTTAATTTTCTAAATTTTTTGATGTTTTTGGATTTTTGAGAGTTTTTCTGAAAAAAAAAACAGAAACAATTTTTTTTTATGTTTTTGGATTTTTGATTATTTCTCCCCCTAAATTTGTGCATGGGAAAGAATGAAATGATTGAAAATGCGCAAATTTAAACTAAGAAAACCTAAAAATTAATCCTCAAAACGAATCATTTTTAAAAATCCCACAAGCACATCGAATCGAACTTTATTAAAGGGCTTTGTGAACAGGTCCGCCACATTATTGTCAGTGTGAACATGTTCTAGCCTGATGAGCGAACACTCATAACAATCTCGGATAAAATGAATTTTGATGTCAATGTGCTTGGTTTTGGAATGTTGGATTGGATTTTTAGTGATTTGAATAGCAGCCTCATTGTCACAATGAATTGGGGTTTCTAGAAAATTCAAACCGTAGTCCAACAGCTGATGTTGGATCCATATAACTTGAGAACAACAGGCAGATGCAGCGACATATTCTGCTTCTGCTATTGAGGTTGAGACCGTATGTTGCTTCTTGCACTGCCATGAGACTAGTCTATCTCCAAGAAATTGGCATCCTCCTAATGTCGATTTTCTATCAAGCTCACACCCGCCATAGTTGCTGTCTGCAAAAAGCATAAAGGTCAAATTCTGGATTTTTTGGATACCAAAGGCCCAGTTTTGGGCAACCTTTGAGATATCGAAAATTCCGTTTAACAGCAATAAGATGAGAAAGTTTAGGATTGGCTTGGAAGTGTGCACATTGACAGACAGCAAACATTATGTCTGGATGACTAGCAGTCAGATACATGAGCGAACCGATCATCGATCGATAATACGTCTGATCTGCGGATTCGCCTTCAAGATCAGGAGCCAGTAGAGGTCTCTCCGCCATGGGCGTAAGAGCAGTTTTTGCATCTTTGAACCCGAATTTCTCCAGTATATCTTCCACATACTTTGCTTGATGAATAAGGATTCCGGTAGAAGATTGTTTGACCTGAAGCCCCAGAAACATGGTCATCTCCCCAAGAGAACTCATCTCAAACCTTTTCTTCATTATGCCTTCAAACTCCTTGCAAATCTGTGGACAAGTTGACCCAAAGATAATGTCGTCAACATTGATCTGAACAAGTATCTGATCATTACCCACATGCTTGATGAACAAAGTTTGATCAATGGTGTCGCGGCAGTATCCATGCTCGAGCAAATTCTTTGTGAGAGTTGCATACCATACTCAAGGAGCTTGATGTAACCCATACAATGCTTTGTCCAACTTGTAGACACGATTAGGAAATTTTGAGTCAACAAACCCAGGGGGTTGATCAACATAGATTTCTTCCTTCACCTTACCATACAAGAAGACAGTCTTAACATCCATTTGGTATACCGTGAAATTCATGTAAGAAGCATACGCGAGAAAGATGCGAATAGCCTCCAACCGAGCCACAGGAGCAAATACCTCAGTATAGTCAAGACCCTTAATTTGTCGAAACCCACGAACCACTAACCTTGCTTTATTTATGACGATCACTCCCGAATCATCTTGCTTATTACGATAGACCCAACGCGTGTCAAGGGCCCTTTTGCCCTTTGGTAAGTCAACCAGCTTCCAAACCCCGAGCTTTTCAAACTGATTAAGCTCCTCATGCATCGCATCCACCTAGCTGGGATCATTCAGAGCCATGTCAACGTTCTTCGGCTCTATTTGAGATATAAAGCAAGAGTAAAGACATGCATTAACATCCCCACTCTGACTTCTGGTTTTAACTCCATCTCCCATTTGGAGGGTATGACTTGGCTGATATCATTAAGAGAAACAGGAAGAGTGTGAATATTGAAACCTCCATCATCTGCTGATTGAGTCCTATTTGATGACTCTGCTACAAACTCATTTGCAATTTCTTCAGGAAAGAGTAGTTCCATAAAAGTTGAAGTGGCAGCGGAAGTATCTCTAGACATGAACTCTCTTTCAATAGGGGTAAAAGGCGTAGCATCAACATCAGGAGTCCCATCTTGAACTTTAGACTTTGGACTAGATGGTTGATCAGATGAATCCCCTTCATGTGTAGCAGAGGACTATTCATCACATGTAGCAGAGAACTCCCCCTCAACCGATGGGGGTCTGTAAACAACTTGTTCGTCTTCGTCTTCGTACACAATCTTCGAACCAGAGGAGGATCCACTTGAACTATCTGAAGACACATTAAATGATTTGAAAAGAGATGTGTAATCAAATAACCAGTGGGGACCCACTCGAGCATTTATTTCATTTTCCTGCAGCCAACGCACGTCATAGGATTCAACGATCTGCTTCGTCCTCTTGTTGTAAACTCTATACACGGTGCGCGCAGCATACCCCACAAAATAACATTCATCAGCTTTGGCATTAAATTTAGGATTGGAATCTAAGTGAAGAAGGGTGCAAGGACAGCCAAATACACGGAAATGATTGACAGAAGGCTTGTGTCCATAAAGAATTTCATACTGAGTCTTCATCCGTGCTTTGTTGATTAGAACACGGTTTTGCACGTAGCAAGCAGTGTTAATCGCCTCGGCCCAAAAGAAAACAGGTAGTTTGGAATCACACAGCATCGTCCTTGCGGCGTCTTTCAACGTTTTATTTCTCCTTTCTTCAACACCGTTTTGTTGAGGTGTGTGAGCAGAGCTATATTGATGCACTATCCCCTTTTCTGCGCAAAAATGGTCAAGAATGGAATTCTTAAATTCAGTTCCATTGTCAGTGCGAAGCGCCTTCACTTGATTGTTTGTCTGCTTCTCAATCATCACCACGAACTTCTTTATTAGATCAGCAACCCCTGCTTTGTTGGATAAGAAGAAGACCCACGTAAATCAAGAGAAATCATCGATCACAACGAGACAATATGAGCTTCGGTTAATGCTCAGGGCGTTGACCGGTCCAAATAAGTCCATGTGTAACAATTGGAGCACTTGACTTATGGAATTGACTTGCTTAGGTAGGTGTGGTTTCCGATGATGTTTGCCTTGAGCACAGGAAACACACTTTTCAAACGTGATAAAGTCTTTGACAGGAAGGCCTCGGGCCATCTCATTTTTTGCAAGACGGTTCAGGTTTTTCACGTTAGCATGACCTAGTCTTCGATGCCACAGCATTGCATTGTGTTCGGAGACCTTTGAGAAAAGACAAGTGACTTGTTCATGGAGATTGTTGTTCATATCGATGATATAAGCATTCCCATCCCGTTTAGATTTGACTAGAATCCACTCTTCTGGGATGACAATGCCAGGCTTGAGAATCATACACTCTTTATTAGTAAAATGAGTTGAGTAGCCTTTGTCACATACCTGAGAAACGCTCAACAAACTATGCTTTAACTCGGGAGCATAGTTGACATTTTCGAAGCTCAGCACTCCATTCGTAACAGTTCCGCGCTGTGTGATCTTTCCACCATCTCCGCCCACAACGGAAACATAACTCCCATTAAAAGATTGAATTTCGCTCAGTTGGGAGATGTCTCCAGTCATATGTCGGGAGCAACCGTTATCGACGTACCAAGGACGAACGAGATTCCTCCGCAATTGTCCCTGCAAAATGAGCGGAATCATTTAGATTTAGGAACCCAGGTCATCACTGTCATGGGTTTCCTTTTCACTCTTTCTGATTTAGATTTTAAAATTTGCAAATTAGGATCTTCATTCCTAATCACTTCAGAGGGTGGTAACAATGAATCAGAAAGTGATTTAGGCTTCCATTGAAGTTTAGGTTTTACAACATTCTCTGGTGGTTTTAAAATAAACTTCATAGGAGTTTGTACAAACCTTCTGGATGTTCTTCCAAAATTAATAGAAGATCTAGAATTGGTTTTTGACGAAACCGATCTTGGCGGAGCCTTTTTCGGTTTTGGCAAACAGTTTTGAGTTTTGTCAGTAAAAACCTTTTTATCTGTTTGAAGACTAGCCCTTTTTCTGTTTTTATTATCTTTCTGATCAATATTTCAAGAATGAGTTCTTGAGGATTTTCTAATTAAAGACCTTCCTCGAGACTCATTCTCCCCTCTTGGTGACAGATAGTTTACAAAAATCCTATTTTGACAATTCCTAGCTATTTGACCACCAACACCACAATTAAAACAAATATGTTTATTATTTGAACTTGTATTGCATTTTTCAGATTTATTTTCTTTACAGACACTCTTACTCTTCTCAGAAGAACATGCATGAGAATTAGATTGATAAATAAGTGAGGGTGCCTCATTCGATTTGACGTGTGGAGTTGATGATTCCTCATGAGAATCACAAGCATCAGAATTACCAAACAATTCAACAAACATATCGGAAAAAGTTAAATTCAACAGTATCAAATGATGAGCCAACGCAAGAAACATTTTCAATCTTAACACCAGAAACACAATCAAAATTATTCATGACAGAAACATCAGGTTTAAAAACAAAATTAGGTTCTCCAGCTTCGCGCTTTGCCTAATCTAATGGTTGATCTGCAGAGGACGTAGAAACATTAGTATTTTCAATGTTAATAAAACCTTTTGAAACAAAACTGGCTAGTTTGCCATATCGAAGATGTGACTCCTTGTCAGTTTCGTCTTGTGTCATAGGGATGTATATGTAGTTATGATTGAAAGGTGGAGGGACACAATCATACCCTAGACCCTTGTTTTGATTTTCTTTGAATTTTAATTGGGTTTCACACAAAGACTCAACTGTCTTACTTGATGCAGTGTAATTTTTGAAACAAACATCTATTTTATCATTCTTAATTTTCAAAGCTTCAATTTCTTTGGTTACTGCATCAAATTGTCTTTTAACATAATCATACAGTTCACATTTTTCACTTTATTCTGATTGAATTTTTTTTAAATCCTTTATTTTAGCTTCTAGTTGGTCCTTAATAGGTTTTTGTCCTTTCCTAAGTTGATAGCCCTCATACTTAAGGTCCTCTACTTACCTACATAAGACTTGTATTTCATCACGAAGAAGTGTAACATATTCTTTACAAGCAAAAGAACCAAATGGTAGATTTACCTCGCTTTTCTTGGACTCAGAAGAGGTAGATACCATTAGGGCAAGCTGTAACTCCATCATCTTTGATTTGGGATCAGCATCAGCATTCTTTGAAGAAGTATCACCAATTTGAGCTAGGTGAGCATTTTCTGGCCCTGAGATATTCAAGGCTTGAATTTGGTCCTCCGAGTCAAATGATTGTGCAACCATAGTTGTTTCTCCACTAGCTGTAGTTCATGCACGGTTGTTTCCTACTGCAACCATCTGCCTGTTGTTGTTGATTCTGTGATCTGGTTTCGGGAAATCACGAGCAAAATGACCTTGCTCGTGGCAGTTGAAACATCTTATCATGCTTTTATTGAATCCTACCTTCTTGTCAGCATTCATGACCCAGTTGTTTTTCCCGGTTTACTTGGCGAACTATTTGGCTCTGAAAACAGCCATGGCAATTTTCCATGTAATGTCCATTTCCTCTACATCTTCAGGATGTATCTGGTCCAAATCAGCAAATGATAGCTGAGGTGGAAGATCTCCAGCTACAAAGGCATTATAACAGTTGACTAGCTCAGCAGCTAGAGCCAAATTTTCATCAGATTCTTTGGAGTTCGAGGTAGAGGCTTTAACTAACACATTGGGAGCAGAAATGGGTTGAGGGATGGCGAATGACACATTTTGAGTTTGATGGTGAGGGATGGATGGTACAACATTGAAAGTTTGAATCTGAGGTTGTTGAACTGCGAAAGCTTGACCTGAGGGAGTCATGTAAGATGATAGAGCATTATTGGATGAAACTCCCAGATTTGCAGTAGAATAAGAATTCACATGGTTGATTTCTCTCTGTTTGTCATCAATGTCACATGCCTTAATAACCGCCATGACTTCTGCAAGAGAGAGATGACTCAAATCCTTGGTTTTCTTAATCACATCAACATTCATATCCCATGACCTAGGAAGAGCATTCAGAAGTTTCCTGTTGATTTCTGACTTGGTCAAGAAAATCCATGAAATGTTCATGTCAGTTGTGAGTGCAGTGAATCTTTGCAATTGAGCTTCAAGAGTCTCTCCTGGAATGTAGTTGAACATGTTGAATTTCTGCCTCAGCATGTCTTGCCAACTCTCTTTCATATCTTCATTGCCCTCATAGACCTCAATAAGTGCTTCCCATAGAGCTTTAGCTGAAGTGTACTCACGAAAACCTTGACCAATATCAGGGGATAATGCCATGGTTAAGGTGGCTAAGGCTCTTTCCTGTTCTTCAATCAACTCAAAATCCTCATCAGTATAATTGTCAATAGATTTTTCAACCAATTGACCTCCAATATTCACAGTGATTCTGACAGGATCTCTAAGAATGCTTCTTCATATATTAAAATCTTTCATCTTGATATATTTTTCTATCCTATACTTCCACTCGGGAAAACCTTCGGCATACATCAACCTTGGAATACGAGTAGTCGTGCCCATAACAACATCAAGTTCTTGAAATTGAGTTTGACTTTGAGAATCCATTTGAAATTGAAATGATTTGAAGTTCCAAAAAGGTTTACGGTTAATAAAAGGTTTACGGTCGTAACGAGAGTTTACGGTTGATATGATTGCGACCATAAACCGAGTTTACGGTATAAGTTCACGGTTTATGGAGTTTACGGTTTAGGGGTTTGCTGTTCTTCAATCCTGTTTACGGTGCTTGAATATTAAGAGATTACGGTTTTTGAATATATCCTTTTACGATGGTAAACTGAGTTTATGGTTGGCAGTAAACTCTCAAATAGCCTTCAAAACTCGAGTTTTCAGATAAAATCAGTTCCTTCAATGCCTAGAACGTAGAATTTGAAGATCAAACAGTGAGAATAATAGCTTGAACACTCAATATCTCGATTGAATAAGTTTTGATACCAGTTTACGCTCTGATACCAATTGTTAGGTCCAAAACTGGATCTTTCACTAGTAATCAAACAATCACAAGACGAGAATAACACAATAAGATGAATGAATTGAGCTTGCACACGATCAAACACTTGAATCGTCAAGTACAACTCAAAGACCAGGCGTAAACTCTAGAGCATCGAACCCCTCAAAAGACCAACTCCTAGACTATTTATACTCGCCAGGACCGTAAACATAGTTTGCTGCCGTAAACACGTTTACGGCCGTAAACATGTTTACGGCCTTAAACAGCAAAAAATACAAACTGTCATAAAAGTGCAATTACAGACATAAAAACCAAAACAAATCACATGCAAAGCCTAGCCCAAATCATTTACATGACCTTTCATTTTTGTATATATTAAGGTAATGTTTAGTATAGTTTAAGGAAACATGTTTTGTTGGAAAACACATGTGCATTCATTTTCCATTTCTGCTGGTACGTTGGAGTTTTTTGCAGCAAAAATAAATGATTGGCTGGGAATGATTCCCTCATTCTCAACATTTTTTTTTCTCAATCGAACCTATATATATATATATATATATATATATATATATATATATATATATATATATATATATATATATATATATATATATATATATATATATATATGCCTTACTTTATTATACATAATTTTTAAAACGAAAAAATCATTTAAAAACTGGAAAAAGATAAATTAACCCAAAATAAACACCTTAGGGTTTCAAAGTCACCGCTTTTTCATTTCCTGCTCAACTCGCACAATTTCTACATCTGTCTTCTTCAACAAATTCCGGAACTTTCCATCTTACGATCTGCTGCATCGATGGTGAGGGGTTCATCTCAATCTCAGTCCTCCTCCTCTTCTTCCAATTCCCGACCAGGCCCTGTCGGCGTCGCACCTCGCGGCTCCCCTGCTGCCACTGCTGGCCTGCGACGCCGTCGTCTTGCCACCGGATCGTCCTCCGGCGTCAGTAATGGAACCGGTGGTAATACCGGAGGCAACATGCTCAGGTTCTACACTGATGATGCTCCCGGCGTCAAAATCACTCCGACCGTTGTCTTAGTTATGAGTGTTTGCTTCATCGGCTTTGTCACTGCTCTTCATGTGTTCGGTAAGCTCTACCGTCGATCCGCCGCCGAAGCTTGATTTTACAAGGATCTCGTCTAATCTTTCATGCTTTTGTTGTATGATCTGAGCTTTCATGATCGGCGCCATTAATTTTGTGCTGTGTAAATTTGATCTAGATGCTCAGATCTTGTTTCCAGGTTATCGTTCCGAATGATAAAGAAATAAAAAGGTTTAGTTTTATGAATCGGTTGTTTCTGTTTTTAGAGGTTTAGATTATGAATTTATGACTTGCTTTCTTGATGATGCAAAATTTCAATTTTACTGAGGATCATAGTTCATTAATTTCATCGATCATCGTCTTAATCAAATTAAACAAAAACAAATGAGGAGAAAACGATATATTTATTAAGGGCAAACTTGTAAAATACGAGATGCAGCGGGATAAGTCAATTACTTAGCGAACACTATGAAGCTTTCTTTATGATCCACTTGATTGGAAATTTGGTCTGTATTTTACTTTACATGATACAATCTATGTTTTTTGGTTTTTACCCGTCTAAATATATGGTAAAATTATAGAAATAAATAATTGATAAGGATAAGGACAAAAACCTGTCAAAATAAGGATATTTGCATGTTTAAATCTACTTGGCTTCCATGTAACTTAACGAAATTGCAAATTCTAAAAAATGACAAATAAGGATATTTGCAAGTTTAAATCTACTTGGCTTCCATGTAACTTAATGAAATTGCAAATTCTTAAAAAATTGTTATGGTTCAAAAGTTTGTACATATTATATATATATATATATATATATATATATATATATATATATATATATATATATATATATATATATGTAAAAATGAATAATAATATGTATATAAAAATAAATAATATTATTAGAAAATACATATAAAATTATTAATTATATATAAAATTGTCGTTTTAAGTCACACCATACAAATGATGTGGCTCGTCACAACTCGTAAAACCTTAAGATTTGACATTGTCGTCAAATCACGGCTAACATTATTTAAAACCTTGATTTTAATTTTAAAAAAATTGACACTTAGTAAAAAAAAATTATAAGTTGTTTTAGATAAGTAATCTTAAAGAAATTGCCATTGTAACACAATTATGATAATTGAGGTTTGTCCTGAATTAATCATTAAGTTTTTTTTTTTTGCATGATAAATTTTTAATAGGGGTTTGCCCCTAAACTAACAAATTTCCTCCTTTTATTTAGCATCCTACATGACAAAGTAGATTTATATAGGGGAAATGATACAAATACCCTACGAGGAACTCTCTAGTGTTGACCCTTTAAATCCCTAAATTAATTTTGTGGTTTTATGGGGACACAAAGTGGTTAGCAACCTGTCTTTTTAGTCCCCATTACCTGAAGTAGCAGGTTTAGTGTGTCACATGTACATAGTCAACTAAATAATCAAACTTAAAGGTTTAATGTGCTACATGTACAATCTTTGATGCTCCTTTGTCTATTTTCTAATATGATCATAAAACGTTCTCTCTTCTCACTACCACTCCCTCTTCTCTCCCCCTCATTATAATACAGCCAAAAAGCATCTGCTTTCCCTTTAAATCTTGAATTTCATCACTATACAATCAATACTACTCAACCATCGTTACCATGTTTACAACCAACCCTTCAATTTAAGGAGAGTAAACCAGATCATAAAAGCTATCAAAACAAAAAACAATCGCAAGCTAAAAATCAATACATAACATTGATAACTACTAGTAAAAATCAGAAGATGACCTGGTTTATTCTTTATCTATGATTTGCTTCAGTGGTACAACCAATCGAAAAACTATCAATTTAAGCAGAGTAAACCAGATCATAAAAGCTATCATCCAATCGAAAACAAAAAACAATTGCAAACTGAAGATCAATACATAACATCGATACATGCTAGTAGAAATCAGAAGATGACCTGGCTTGTTCTTTGTCTATGATTTGCTTCAGTAGTACCAGATCATAAAATCATTGCAACTGAGGCTTGGGGGAAGCTTTGAAGGCAAACGAAAGAGAGATATTGATGGAATTTGAGATAAAACAATGAGAAATTAGGGATTTAGGCATCAAGGTAGAGGAAGAAGAAAAAGACGCACCAGAAGCAGAATGAATCATTCGACACACAAAGAATGGGGCAAATTTTGTCATATCGTGTTGGAAATCAGTGTACAAGGGAATATGAGATCTACAAGACGGGTTAGATCACAAAATTTTCGATCTCCAGCATCCTGATTGTGACATCCCCAAAATCATGGCCATAAAAGACCGATTTAATTTATGCTTTTAAAATAATTTTTCAGAGTAATCCTTTGATTTAAAATAGTTGCGGAATTTGTTTCCAAAACAAAATATGATAAATAAAAGTTATCAAAGCATTCCTTAAAGAAATGTATTTTAATATATAACAAAACTCGGAATGTCATGTTCCGATACAGACCAAAAGCATAAACGACACATTATAAGCCTTACAACAGTTATATACAACTACTGGCCTATAAACAAAATAAATTTCACAAATTGTCCAACTTATGCTCTCGCGTCACTATCTATAATACGAATAAAACTGAGTGGGTCAAGCTTTGGAGCCTGCTAAGCATATATGGTTTTCAACCCACAATAAATAATTATATTTAATTTTCACCAACCAACAATAACCTAATTACCCATTCCCGTTATCCTCACTTTACATCCCTAAAACAACAACTATCACAATGGACCTAAACTAGGATTTTCATCAGGACAGACATTACTATAAATGGGTTTCCTTAACAATAGATGTCCTAAAGGCAACCATAAGGGGGATGGAGTACACCGGTGAACACATCGTTCACAACACCTACAGGTTATGAACCTGCCAGCGTTCCACATAACTGTGTAGAAAGAGTCCGTGGTCGTCATCCATACTCCGCTAGATGACTAGATCAACAACAACATCGAGGCCTCTCATCATTTTATTTCATCACACATCAACTATCTATCAATGTTCTACCCATCATCTTTGTATACATATATATATATATATATATATATATATATATATATATATATATATATATATATATATGACACACACACACACACACAAAATAAAACATGTATAAAACATTCAATCAATACTTATTTCAAATATCACATAACATATAAACACATAACACGTATTTTGTGGAAATACTTCGTATTTATGTGTTAGAAAAAAGTAACTGCACACTTACTTGATAAGACGACGATCGGACAGCACTACGGCTCTTCAAGTAGTAATTCTTCGATGAAACCGGGAGACCTTCACAAAAATCGGGCTTCTCGCGGGTAGAGTTTTGGTTTGGGAACTCTATTTCTCGGGATCTTCGGGGCTTCGGGATTGGCTTCGGGTCTCGGGATGATATCGGGGCTTTGGCGGTATAAATTGCACGTAAATCGAGGCAACCACAAACGGCTGGCTTTGTGATCTATTTATAGTGCTGAAGTCTGCCGCGAACGCAGGGCGTTCCGTTCGAATGCGGTGCGTTGGAGCGGGGTTCAGATCCTATCCTTTATCCGTTGAGTCAACACGACGTGGCCACTCCGGAGCCAAGTATTGAACGCAAGGCGTTCCCCAATTGAACGCGGGGGCGTTCCCTCTTTAGGATGCGTGCCTCGAACTTTAGAAATTCATAACTTTTGCATACGATCTCTGTTTTTGACGTTCTTTATATCCACGCGTATGTGAGATTATGCTCTACAACTCTTGTTTAGACTCCGTCGGCTAATTTTGAATTTATTTTTATTATATTATTTTTAAAAACTCCGTTAGAAATTCATAACTTCTTCATCTGATGTCCGTTTTCGTCTGTCTTTTTACCGTTGCACTACTATCGACGAGATCTTCAGGCTGCATACTGCTAAGCTAAAACTTTGAAAAAATCATAACTTCCTCATATGAAGTCATATTTGCATGTTCTTTTTATGTACGCTCTCGGTTTAATGAACTCTACAACTTTCATTTAGATCGTTAAGGTTAAATACCGCTCTATCGTAAATTTACTATTTACGTCGCCTAGTAGCGTACCGATTCTGTCGCGAAACTTCGACAGGTCATAACTTCTTCGTTATAACTCGGATTTCGGCATTCTTTATATATTCAGAATCCTCGTCACGACCACTACGTCTTCATGTATCGATATTGGTTTTATCTAACATTTTATTTTTACGTTTATTTTTATTCTTAATTTAATTAAGCCACACAATTAAGCATAAAACACATAATACTCAAATAATGCATTCTTATTATTTCAAAATGAGTTACAAAGGTTAACCTAGACTATCACATCAACATTAATGCCTAGCCCATAAACACGGGCGTTACAATTCTCTCCCCTTGGGATGATTCTGTCCCCGGAATCACACATCAACAAACAAATGCGGATAACGACTCATCATGTCATTCTCCGTCTCCTAGGTGAGATTTGACCCATTCGTATGTTTCTAACGGACAAGCACTAATTCGACCATCTTGCATCGCAACTTCTTAGTTTTTACGGTCAACGATCGCCTCTGGTTCTTCAATTAACCTCTTATTTTCATCAATCTTTAATTCAGAAATTGGTTGGAATCATGTCGGGAACTTCTCCCGTGAACTTCCTCAAATAACACACATGGAAAGTGTTATGAATACCATTCAGTTCTTCTGGTAGTTCTAGCTTGTAAGCTTGGTTCCTAATCTTCTGAAGAACTTTAAACGGTCCAATAAACATTGGACTCAACTTTCCCCTTTTACCAAATCTTATAAGTCCCTTCCACGGCGAGACTTTAAGCAAAACCGAATCTCCAACTTCAAAAGTCATTGGTCTTCTTTTCTTATCAGCATAGCTCTTTTGACGATGCTAAGCTGCTAACATTCTTTCCTGATTATTTTCAACTTTTCAGCAGTCTGATGGATTATCTCCAGTCCCATAAACTGCTTTTCCCCAGCCTCAAGCCAACAATTCGGCGTACGTCATTTTTTCCGTACATAGCTTGATAAAGTGCCATCTTAATGCTCGAGTGGAATTATTATTGTAGGAGAATTCTAACAAAGGTAAATGTTCATCCCAGTTATCTTGGAATTCTAAGGTACATGCTTTCAACATATCTTCAAGTGTTTGTATCATTCTTTCGCTTTGACCATCAATCTATGGATGGTAAGTTGTACTTAAACACAACTTGGTACCCAATTCCTCTTGTAGACTTCTCCAAAACCTTGAGGTGAACCGACTGTCACGATCCGACACAATCATTAATGGAACACTTTGAAGCCTTATAATTTCTTTCATGTAAGAATTCGAAAGCTTATCCATAGACCATTTCTCACTGGCTGTTATGAAGTGCACACTCTTAGTGAAGCGATCAACCACCACCCAAATCATGTCGTGACCATTCTTTGTTTTGGGCAGCTTAGTGACAAAATCCATAGCAATGTCTTCCCATTTACCCATAGGCATAGGTAAAGGTTCTAAACTACCGTATGGTTTTTGATGTTGTTCCTTGACTCTCGCACAAGTCACACACTCGTCCACATATTTTGCAATATCGAGCTTCATTGTCGGCCACCAGTAATAGGGTTTCAGGTCCGTGTACATTTTAATGCTGCCAGGATGAATTGAGTACATGGTTTTGTGAGCTTCTTCCATCAGAAGATCTCTTATTCGTCTTGACTTAGGTACCTAAATACGATCTTGAAATACCTTCAGTCCATGACCGTTTGTACCAAACACCAACGTTTTACCCAAATGTTCCTCCTTCCGGTCATTCTTTTCAGACGCTTCTTCTTGAGCTTTCTTTATACTCTCCACAATTTTCGAGACAACTTGTAGCAGTTGGTTCCTGGTACGTAAAATTTATCTAAGTATTTGCAATTTTAGCCTTGGACTCGACGAGTTGTAGGCCCGAATCGCTGAGTAGAGACGAGATATGGAACACGTTTAAGTTGGCGACTCGGCGAGTCCATATCCTGGTCTCGGCGAGTCCCCACTATCTGATGAAACCCTAAATTTCAAGGGTTTGCACCCTATTTAAACCAACCTTATGCGCCCCAACCTAGCCCCCTTCACCCTCACAGCTCCCAACACCGTTCAATCCCTTATTTCTTGAGAGGTTGAAGTGCTTTCGTGTGTTTCTTGAAGATTTTGAGAGAAAATAAGAGTAGATCAAGAAGAGAAGAAGGAGGCCAAGCATTCTTGTGTTATTTCAGTGATTTCCTTGAGGTATAACTCAGTTTCCCTCTGTTTTCATGCTTATATTCCTTTGTAGCTCCATTAAAGTCCTTCTTGAGTCATTTCCAAGCTTGTTTTCGAGTTAGGGTTTGTAATTAGTTGATTAACCCTTAGATCTAGGCATGATTGAGCTCCAGGAGCTCTGATCTACTGCCTTTTTGGAGCCATATTGCATGAAAGCCCTAGATCTACTCTTTTAGTGTATTTTGAGTCCTAAAACCTTTATTGGTGTTTATTTACACGTAAAGTTGGAAACTTTACGTGTTGATCAGGCCCTAAGAACCCAGATCTATGTATGACATGAGCTGGTTTCAAGCAAAATTAAGTATGTAGTATTTGCATGAGAAAGACTCGGCGAGTCGAGTCGCGAGTCCCCGAGTTTCCCCCTTTTCGTGTTTGCTGGGTGGAGTAGTGAGTCATGGGATGCGACTCAGTGGGTCGGAAGCCAGACTCACTAATGAAGGAACTCGGCGAGTCAATCCCTTGACTCGGCGAGTTCAAGACAATCTTCTTGCCTTAAGAATAGACTTAGTGAGTTGTTCATACAACTCGGCGAGTCTCAGCATAGAATGTTCTTCGGATGAAGATGAACTCGACGAGTTGTTCATACAACTCGGCGAGTAGGATGAAGGACTATTGGACATCGGTTTAGAAGGAAAACTCATCGAGTCAATGCCTAACTCGACGAGTAGAGACGAGATTATGGTCAATCGAATGGATAGGGACTCGACGAGTTGGCGAGCCAACTCGGCGAGTCGGGTCAACTGGAATTTGACTTTGACTTTGACTCTTGGTTTGGTTAGGGGTAAATGGTCATTTTACCCTGAGGTCGGTTAGCAGTATTTGACTGAGTGTTTGGTGGGAATTGCAGCCGGAGGATTTCCGGAGCAGCAACAACCAACAGACTGTTCCCACGTAGATCAGCAGCTACCTTCCAGTAGCGGTGGGTCTAGGGCCAAAATGTCGGCCGACCAGTAGGAGACGTATGATAGATGATTGTCTTTGTGATATCATCTAGGTTTGCTAGTACCTGATATGTTATATGCTAAAATGATATGTTGTATGTGATAGTAGAAGAGTTCGGTTGTCAGGACCGAAGGGTAGTCAGACACCCCAGATACGTCTGACAGTATGTGATGATATGTTTGCATGCTAGCTTGTTATGTTATATGCGATAGAGGTAATAGGAGGGGACCATTCCCTGAGTTCGGTTGATAGGAATGAAGGGTAGTTCAGGCACCACAGATATGTCTAATAATATGTTATGTTATAATATATGTGATAGTAGCAGTAGGGGGTGAAATAGTCCCTGAGGATCGGTTGTTAGGGCCAATGGGTAGTTAGCACCCCAAAATGGCTTGACATGGGTAGTCAGCACCCGAAAACAGCTTGACACGGGTAGGTCGGCACCCCAGAATGGCCGTACCGGGTAAGTCGGGCACCCCATAATTGCCTGGCAGTACGTATGATATGTGATTGTATGGTATGTGGTATGATGGGGGAACTCACTAAGCTTCGTGCTTACAGTTTTCAGTTTTGGTTTCAAGTACCTCTTCTTCGAAGGGGAAGGAGTTGACGCGATAGCGGCACATCACACACACGCTTTGTATTCCGCACTATGAGATCTTCCTGGGGATTTGTACTATGACATTGTTATGTTTTTATAAACTAGTTTCCAGACATGCACATCTTTTATGAAATGATAAGATCGGTGAATGTTTTATTTCTAATGTTTTGCTAAGTATGTGTTTTAAAAATGAAATTTTTGGCTCGTATTTTTGGGACGTTACACAACTTCTATCCTCAACGCTCTTGGCCTTTTTCTCTCAAGATTGACTTTCCGACTGAGAGCATCTGCGACAACATTTGCTTTACCAGGATGGTAAAGTATCTCACAGTCGTAGTCCTTAAGTAGTTCTAGCCAGCGTCGCTTCCTCATATTCAATTCTTTCTGACTAAAGAGATATTGAAGACTCTTATGATCAGTGAAAAGTTTACACTTCATGCCATTGAGGTAATGTCTCCATATCTTTAGAGCGAAAACTACTGCTGCCAGCTCCAAATCGTGAGTGGGGTAGTTCCACATGACTGTCTAGAAAGAGTTTGTGGTCATCATCCATACTCCGCTAGATGATTAGATCAACAACAACAACATCGAGGCCTCTCATCATTTTATTTCATCACACATCAACTATCTACCTATGTTCTACCCAATATCTTTGTAGACAAATATATATATATATATATATATATATATATATATATATATATATATATATAATATACACACACACACAACATAAAACATGTATAAAACATTCAATCAATACTCATTTCAAATAACACATAACATATAAACACATATGTGACATCCCCATTTTCACGGCCAGAAAAGACCGATCTTGTTTATGCTTTATAAAAATCAGAGTACTTCATTTTATAAAAAGGTTGCGGAATTTGTTCCCAGAAAAACACGATAAATACGTTATTAAAACATTTTCGAAGAAACGTATTTTTATTCATCTTAAAACGTTTGGGATGTCATCGTTAATACAGAAACATAAGCATAAACAGAACTTACATGTATTTACACTAGTGATCTACATCTCTTTAAATCTCTTAGTGTAAAGTGACTTCGTATCAACACCTGTGATATAAATAAACTGAGTGGGTCAGGTTGGGAAACCTGGTGAGTACATAGGGTTTTCAACCCACAATAATATAATTATTATGTTCAATCAAAGAATCAACCCAATTACCCATCCCCGTTATCTTTTTTTTTACTCTTTAAGGATTTATCCTAAGAGTCATCTATTCTTCATTCGTTTATTCCGAAGTCCCTTACTTCCAGGGTTCTAGGACTGGCACTAAATCCATAGCTGTCAATGTTCGTTCATAAAGCACTAATTCCATAGCTGCTATAGTCTATTCATCGGGTACTAAATCCATAGCTACCAGTCTTTATCTAATAGGTACTAAGTCCATAGCTACCAATGTTCAACAGGTACTAAATCCATAGCTACCAACGTCTAACAGGTACTAAGTCCATAGCTACCGGTGTTTGTCCCATAGGCACTAAGTCTATAGCTACCAATGTATACTCACATCATCTTCTATCTCTCATCATTTATCTACCCATCATCATACCCAACATATTCGTATATATAAAATACGTATACAGTTTAAATCCTTTAAAACATGTATAAAACGTTCATCCAGCATAGACAGCAAATATTCAGATAATATGCACACATAGCACGTAGTTTATATAAAATACTTCATATCTATGTGTAAGATGAAAGAGACTATGCACTCACAACACGTAAATTATATAATAAATACTTCATATCAATGTGTAAGATGAAAGGGACCATGCACTCACCTGAGAAGGTGGTGACTCGGTACTCGGACAACGCTTCGTTTACTTTAAAATAATTTCTTTCGACGAAACCTAGTATTATCACCAATAGATTTTAGTCTATTATTCGCCGAGACTAATTAATAGTCTAGCTATTATTACTATTATATAAGCGTAAAAAAAAATACTTATATAACCCATAATAATAGCCCAAGTATTTATTATATGTTCTTAATAACGTTAATATAATTAAATAAAAACTATATTAAAAATAGCGTAGGCGTAGCTCACTTACAGCGGGTTTTATAGAAAACCAGGCTTTGCTTGGAGCAGCGTTTCCGAGCCGAAAATCTCTTCTTCTCGGAGCCGTCGAGCACTCCGGGGCTTCCGCCTCGTGCTAGGGAGGTTTCCTAGGCTTTTCGGGGGATTTCGGGGCTAGAGAGAGGTTCTAGAGAGAGAGTAAAGAGAAGAAAGAATGGGAAAGGTGTGAAGAAAATGAGGGTGGGAGAGGTGGTATTTATAGGGTGAAAATGGCTGAACTTGGTGCCACATGTCACCATCTAGTGGCAAGACTTGGGGAGAAAGCAATGGCCAAGATTGTGCCACATCACCCATTTTCGCACAACACACTTCCGACTTCTAAAATCCGTAACTTTCACATACGACCTCCGTTTTTGACGTTCTTTATATCCACGCGTAGGTAAAAATAATATCTACAACTTTCATTTTGACTCCGTCGGCTAATTCTCGACCGATCTTAAATTTAACAGTACGAGGCGTTTAGACTGTTAAATGACCGCGAAGAATTCGTAACTCCTTCATACGGACTCCGTTTTCGTCTGTCTTTTTACCGTTGAGTTCCTATTAATGAGATCTTCAACTCTCATTTATTTAACGTAAGCCAAAAACCGCTCGAACTAAAATTCGAGTTTCGGGCTGTACACTGCTAAGCCGAATCTTAGAAAAATCATAACTTCCTCATACGAAGTCAGATTTGGGCGTTCTTTTTATCAACGCTCTTAGTTTAACATATTCTACGACTTTTGTTTAGATTGCTAAGGCTAAAAAGTCTTCTATCGTAAATTCACTATTTACGTCTTCCGGTGCTGTGCCGGTTTTGCCGTAAAACTTCGGCGGGCCATAACTTCTTCGTTATAACTCGGATTTCGGCGTTCTTTATATGTACGGAAACCTTGTGACATATTCTACAATTTGGTTAAGATTATTTATTCTAAATAATCTTTTGTCGAAAAGTCATTTTCGACTCCTATTGCCTCTAAATTGACTAGCCCGGATCTGCGGGCGTTACAACATAACACGTATTTTATGGAAATACTTCGTATTTATGTGTTAGAAGAAAGTAACTACAAACTCACTTGATAAGACGACGATTGGACAGCACTACGGCTCTTCAAGTAGTAATTCTTCGATGAAACCGGCAGACCTTCAAAAAAACCGGGCTTCTCGCGGGCAGAGTTTCGGCTCGGGAACTCTGTTTCTCAGGATCTTCGAAGCTTCGGGAATCACTTCGAGTCACGGGATGATACTGTGGCTTCGAGGGTGTAAATTGCATGTAACTCGAGGTAATAAGAAGTGAGAGAGAAGAGATTTGGCAACTACAAACGACTGGCTTTGTGATCTATTTATAGTGATGAAGTCTGCCGCGAACGCAGGGAGTTCCCCAAAGTAACGTGTGGCGTTCCTTGAACGCTGGGCGTTCCCTTTGAACCCGGTGTGTAGGAGCGGGGTGCAGATCCTATCCCTTATCCGCTGAGTCAGCATCGACGTGGCCACTTCGGAGCCAAGTATTGAACGCAGGGCGTTCCCCAATTGAACGCGGGGCGTTCCCTCTTTGGGATGTGTGCCTCGAACATAACTTTTGCATACGAT
This sequence comes from Lactuca saligna, assembly GCF_052625555.1. Lineage (NCBI taxonomy): Eukaryota > Viridiplantae > Streptophyta > Magnoliopsida > Asterales > Asteraceae > Lactuca > Lactuca saligna. The sequence continues at coordinate 52,576,356 of NC_136422.1, read as the reverse complement.
CTGTGTTTTTGACATTCTTTATTTCCACGCGTAGGTGAGATTATGCTCTACAACTCTTGTTTAGACTCCATCGGCTAATTTTGACTTTATTTTTATTATATTATTTTTAGTAGGCCGGGACAGGAAAACTCTGTTAGAAATCCACAACTTCTTTGATGTCCATTTTTGTCTGTCTTATTACCATTGCACTACTATCAACGAGATCTTCGATTCTCGTTTAGATTGTTTCGGCTAGAAATCACTCGATCTCAAATCCGAACTTTGGGCTGCATACTGTTGAGCTGAAACGTAGAAAAAAAATCATAACTTCCTCATATGAAGTCAGATTTGGACGTTCTTTTTATGTACTCTCTCGGTTTAACTAACTCTATGACTTTTGTTAGAGCGCTAAGGCTAAATATCGCTCTATCATAAATTCACTATTTACGTCACACAGTTCGTACCGATTCTGTCGCAAAACTTCGACATGCCATAACTTCTTCGTTATAACTCGGATTTTAGCATTCTTTATATATTCAGAATCCTTGTCACGACCACTGCGTCTTTATGTATCGATATTGGTTTTATCTAACATTTTATTTTTACGCTTATTTTTATTTATAATTCAATTAAGCCACACAATTAAGTATAAAACACATAATACTTAAATAATACATTCTGATTATTTCAAAATGAGTTACAAAGGTTAACCTAGACTATTACATCAACATTAATGTCTAGCCCAGAAACACGGGCATTACACTGATATACCAATAAATCGGTTTCATTGAAGAGACAATGATGTCAAAACTACAAAAAACGTTTAACAACGCATAATGGGTGGGGAGTGCTTTAATGACAAAGGTTTCTTGGTCAATGCGACAATCAACATATATGTGGCGAGCTAGCAAAAATGTTACCGGTTTACCCTTTTAAAACTTAAAAAGGTACTTAATCGACCCGAAAAATACCAATTTGTTCCCTCGTAAAACCACCAAATTAAATTAGGGACTTAAAGGGTCAACCCTAGAAAATTCATAGGGCATTCGTGTCATTTCCCCTTTATATTAATGTCACATGCTGCTTACGATGCATCCACCTCCAATTAATAAATTGAAAACAAAAAAGGTTCACTCCCCCTCTTAACTATCATATGTCTATGTTGAAGGATGTTGTCACCGTGTCCTTGTTAAGAAATCAGGCGACACTTATCAAGAATCAAAATAGATCTGATGCCACTTGCCAAACTCTAATAACCCTTATTAGAAAATAATGCGGATAACACGAGAAACCACAAAAACACAAAGACACAATATTTATGTCGTTCAGCTAAAATGACCTATGTCCATGGGCAGGAAGAGAATATTCTTATTTATAGAGTACTCAAAAAGAGATTACAAGAAATAACTAATAGAGATTCGACCTACTCATTAAGGATACAAAATACAAAGAACAAGACCAATAAATGAGTTAGCATGCATCCCTATTTATATAAACTAGAGATCAAACTGGAAACCTTAATACGCCAAACCTATAAATCCATATGCCGATAAAAGGTGTCAACCAATCACAATCTATCATGCAACTACTTCTAGAACTTTCAACCATGAAAGACAGCGCATTGACACTGTGCATGATACTTCTTATATACTTTAGTCATCTGTTAAATGCTCCATTTCAAAGAGTGCCATCATATTCGAGGCGTGTCATCATATCTAAAATTAATATAATATCCAAGAGTATCGTCACATCTAAGAGTGACATCGTTGATGGGTTTTGATACAAAATAATAATAAAAATCATATAAACCGTGCAATAGAAGCTTTAAAAATAACAAGTTTATTTTCGAGTTTATAACAAAACCAAACCAACTAGGATCCATTTATAGAATTTAGAATGATATTAAAAACAAGCATAGAGTGTTTTAGAATGAAAAACTTTGGAGCCTTTGAACCCACTTGGTTTTGGGGTGTTGATGAAGATAGAAAGATCAAAGAAGACGATCTTCTCTACAAGTATCCATCATTAAGAATAAAGCACTTTGAATGTTAGTTCCTCCTTGTATTCTTGATTGTCTTAAGCCTTTAAGCACTTAACTTAAATAAGCACTAAAGGAGAAAACTCAAGGAAGCTCCAAAACACCAACAACCAGCTTCAAAAGGGAGGGTGCTCTTAGGAGAAAAAGCTACGAATTTTAGGTGAAGAAGAAAAGAAAAGAGATAAAAAAAAAATGGCTCAAAACAAGTTCCATGCACTTTCTTATATACTCTTATGCAAGACATGCCATTAGATTATAATAACATAAAACAATGGCACCATTTAGAAGCATGGGGAGCATAAAAAGAAGGTTGACAACCAACTTCTCTTCTTTAAAGAAGAATTCGGCCATGCCTTCAAAAGAAGACAAAAAAATGTTTTCTAGTTTCTCTGATGTAAATAGACCAAATAACTAGTAAGTCCATGATTAACCAAAGTATTCAAAATTTTGTACATGACTTATTAAATCATACAATATGATATAATAACTAGTTTGTCTTCAATTTAATTACTATTTTCATAAAACAATAATTTTTATCTAATTAAATACAAGAATGGATTTTATTTATTAATAATCAATAGACAAAATGTGCCAACTTGATAAAAGCTTGACCCTATAGGATCATATGATATTAGCAATATGAGTCACTAATGATTATTGAGCATATAGATCCAACAATCATATCAAAGATTTTCATCATATTAAAAGAGTGTCATCACATTAAGATGCTTTATTGAAATTTTCAAATGCTCCAACTCTCATTTCAAGTCTTTAATTCTCAATATATATTTAACACTCTGGTGAAAGAGAATGAAAGCACACGGACATATCTCCTCCCCCCTCCTTTTTCTCCACCTATTACCACAACCCAACAAATTTCCCAAAAATATCAAATTCAAGGAGAGAAACATCCAAAAACTCACTAGAGTAATCGGATGAAGACCAAAATCGATTTCTAAAGGGCTTTAAGGACTAAAACCGAAATGGATTTATCAAGGTCTGAAATTGAAATTAATTTTTAAAGGACTGAACTAAAGTCGACTCTTGAAAACCTTCATTTTCTATGAAGATGAAGAAAAAATTGATTTATGTACATCAATCATTTCAAAAGTAGAATCTTAAACGAATGAAAAAATGAATTTGATGATGATATCTTTTATTGGGTGATCTTCAATTATTCCGCTTTGATCGACAAACATGGTCGAAGGTGTACTTTCAACCTCTCGTTCGGTAATCGACATTTGGCTTTTCTTTTCCACAATCAATGCTCAAACCCATTTGGAATTCAAGTAATGCTAGTGGGGAACATTATATGAAAGATATAACAATCGTGTACTTTTCCATTGGGTTTCAAAACAGAAGAAGTCGACAAGGTGGCGGTGGTGGGGACAAAAGTGGTGATGGAGGTAGATGGATGGTCATCGAGAATATTCTTCTGGTTACTAGCTTTATTGTGACATTCCCAATTTCACGTCCAGAAAAAACCGATTTGTTTATGCTTTATTTTCAAATCCGAGTAACCTTTTAAAGAAAAGTGTTGCGGAATTTGTTCCCAAAAGAAAATATGATAAAGATTTATCAAAGCATTTCCAAAGAAATGTATTTCATTATATTAAAACCTCAGGATGTCATCATTAATACAGATCAAAAACATAAGCAATACAACATAGGCTTTACAACCTTTATTTATATCTACTGGCCTATAATCCATAATCCTATAGTCAAGTCATCCAACTATGCTTTTGCCACTACCTATAATACAAGAAACTGAGTGGGTCAGGCTTGAGAGCCTGGTGAGCACATAGGGTTTTCAACCCATAATAAATAAGTATCAAACCAAACAAATGTGATTACTCATTCCCGTTAGTCCCTAAGCATCTAATATAAGGGACCTATCCTAAGGATTTTCATCGTGGTGACAACACTGCTTAAGGGATACCTCAACAATTTATGTCAAATAAGGCAACCATGAGGGGGATGGAGTACATCTGGTGAACACTTAGTTCAAATAAACACCTATAGGTTGTGAGCCTACTAGCGTTCCAATAGACTGTCTAGAAAAGTCTGTGGTCGTCATCTATACTCCGCTAGATGACTGGAACATTGTCAACGTTGAGGCCTTTCGTCATTTTATTTCATCACACACCAACTATTTCATCTACCCATATTTTACCCAACATATTTGTAGATATAAAATGCACATACAGTTCAGATCTGAAAAACAAAATTTAAATCTTTCATCCAACATAGATCTCAAAGTATAATATATATATATATATATATATATATATATATATATATATATATATATATATATATATATATATAGTTTAGATCTGAAGGGAAAAATTTAGATCTGGAAAGAAAAGTTTAGGTCTGAAAAGAAAAGTTTAGATCTGAAAGAAAAAATTAAGATCTTTCATCCAGCATAGATCTCAAAGTATAAAATATATATAGTTTATATTTGAAGAGAAAAGTTTAGATCTAAAAAGAAAAGTTTAGATCTAAAAGAAAAAGTTTAGATCTTTCATCCAACATATATCTCAGGTAAACAGATAATATGCACACATAGCACGTAATTTATATAAAATACTTCATATCTATGTGTAAGATGAAAGTAGCTATGCGCTCACTTGATAAAGTAGTGATTCGGACAACGCTTCACTTCTTAAAATAATCTCCTATGACGAAATATGTTTTTTTTGCTAAAAACTGGGTTCTGCACGGCCATAGTTTCGAACTGAAAAACTCTTTTTCTCGGAGCATTCGAGCGCTCCAGGATTTCCTTCTAGTGCTAGAGAGGTTCCCTAAGATTTAGGGGGGTTTAGGGAGGCTAGAGAGAGAGAGAGAGAGAGAGAGAGAGAGTAAAGAGAGAAAGAAGTGGTGAAAGTTATGAGAAAAACGCATGCCCTCGGTTTACGCAGGGTGTACCTGTTGAGGTACGCGGGGTGTTCCTGTGTGCGTTGGGCGTCCCGAGGAGATGTGTCCTAAAACTATTGGGTCTATGTGGACAATCCGAGACCGAGCAATGAAAGACCGTGGAGTGTATGGACTTCGTATGTGAGGCGTACTCGAACGCGAGGCGTCCTTCGGACTAGGCGGGGGGTAGCCTTGCACCCAGCTCGCAATTTACACCTTTGACTTCTAAAATTCATAATTTTCGCATACGAGCTCTGTTTTCGACGTTCTTTATATCCACGCGTAGGCGGGACCGTACTCTACAACTTTTATTTATACTTCGTCGGCTAGTTTTGAATGTATTTTTAAAGTTATATTTTTTAACAGACCAGGACAGGAAAGTCCGTTAAAAATTCATAACTTCTTCATCCGATGTCCGATTTGGACATTCTTTTTATGTATGTTCTCGGTTTAATGTATGCTACGAATTTCTTTTAGATTGCTAAGGCTATCATAAACTCACTTTTTATGTTACGTAGTGTCGGGCCGGTTTTGTCGCAGAATTTCAATAGGCCACAACTTCTTCGTTATAACACAAATTTTGGCATTCTTTATATCTCCGAAATCCTTGTCATGACCACTAAAACTTTCTTCATAGATATCAGGTTTATCTAACATTATATTTTTTACACTTATTTTCATTCTTAATTTAATATATCGTTATAAACAAGTATAAAGCACATAAATTCATATAATTCACATAATACTCAAATAATTCATATTTATTACTTCGAAATATGTTACATTTGTTGACCCTAACTATTACATCATCGCATCAATGCTTAGCCTTGAAACACGAGCGTTACAGTTCTCCTCCCCTTAGGATGATTCCGTCCTGGAAATCATGCAACAATAATTAAATGCGGATAGCGACTCATCATTTCAGTCTCCGTTTCCCAGGTGAGGTTTGGCCCATTCGTATGTTTGCATAACAAAAGCACTAAGTCGACCATGTTGCATCGCAACTTTTTAGTCTTACGGTCAACAATTGCTTCGGGCTCTTCGATTTGCCTCTTATTCTCATCCATCCTTAACTCTGAAATTGGAATTATGTCGGAAACTTATCCCGTAAACTTCCTCAAATAACACACATGGAAAGTGTTATGAATACCATCTAGTTCTTCTGGTAATTCTAACTTATAATCTTGGTTCCCAATCCTATAAAGCATGGTTGCAGAAATCGGGTTTAATCGGCGATTAATCGTTTGACATTCTCCAACCGTCGAGGATTATGGCATTAATCAGAAATTTAGGACTAATCGGGTTTGGCAGGATTAATTGGCCTTAGCGGGATTAATCGGTCAACAAAAGTCAACAAAAGTCAAAAAAGTCGAAAAAGTCAAACAAAAAAGTCAAAAAAGGTCAAAAAAATTTTAAAAGAATTTTTAATAAATTCAAAACACCAACTTTCTTTTTTTACTCCAAAATTTTCAAATTTTCAAAATTTCAAATATTATACCAAAATGTTCATATTTTCGTATTTTCAAATTTTCAAATTACAATTTTTCTTATTTTCTAATTTTGAAGTACTTGTTTTTTCTTAAGATATAATAATATTTAATTAATTTTAATATGTTACTAATAATCTATGGTTCCCGATTAATCCCTTAACACCAGTCGACCATCGAGCTACCGTTAAGCGATTTTTACAACTTTGCTATAAAGAACCTTGAATGGTCCAATAAACCTTAGACTCAACTTTCCTCTCTTTCTGAATCTTATAAGTCCCTTCCACGGTGAGACTTTAAGCAAAAACGAATCTCCAACTTCGAATGACATCGGTCGTCTTTTGTTGTCAGCATATCTCTTTTGACGATCCTGAGCTACTAATATCGTTTCCCTAATCACGTAGCTTTTTAGTAGTCTGATGGACTATCTCGAGGCCCATAACCTGCTTTTCTCCCGCCTCAAGCCAATTAGATAGCGTACGACACCTCTGTGCATACAAGGCTTGATAAGGTGCCATCTTGATGCTCGAGTGGAAACTGTTGTTGTAGGAAAACTCTACCATAAGTAAGTGTTCATCCCAGTTACCTTGGAACTATAGGGTACAAGCTCTTAGTATATCTTCAAGCATTTGAATTTTTCTTTCGCTCTAACCACTAGTCTGTGGATGGTAAGTTGTACTTAAACACAACTTCGTACCCAATTCCTCTTGTGGACTCCTCCAAAACCTTAACGTGAAACGACTATCACGATCTGATACAATCGTTAAAGGAATACCGTGAAGTCTTACTAACTACTTCATGTAAGCATTTGCAAGCATATCCATAGACCATCTTTCATTGGTTGCTATGAAGTGTGCACTCTTAGTGAACCGATCCATGACCACCCAAATCATGTCGTGATCGTTCTAAATTTTGGGCAGTTTAGTGACAAAATCCATGGTGATGTCTTCCCATTTACCCATGGGTACAGGTAAAGGTTCTAAATTCCCATATGGTTTCTGATGTTGTACCTTAACTCTCGCACATGTTACACACTTGGCCACATACTTTTCAACATTGAGCTTCATCGTCGGCCACCAGTAGTAGGGTTTTAGGTCATTGTACATTTTTTTGCTATCGGGATGAATCGAGTACATGGTCTTGTGAGCTTCCTCCATCAGAAGATCTCTTATTCCTCCCATTTTAGGTACCCAATTCCTATCTTGGAATACCTTTGGTCCATGACTGTTTACACCGATCACTAACGTTTTGCCCAAACATTCTTCATTTCGGTCATTTTTCTTTGATGCTTCTTCCTGAGCTTTTTCCACAATCATTGAGACAACTTCAATTCTTAATGCTCTTGGCCTTTTCCTTTCAAGGTTTACCTTTCGACGTAGAGCATCAGCGACAACATTTGCTTTAACAGGGTGGTAAAGTATGTCACAGTCGTAATATTTGAGCAACTGTAGCTAGCATCGTTGTCTCATGTTCAGTTCCTTCTGATTAAAGCGATACTGAAAACTCTTATGATCAGTTAAAAGTATGCACTTTGTTCCATAAAGAGAATGTCTCCATATCTTTAATGCGAATACTACCGCTGCCAACTCCAAATCATGAGTGGGGTAGTTCTTCTCATTCTCCTTCAGTTGACTTGATGCATATGCTATCACCTTATCCCTTTGGGTCAGAACACAACCTTACCCGAATCTAGATACATCGCTATAAACTGCGAAGTCTTCAACTCCATCAGGTAAACAAAGAATCGGTGCTTCATATAATTTCTTCTTTAGTTTCTCGAATGCTTCTTCGTGTTTTCACTCCATGTATATGTAGGTCCTTTATGCGTCAAAGCTGTCAATGTAACAGCTCTAAGAAAAGCCTTGGATAAACCTTCGGTAATATCCAGCTAATCCCATAAAGCTTCGGATCTCCGTGGGACTTTTCAGACGTTCGCACTTTATCACAACTTCAATCTTTGATGGGTTAACCATTATCCATTCCTGGTTAACCACATGACCCAAGAATTAGACCTCTCGAATCCAAAAATCACATTTGGAGAACTTTGCATACAACTTCTCCTTCTTCAGAACTTCAAACACTTCTCACAGGTGCTTGCCATGCTCTTGCTGGCTCTTTGAGTAAACCAGAATATCTTCTATGAACACTATCACAGATTTATCGAGGAATGGTTTACAAACCCTGTTCATCAAGTCCATGAATGCTGCTGGAGCATTGGTTAGTTCAAATGACATAAACAAGAACTCATAATGTCTGTATCTTGTTCTGAATGCGGTTTTCTCAATATCCTGCCCTATCACCTTCAGCTGATGATATTCTGAACTGAGATCGATCTTTGAGAAATAGCTCAAACCTTGTAGCTAATCGAACAAGTCATCAATCCTTGGAAATGGGTACTTGTTCTTCACAGTTTCCTTGTTCAGCTCTTTGTAGTCTATGTACATCCTCATGCTTCCATCCTTCTTCTTTACGAATAACACCAGAGCTCCCCAGGGTGATGAACTAGGTCTAATGAAACCGTTGTCCAACAATTCCTGAAGTTACGTCATAAGCTCCTTCATCTCTATCGGTGCTAATCGGTATGGTGCTTTTGTTATTGGCGTTGTTCCTAGCAACAAGTCTATTCGAAATTCTACTTGTCTATCATGAGGCAATGGAAGATCTTCAGGAAATACTTCCGGATAGTCACACACCACTGGTATACTTTGCATCTCCTTCTTCTCCTTCTTAGAATCGATTACGAATCCCATGTATGATGTGCATCCTTTAGACAAACATTTTTTGGCCTTCATCAGGGAAATGATTCTGTAATCTATTTTGAATTTGTCCCTGTATACCATAAATGACTCTTTTTCCAGGCGAGTTTACCCTCACTATCTTCTTTTTGGAAGTATCTCGGCATCATTAGCGCTAAGTCAATCTATTACTGCTATGATGTCGACACCATTCAACTCACTGGGTAACAGATCCTCGTGGAATTCTTTTCCGTTCAAGTTGATGAAGATATTCTTGATGCATGTACTAATAGGTATGAATTTGCCATTGGCAACTTCTAAAACTAGAACATTATCAAGTTTTTATTTAGGCAATGCTAGTCTTCCATCAAATTTATGTGATATAAAGTAGTAATTTGCTCCGGAATCAAACAATATGTTGCCAAACAATCCATTTACAAGAAAGGTACTTGAAGCGACATCTGTTGCATCCTTCGCGGCTTCCAGGGTTATCTGGAAAGCTCCTACCTTTGGTTTTGGTGGGATACTAGGGCTTGCTGCCTTCTTCTTCTTCAGGCAATCCTTAGCAATATGCCATTCTTCATTACATCCATAACACTCCCTTCTATTGACGGTGCACTCATTGGCGTAATGCCCAGACTTTCCACACTTAAAAAAAGTTACCTCTCCATCACATATCCCATTGTGCTTCTTTTTGCACTTTTCACACCATTTTGCTTTGCCTCCTCCTCCTCTCGAGCTGGACTTCAAGAATTTACTTTTCTTGTTGGATCTCGAAGATCCATTAGACTTCCTTTCCTCACCAACCTCTGCCCTCTCCATACCCTTCTCCCTTATCTGGGTCTCAACATTCTTAGCAGCCCAGATTGTAGCTTTCAGAGTGGCTGCTTGCTTGACCATCGGACTAAAGTCCGCTGGTAATCCGTAGGCAAACTCGTTGACCTTGGAGAGTTCAGTTGGAACTAGATAAGGAACAAGCTTCATCTTTTCTGTAAAACTTACAACGTACTCAGTGACACTCATTCTTCACTTCTTCAGATTCTGAAACTCATTGTTGATTTCCATAAGATCATGCTCGGAGCAGTACTGTATCTTCAGTTGCACTAGGAAATCTTCCTAAGACATCTTGGTAGCTTCTCCCTTGGGCATCGTATTAACTAGTAGCTTCCACCAGCTCAGTACTCCTGACTTTAACAGCGAAACTGTGAGTGCGGTTTTTTGTCTGTTGCTGCATTCGCAACTCTCAAACATTGTCTCCATCTCGGAGATCCAGTCCGTAACTTCCACCAGTGTTGGGCTTCCAGAAAGACACAGTGGTTTGGATGCCATGAAATCTTGTCTTTGCATCCACGCCCGTCATTTCCTCCACCTTGGTTATTTCCTCTAACCACTAGCAATTCAGCTTGACCAACGGTCCTGCTGTAGTTTCCCTACTCTGATTGTCCATCATTTAGTTCTAGATGTTCAATAGGCATCGAAGGTTCATCCTTATTATTCAGCAACAATTGCCTCATTTCTTCCCTCTGTCCTTCTGGTGTATAAGGCCTAGATCTATGTTGTTATACCTTAGATTGGAGTAATAAGAGTTTTTGGGACCTTGAGTTATGTCTTAAGGAGCTAGGGTTTGGCTTAACCCATTAACAAGGATTAGGAGTGGGTAAAGTTGGAAACTTTACCCTCTTGAGGTCATCTTAAACATGTGGACCAATTTGTTTATGCTTTATTTTTCAAATTAGAGTTACCTTTTAAAGAAAAGTGTTGTGGAATTTGTTCCCAAAAGAAAATATGATAAAGATTAATCAAAGCATTTCTGAAGAAATGTATTTCATTATATTAAAACCTCAGGATGTCATCGTTAATACAGATCAAAAGTATAAACAGTACAACATAGGCTTTACAACATTTATTTATATCTACTTGCCTATAATCCATAATCCTCTCGTTAAGTCATATAATTATGCTCTTGCCACTACCTATAATACAAGAAACTGAGTGGGTCATGCTTGGGAGCATGGTGAGTACATAGGGTTTTCAATTCACAATAAATAAGTTTATTAACTTCATCAAACCAAAAAAACGTGACTACCCATTCCCGTTATCCTCACTTTACGTCCCTAAAGCATCTAATAGAAGTGACCTATCCTAAGGATTATCATCATGGTGACAACACTGCTTAAGGGATACCTCAGTAATTTATGTCAAATAAGGCAATCATGAGGGGGATGGAGTACATCTGGTGAACACTTAGTTCAAATAAACACCTACAGGTTGCGAGCCTGCTAGCGTTCCACTAGACTGTCTAGAAAATTCTGTGGTCGTCATCTATACTCCGCTAGATGACTGGAACATCGTCAATGTTGAGTCCTCTCATCATTTTATTTCATCACACACCAACTATTTCATTTACCCATGTTTTACCTAACATATTTGAAGATATAAAATGCACATACAGTTCAGATCTAAAAAATGAAGTTTAAATCTTTCATCCAACATAGATCTCAAAGTATAAATTATATATAGTTTATATCTAAAGTGAAAAGTTTAGATCTGAAAAGAAAAGTTTAGATCTGAAAGAAAAAGTTTAGATCTTTCATCCAGCATAGATCTCAAAGTATAAAATATATATAGTTTAGATCTGAAGAGAAAAGTTTAGATCTGAAAAGAAAAGTTTAGATCTGAAAGGAAAAGTTTAGATCTGAAAGAAAAAGTTTAGATCTTTCATTCAACATAGATCTCAGGTAAACAGATAATATGCACACATAGCACGTAATCTATATGTAAGATAAAAGTAACTATGCACTCACTTGATAAGGTGGTGATTCGGACATCGCTTCGCTTCTTAAAATAATCTCTTTTGACGAAAAATGATTTTTTTGCTAAAAACCGGGTTCCGCGCGAGTAGAGTTTGAAACCGAAAAATTCTTTTTCTCGGAGCCTATTTATAGAGGGTTGGCCTCGGTCTACGTAGGGTGTACTTGCGGAGGTATGCGAGGCGTACCTCGGTGTTTGGGGCGTTCCTGCGTACGTTGGGCGTTCGGAGGAGACGTGTTCGAAAATTGCTGGGGCTACGTGGCCGATCCGAGACCAAGCAATGCAAGACTGCGGAGTGTATGGACTTCATACGCGAGGCGTCCTTCGGACTATGCGTGGCGTAGCCTCGCACCCATTTCGCAATTTACACATTCGACTTCTAAAATTCATAACTTTCGCGTACGAACTTTGTTTTTGACGTTCTTTATATCCACGCGTAGGCGGGACCGTGTTCTACAACTTTCGTTTAGACTTCGTCGACTAATTTTGAATCTATTTTTAAAGTTATATTTTTTAACAGGCCAGGACAGGAAAGTCCGTTAAAAATTCATAACTTCTTCATCCAACGTCCGATTTGGACATTCTTTTAATGCATGCTCTCGGTTTAACGTATATTACGACTTTTGCTTAGATCGCTAAGGCTAAAAGGCACTTTATCGTAAACTCATTTTTGATGTCACGCAGTGTCGTGCCGGTTTTGTCGTGAAACTTCGGCAGACCATAACTTCTTCGTTATAACTTGGATTTTGGCGTTCTTTATATATCCGGAATCCTTGTCGCGACCACTACAACTTTCTTCATAGATATCGGGTTTATCTAACATTTTATTTTTGACATTTATCTTCATTCTTAATTTATTATATCTTTATAAACAAGTATAAAGCACACAGATTCACATAATTCACAAAATACTCAAATAGTTCATCTTTATTACTTCGAAATATGTTACATTTGTCAACTCTAACTATTACATTATCGCATCAATGCTTAACCTCGAAACACAAACATTACATTTATATCGTCCAAGTGCTTGGCAAGAAGAGAACCCCTTGTTGTAGATACTACACTAGTAAGCCACTAGGGATTCATCTTTTTGTTTTTCTAATTTTGTTCTTTATTTTTTGTATAATAACCGTTGTGTGACATCTTATTTTATTGGCAAAACCGATTCAACCATAAAAATATTACAATTAAAAATTATATTTTATTTCTTCATTATAGTTTTTGTTGGCAAAACCGATTAACCATACACATTAAAATTCGAATATTAAATCCTTCGTCCTTTGCTTTTCTTCATGGGATTTTTCTTATATAAATTTTGTTTTTTGAACTTCATATGCACATTAAAATTCAAATTAAAAGGTTCGAACTCCATGACCTTTTTATTTTACTTTTTTTAAATCGACAAACCTTAAAATTGGAAGGATTGTTGTTTGGAGAGTTGCTTGAAGCCATGAGAAATCTTATTAAAAACAGTAGATAATTTGAAGAAGTTTTAGTAAACATGGTTTTTGTAGGCCTTTCTAATTTCAAGCTTTGATTTTTTTTTATTAATGTTAGAGCATCTATAATAAGGGTTTAATAAAGATTGAGTAGAGGGTGACTATGATGAAATAGATGTTTAATGAAATGTAGTGATAATGTGAAGAGGAGTTGAATGATGACATGGAAAGGAGTAGAATGAGAGAGTTTATAACTTGTATGATTATTGAGATGTTCAATAGATTTAATGTTATTTTTTAATTGAATTTAAAATCAAATATATATTTAATCTTATTTTCTTATTATTTTTATATTTGATTTCTATATTTTTTTAATTAAACCACAAATAAAATGAACCATATTTTTATGCATTATATTATTTAATGTATCTAATTTTTAGGTGTCATATTTTTTCAAATAAATAAATCAAATGAAATATTTTAAAATAAAAACCCACTGAAAAAGAAATATATCCGTTACAAATCTAATAAATAATAATTTCGATAAAATATTACATTAATTGAATTATTCCACATTAATTTTAAATTTATAATTATGTTTATAAATATAATGAAGACGATATGAAAATCCATTAAATTTTACACAATTTAATGGATTGTAGATGTCAAAGAGTATAATTGAATAAAAAATGAAATAATCATGTGGTAGTGATGTGGAAAGTAGAGTTCAATGAGCTGTCTATACCCTTAGTGACATGATCTGACAATTTTTAATGATCGGATAAAATCTCATGGATTATTTCTATAATTTTTTTAGGCTAAGGAGTATGATTATTATCAATTCACTAGAAAAGTGATACCATCTCTGTGTCACGTTATCTCCACTAGTTTATTATCAGACTACTACCCTTTGGAAAGAGTTACCGTGTGACATCCCCAATTTCTCGGCCAGAAAAGACCGATTTGTTTGTGCTTTGTTTTATAAAATCAGAATAATCATTTGATTAAAAGAGTTGCGGAATTAGTTCCCAAAATAAAATATGATAAAATAAAATTTATCAAAACATTTCTTAAAGAAATGTATTTTCGTTAAATAACAAAATCTCGGGATGTCATGTTCCGATACAGACCAAAAGCATAAACAATATAAAATGGACCTTACAACAGTTATTTATAACTACTAATCTATAATCCAAAGTCTCTCGTCAAGTCCACCAACTTATACCCTTGTTCCATTACCTGTAATGCAAAGAAAACTGAGTGGGTCAGGCTTGGGAGCCTCGTGAGCATATAGGGTTTTCAACCCACAATAATATAGTTATTATATTTAATCATCAAACAATCAACCCAATTACCCATCCCCATTATCTTCGTTTAATCTTCCCTAAAGATATTATTCTAAGGGTCATCTCCTATATCATATTTACCTCTTATCTCCTTACATCTTATTTCCTTATATGTTTGTTCGTAAGAACTTTTCCTAAGGATCATCGCATAGACAATACTAATTCGGGGATCACTCCCTCAATATGTGTCTAGTAAGGGTTAGGGTATCATCGCATGATTACGCAGCCACAACATCGTCTGGACTCATAAATCGAAATAAGGGTTAGACTATCATCACATGAATATGCAACCACAACATCGTCTGGACTCGTAATTCATAATAAGGGTTAGACTATCATCGCATGAATACGCAGCCACAACATCTCCTGGACTCGTAATTCATAATAAGGGTTAGACTATCATCTCATGAATACGCAACCACAACATCGCCTGGACTCGTAATTCATAATAAGGGTTAGACTATCATCGCATGAATACGTAGCCACAACATCGCCTAGACTCGTAATTCATTACCTATCTATCATCACCTAGTTATCATCACCATTATATCCTCACCTATCTCTTATCGCATTATTTCATCACACACCAACTATTTCATCTAGGGATGTTATTCGGGCCAGAACCGAACCGAACCGACCCAAACCCGAATAACCCAAAAACCGAATAAGGGTATTTGTATGAACCGAAAACCGAACCAAATAAGCAATATGGGTTCGGTTTGGTTCGGGTTTTATTCGGTTCGGTTCGGTTACGGCCCGAATAACCCAAATAACGTGTACAATGATCTATTATTATTGTATAACCCGAATAACCCAAATAACTCTAATACCATTTACAATGTGATTATAACTATTGTATTTTGTATGACTTTTGTATTTTATGATTTCATAACAAATCTTTTAAAGAAACAAATTTGTTAATTAAAAATAATTCAAATTATATATAATTGTTCCAAAGGTGCAAAAAGAGTTAGAATTTGTGAACTAAGAATATAAACACGGATAACATGGATTAACTATCCTTGATTAAAATGTAAAATTCAAACACCAAAATCTTAAGATATAGTTATAAAGCAACATATTAAACACTAAACATTAAACACCCAAAACATCCAAAAATCTATATATAAGTATATAAATTAAACATTAAACATTCCACACCCAAATTAAAATATGAATCTTAAGTTTTTAACCATATCCAAAATAACATTTTTCAAACACGAATTAACTATTTGGGAATATTAATTGGTTGTACAAGAACGAATAAACTATCAATCAAGGGAAAAAAATGTGACTTTTCAAATTTGGTTCGGTCCATTTGGCCTGAATAAGCCCTTATTCGGGTAACCCGAACCGAATAACCCGAAACCCGAATAAGCCTAATATAGATACCCGAAAACAGAATTGAATTGCTTATTCGGGCCTAATTCGGTTCGGTTCGGTTCGGGTTTTGGTTTGGTTCGGGTTTTCGGGCTAAATTCTCATCCCTAATTTCATCTACCCATGTTCTACCCAACATATTTGTAGATATAAATTACATATACAATTTAAAACTATTTAAAAACCTATATAAAAAATTTATTCAACATCCATCTCAAGTAAACAACAATATATAAACACATAACACGTATTCCATAGCAAATACTTCATATCTATGCGTTAGAAGAAAGTAACTACACACTCACCCAAAACATATACTTAATACATTCAAAGAATACTTGTATTAATATCATTTTTATGAAAGGGACTATACACTCACATGGTTAGACGATGCTCGGACAACACTACAGCTCTAAGAGTAGTATTCTTCGGTGAAACCGGGATATCTTCACACACCTAGTTTCTTGCAGGCAGAGCTTCGGCTCGGAAACTCTTTTCTTCTCGGGATCTTCGGGCTCCGGGACTTGCTTCGGGTCTCGGGATGATACCGGGGCTTCATTGGTATTTCTTTACACATAAATCGGGGTAATATGGGTGAGAGAAGGGTGAATTAGCAACCTTGGCCGGCTGCCCCTTCAAATCTATTTATAGGGCAAATTTCTCATTTTCCACGTTGTTGACACTTTTTCCACGTCGTGGGCTTGGTCGTCACTGCATGCATCATCGCAACTTGGGTATGGCAGACTCCAGGAGGCGTCAGAAAACATGTCACGTCATGGGCACTATTTCTACTTCGTGGCCACTGACACATCTTTGGGGTTCGCGCCCTGAACTTCAGAAAGTCATAACTTTCGCATACGAACTCCGCTTTCGACGTTCTTTATATCGACGCGTAGGTAAAAACAAGATCTACGACATTCATTTAGACTTCGTTGGCTAATTTTGACTTTAATTTTTATTATATATTTATTATATTATTTTTAGTAGACCGGGATAGGAAAACTCCGTTATAAACTCGTAACTCCTTCGTCTGACATCCGCTTTCATCTGTCTTTCCTTTGTTGCACTACTATCGATGAGATATTTGATTCTCATTTAGAAAGTTTTGGCTAAATATCGTTCAATCCCGTATTCGAACTTCGGGTTGTACACTGTTAAGCCGAAACTTCGAAAAATCATAACTTCCTCATACGAAGTCAGATTTGGGCGTTCTTTTTATGCACGCTCTCGGTCTAACGTATTCTACGACTTCCATTTAGATCACTAAGGCGCAATATTGGTCTAACATAAATTCACTATTTACGTTGTGTTGTGTCGTGCCGGTTCTATTGCGAAACTTCGACAGATCATAACTTCTTCGTTATAACTCGGATTTCGACATTCTTTATATATTTGGAAACCTTGTCATGACCACTACAACTAGTTAATAATTTTCATTCTAAATAATATTCTATCAAAAAGTCGTTTTCGATACTTATTGTCTCTTAATTGACTAGCCCTGATCTACGGGCGTTACATACCGTTCCATATTTCTCTTTTTATCTTTTCTTTTTTATTTTTGACATTATATTAAACAGAAAACCCAATTATTAAACATAAACAAAGATTTTTTCAAGTAAAAAAGTTAAATAAAAAAAATAATTTTAAAATTGAATAAAGATTTTACTAATAAAAAAATACATGAAACCTTAGTACTTGAAATTTTAAATCTACATTAGAAATTGAAAATACATAAAAATTAAAGCTTATGGTACTATTGAAATTTAACTACTAAATAGAAAATATTATAACTCGTCGCCATCCTCCTCTTTGACATCATCGCCTCGTTCTCATTGTCTGTGTCCGCATCCTCCTTGCGTCATTGTCATTGTGTTATTTGAATTGCCTTTGTGATATGTGTTCATTCAAATCGTGACGTAGATTGTGGCATGCTTCAGTGTTTTGTATTTCCAAATGCCTTGTGAAGTATGTTAAGTTGAAGACTTGTATTATTACAGGTGGATTATATGTATTGTTCACACTACATGTACAAATAGTCATACCCTCTTCTTCTATTATTATATTATATAAAATACCACAAGATTTCATCACTTCATCAATTTTGCCATATCCCATGTCTGTGCCAGATGTTTGAGTATGTGTCACCTTTGTTTGAGGACTCCAAACACCCATTCCACATCCTTCCTTGCAGATTCATATTCTAACTTGAATTTTTTTTATTTTTCATCGATTTTTTTTTTTATTTTTCATCGATTGGATATAAGTATGACTTAACATATGTAGCGTACTCTGGATATATCCCTTCATTAAGTTAATACCCATATTTATATTAATATCCATTGAAAACGTATGACATGTTTGGTGCTTTACCCTTAAAAATATCGTTAAATAGTGGAGACGCTCCAAGCACATTAAAGCCGTTTTTTGACCTCGCCATACCAAAGAATACATGCCAATATTGTAGGTCATGTGAAACAACTGTTTCTAATATAACATTCAACACACCATGCACTTTGTGTGAATTGACCTCGCCGGGCATTAAGGCAATTTTACAACACCCAATATGTACAATCAAGGCTACCAAGCATTCATAGAAAACCATGTTTAGCTTGATGTGCGCCATACAACTGTTCGACATCATTCTAGGTTGATTTCACAAATTTATGTCGCCGTAAAGCTTTGTATAACATACACACAAAAAAATATGCACATTCTCGACCTGTCCTCTCAAACATTTTCAAATACTCATCTGATGCTTCTGCGGCAATACTATATGCCAATTGTTGAAGAGCTTTTGTGCATTTTTGAATTGTAGTAAAACTACGTTTACCTCTAGCATCTCATCTCAATTGAAAAAACTCATAATTGTTTGCCAAATCACTAGCTAGACATAAGAATAAATTTCTACTAATACGAAAATGATCTTTGAGTTTCGATAGGTCGTGTAAACTATCATGGGAAAAGTAATCATGTCCAAAAGTTCATTCGCAACGATACAATCGTGGTTGCTCAAAGTTCTACTCTTCTTCTCAATATTTGAATGTTCGGCTCTCTGAAGCACCATGTTGTAACGCCTGTGTTTCCGGGCTTGCCATTTTTAGCAATGTAATAGTCTAGGTTAATCTTTGTAACCCGTTTTGAAATAATAAGAGTGTAATATTTGAGTATTATGTGTTTTGTGCTTAATTGCTTAATTATGTGGTTTTATTAATTAAGAATAAAAATAAGTGTCAAAATTTAAGTGTAAAATAAACTTGATATCTTTGGATAATGTTGTAGTAGTTGAAACGAGGTTTCCGAATATATATAGAACGCCCAAATCTGACTTCGTATGAGGAAGTTATGATTTATCGAAGTTTCGGCTTAGCGGTATGCAGCCTGAAATACTCGATTTGAGATCGAGCGGTTTTTAGCCAAAACAATCTAAACGAGAATCGAAGATATCGTTGTTGGTATCGAAGCGATAAAAAGTTAGGCGACAACGGACGTCAAACGAAGAAGTTATGAATTTATAACGAAATTTTCTGTCTCGGTCTATTAAAAATAAATAATAAAAATCAAATCAAAATTAGCCGACGGAGTCTAAACGAAAGTTGTAGAGCGTAGTCTCACCTTCGCGTGGATATAAAGAACGTCGAAAACGGAGTTCATAAGAAGAAGATATGAATTTTCGAAGTTTATTAACTAATTAATAATTAAATTTAATTATTAAATCCGACATTATCCAAAGAGGAGTCACCGGACTCATCCGAAGTACGCCCCGCGTACCCAAGGTATGTCGACACTCGCACTCGAGTTCTTCGGATGATGCATGCGCTTACGAACCGAGGCGTACGCCCCGCGTACCCTCGTACGCCTCACGTAAACCCGAGGCCCAGCCCCTATAAATAGGATGCGAGGGCAGCCGGTTCTTTTGCTATTTTTCTCCCTTCTCTCTCCCGTTTTGCATCGATTTACGTGCCAAAAGTACCCCGAAGCCCAGATATTATTCTCGAGCCCCGAAGCAAGTCCCGAGATCTCGAGAAGTGCAGTTTCCGAGCCGAAGCTCTCTGCCCGCGAGAAGTTCGATTTCTGTGAAGATCGTCCAGATCTGCTGAGGATTACTACTTCTACGAGCCGTAGTGCTGTCCGATCATCTTCTGATCAAGTGAGTGTGTAGTTACTTTCTTCTAACGCATAATTATGAAGTATTTTATACGAAATACGTGTTATGTGTATATTTTGTTGTTATGTGTGTGAATGTATATTCACTTTCTTCTATCTTATAGATCTGATTATTTCTCTATGAAATACGTGTTATGTGTGTGTGCCTCATCTGTTATGTGGAAAATGTATTGATTGAGCATGCTATACAGGTTTTGATACTATGTATAAAAATGTATGTTTTATCTACTAATATGTTGGGTAGAACATGGGTAGATGGTTGGTGTGTAATAAACAGATGAGAGGCCTCGATGTTGTTTTGATCCAGTCATCTAGCGGAATTTAGATGACGACCACGGACTTTTCTAGACAGTCTAGTGGAACGCTAGCAGGCTCATAACCTGTTGGTGTTAATGAACTTGGGTGTTCATTCGCTGTATTCCATCCCCCTCATGGTTGCCTTATTTGACTTATATTGTTGTGGAACCCTCGAAGCATGTGTTGTCATCCCGATGAAATATTCTTAGACTAGGTCCCCTGTGTTAGTTATTTTAGGGACTTAAAGTGAGAATAACGCGAATGGGTAATTGGATTATTATTGGTTGATGAAAATTAATTTAATTATTTATTGTGGGTTGAAAACCCTATATGCTCACCAGGCTCCCAAGCCTGACCCACTCAGTTTTATTTGTATTACAGGAAGTGGCGCGAGGGCATAAGATGGATGAACCATCAAGTTGTTTTGTTTACAAGTCTGTATGTGTATATATTTGTTGAATGACTTGTAATGTTATCGTTTATGCTTATTGGTCTGTATCGGAACATGACACCCCGAGTTTTGATTATATAATGAAAATACATTTCTTTTATGAAATGATTTGGTAAACATTGGTTTATCATGTTTTGTTTTTGGGAACAAATTCCACAACTCTTTCAAATCAAAAGGATTTACTCTGAAATTATTTTAAAAGCATAAATGAAAATCGGTCTTTTCTGGCCGAGATTTTGGGGATGTCACAGTTGGTATCAGAGCATTAGTTTAAGCGAACTAGGAATTTGTAGGATTTGTAGACTTAAACATAGAATGCTAAGTGGAATTTTGAGATATGTGTCTGTTGTGTTTTAGACACGAGCACTAGTTTATTTTAGGAAAGTTGCCTAAAAAAATGCTTTATATGCTAAATGTTATATGTTGCCATATATGATATTATTTGTTCGGATCTATGGTCTGTTGCCGACCGGATCTAGAAACCTTAGGTGTGTAGGATTCTAAGCGTACGTCTAC
Source organism: Lactuca saligna (assembly GCF_052625555.1). NCBI lineage: Eukaryota > Viridiplantae > Streptophyta > Magnoliopsida > Asterales > Asteraceae > Lactuca > Lactuca saligna. The sequence continues at coordinate 52,554,791 of NC_136422.1, read as the reverse complement.
GACATTAGAACTAGCATGTAAACGTTTCAGAGTGATAAGGATGATTTGAATATCTATCATGATTGAGGATCTAATTTCACCTTATTCAGTGTGTAGATCGAAATGGTGAGAACAAGAAGTGGAGTTGGAAATGCTGATGAAAACAGGAATCAACCACCAGTGATTGAACAAATACCTGTCGTAGTAGCAGCACCTGAGCCAATAACCATGGCTGGTGTGCAAATGATGATTCAGACGATGTTGGATCGTCAGATGGATGAAACTAGATGGTTGCTTCAACAGAATCGTGAAGAACTGTCAATTCGTGTGGAAGAGCCTGAATTAAATGAAGGGCACTCGGAAGGTGGAAACTTCAGTGGGTCTGTTGGTCAAGCCAACCCACCGATAGTTAGGCAAGATAATCATGATGGAAGGAATGATGGAATGGGATGCAAGTACAAGGACTTTTTAACTTGCAAACCATCGAACTTCAATGGAAAGGAGGATCCGATTGGGGTTATGGATTGGATCTCCGAAATGGAGTTAGGCTTCATGACTTGTGGTTGTAGAGGCAAGTTGCAGACTATCTATGCAGTGCGACAGTTCCGAGGTGGAGCCGTTCGTTGGTTGAACACTCTAGGGAAGACTTTAAGCCCTAATGAGCCACTGCAATTGTCATGGGCAAAATTCTTGGTGCAGTTCAAGCGCAAGTTCTGCTCTGCTCAAAATCTATTGGAACTAGAGAACAAGTTTCTGACATTGACGAAAGGCAGCATGTCAGTTGATGAATACACCAATAACTTCACTGATAAGATGGAGTTTGCCTTGCGGATCGTCTCAGACGAGCTGACAAAGGTGGACCGGTATGCAAAAGGACTCCCATGGGAGTACGAGGTTCCAGTACGTCAGGCACATACTCTAGAGGTAGATATCTGGGCTGCCAAGTCTGTTGAAAACATGATTAAGGGAAGAACCACCGACAAGGTTGAGGTTGGTGAGAAAAGAAAGTTTGAGGGAACATCTGGTTCCAGTAAGAAAGGCAAATTTTCAAAATCTGATTCGAAAAAGTTTGGAGGAAAAGGAGGCGAAGCGAAGTGGTGTGATAAATGTAAAAAAAAGCACTTTGGGAAATGTAGCGAGGATGTAACCTGCTACAAGTGTGGAAAGGTTGGACATTTTGCCAATGAATGTCCGAACAACAAAAGGATGTGTTTTGGTTGTAATGAAGAGAGGCATATTTTGAAAGACTGTCCGAAGAAGAAGGAGGCAGCTAGGCCCAACATTCCACCAAAGTCGAAGGCGAGAGCCTTCCAAATGACACTTGAGACCGCGAAAGATGAAGCTGATGTCACTTCAGGTACCTTTCTCGTAAACGAATTACCTGCTCAAATTTTGTTTGATTCTGGAGCCAACTACTCCTTTATTTCGCATGAGTTTGGTAGAAAACTAGCTTTGCCTATTAATAGACTAGATAATGCTTTATTAGTCGAAGTTGCTAGTGGCAAGTTTGTACCTGTTAGTCATCGTATGAAAAACATCTTAATCGACCTTAATGGGAATAAGTTTCACGAGGAATTATTGCCTATCGAACTTAATGGTTTCGCCGTCGTTCTGGGAATGGATTAGCTTAGCGCCAATGACGTCGAAATTTTATGCAAGAAGAAGATAGTTAAAGTGAACCCGCCTGGGAAAGATTCGTTTATGGTGTATGGGGACAAACACCGAGTGAATTCTGGAACCATTTCCCTAATGAAAGCCAGAAAGTGTTTGACCAAGGGATGTACATCATATTTAGCATTCGTGATTGATGGTAAGAAGGAAAAGAAGGTGATGCAGAGTATTCCAGTTGTGTGTGATTATCCGGAAGTATTTCCCAAAGATCTTCCTGGATTACCGCCTGATCGACAAGTGGAATTCCGTATTGACTTGTTACCAGGAACAACGCCAATTGAAAAAGCACCTTATCGATTAGCACCGACGGAGATGAAGGAATTGATGATGCAACTTCAAGAGTTATTGGACAAAGGTTTCATTAGACCTAGTTCATCACCCTGGGGAGCTCCGATGTTATTCGTGAAGAAGAAAGATGGAAGTATAAGAATGTGCATTGATTACAGAGAGCTGAACAAGGCAACAATAAAGAATAGATATCCGTTGCCAAGGATTGATGACCCGTTTGATCAATTGCAAGGTTCAAGCTATTTCTCGAAGATCGATCTAAGGTCAGGATATCATCAGCTAAAATTAAGAGAGCAAGATATCGAGAAGACTGCATTCAGAACTAGATATGGACACTATGAGTTCTTGGTTATGTCGTTTGGACTAACCAATGCTCCGACAGCATTCATGGATTTAATGAACAGAGTTTGTAATCCGTTCCTTGATAAATCTGTGATAGTGTTCATAGATGACATTTTGATTTACTCGAAAAAGCCAGGAGGAGCATGGCAGACACTTGCGAGAAGTGTTATATGTCTTGAAGAAGGAGAAGTTGTATGCTAAGTTCTCCAAATGTGATTTTTGGATTCGTGAAGTCCAATTCTTGGGTCACGTGGTCAACCAAGAAGGGATAATGATTGATCCAGCAAAGATTGAAGCTGTAATAAAGTGGGAACAACCGAAAAGTCCCACGGAGATCCGAAGCTTTTTAGGATTAGCTGGATATTACCAAAGGTTTATCCAAGGCTTTTCTTCGATTGCTACTCCATTGACAGCTTTGACCCACAAAGGAGCTACTTATGCTTGGAGTGATAAGCATAAAGAAGCATTCGAGAAGCTAAAGAAGAAGCTATGCGAGGCACCGATACTTTCTCTACCCGATGGAGTTGAAGACTTCGCTGTTTATAGCGATGCGTCTGGTGTTGTTTTGGGTTGTGTTTTGACCCAGAGAGAAAAGGTGATAGCATATGCGTCTCGACAGTTGAAGGAGCATGAAAAGAATTACCCGACTCATGATTTGGAGTTGGCAGCGGTAGTTTTCGCTCTGAAAATATGGAGGCATTACCTCTATGGCACGAAGTGCAAACTTTTTACTGATCATAAGAGTCTCCAATATCTCTTTAATCAGAAGGAATTGAATATGAGGCAACGACGCTGGCTGGAATTACTCAAGGACTACGACTGTGAGATGTTTTACCATCCCGATAAAGCTAATATTATTGCTGATGCTCTCAGTCGGAAAGTCAATCTTGAAAGGAAAAGGCCAAGAGCGTTGAGAATTGAAGTTGTCTCGACCATTGTGGAAAGTATAAAGAAAGCTCAAGAGGAAGCTTCTGAAAAGAATGACCGAAAGGAGGAACGTTTGGGCAAAACGTTGGTGTTCGGTGTAAACAATCATGGACTGAAGGTGTTCAAAGATCAGATTTGGATACCTAAGACAGGAGGAATCAGAGATCTTCTGATGGAAGAAGCTCACAAAACCATGTACTCGATTCATCCCGGTAGCACTAAAATGTATAAGGACTTGAAACCCTACTACTGGTGGCCGACGATGAAACTTGATGTTTCAAAGTATGTGGCTGAGTGTGTGACTTGTGCAAGAGTCAAGACACAACATCAGAAACCATACGGGAGTTTAGAACCATTGCCTGTGCCTATGGGTAAGTGGGAAAACATTGCTATGGATTTTGTCACTAAACTGCTCAGAACAAAGAATGGTCACGACATGATATGGGTGGTCGTTGCTTGATTCACTAAGAGTGCGCATTTCATAGCAGCCAATGAGAAATGGTCTATGGAAAAGATTGCAAATTCTTACGTGAAAGAAATTGTGAGGCTTCACGGTGTTCCGTTAACGATTGTATCGGATCGTGATAGCCGTTTCACCTCAAGGTTTTGGAAAAGTCTACAAGAGGAAATGGGTACCAAGTTATGTTTAAGTACAACTTACCATCCGCAGACTGATGGTCAGAGTGAAAGAACGATACAAACACTTGAAGATATGCTGAGAGCATGTACCTTGGAATTCCTAGGTAATTGGGATGAACATTTACCATTGGTAGAATTTTCCTATAATAATAGTTTTCACTCGAGCATTAAGATGGCACCTTACCAAGCTTTGTATGGACAAAAGTGTCGTACGCCGTCTTGTTGGCTTGAGGCTGGGGAAAAGTAGTTTATGGGACTGGAGTTGGTTCATCAAACTGCTGAAAAGTTGAAAATAATTAGGGAAAGAATGTTAGCGGCTCAGGATCGTCAAAAGAGCTATGCTGACAAAAAGCGAAGACCGATGACTTTTGAAGTTGGGGAATCGGTTTTGCTTAAAGTCTCGCCGTGGAAGGGACTTATAAGATTTGGTAAAAGAGGAAAGTTGAGTCCAAGGTTTATTGGACTGTTTAAAGTTCTTCAGAGGATTGGGAACCAAGCTTACAAGCTCGAATTACCCGAAGAACTGAATGGAATTCACAACACTTTTCATGTGTGTTATTTGATGAAGTTCACGGGAGAAGTTCCCGACATAATTCCAATTTCTGAATTGAGAATTGATGAGAACAAAGGGTTGATTGAAGAACCAGAGGCAATTGTTGACCGAAAGACTAAGAAGTTGCGACGCAAAATGGTTGAGTTAGTGCTTGTCCGATGGAAACACACGAATGGGCCAAATCTCACTTGGGAAACGGAGAGTGACATGTTGAGTCGCTATCCGCATTTGTTTGTTGATGTGTGATTCCGGGGACGGAATCATTCTAAGATGGAGAGAATTGTAATGCCTGTGTTTCCGGGCTTGCCATTTTTAGCAATGTAATAGTCTAGGTTAACCTTTGTAACCCGTTTTGAGATAATAAGAGTGTAATATTTGAGTATTATGTGTTTTGTGCTTAATTGCTTAATTATGTGGTTTGAATAATTAAGAATAAAAATAAGCGTCAAAATTTAAGTGTAAAATAAACTTGATATCTTTAGATAATGTTGTAGTAGTTGAAACGCGGTTTCCGAATATATATAGAACACCCAAATCTGACTTCGTATGAGGAAGTTATGATTTATCGAAGTTTCGGCTAAGCGGTATGCAGCCTGAAATACTCGATTTGAGATCGAGCGGTTTTTAGCCGAAACAATCTAAACGAGAATCGAAGATCTCGTTGTTGGTATCGAAGCGATAAAAAGTTAGGCGAGAACGTACGTCAAACGAAGAAGTTATGAATCTATAACGAAATTTTCTGTCCCGGTGTATTAAAAATAAATAATAAAAAAAAATTCAAAATTAGCCGACGAAGTCTAAATGAAAGTTGTAGAGCGTAGTCTCACCTTCGCGTGGATATGAAGAACGTCGAAAACGGAGTTCGTATGAAGACAATATGAATTTTCGAAGTTTATTAAATAATTAATAATTAAATTTAATTATTAAATCCGGCATTATTCGAAGAAGAGTCACCAGACTCATCCGAAGTATGCCCCGCGTACCCAAGGTATGTCGACACTCGCACTCGAGTTCTTCGGATGACGCATGCGCTTACGAACTGAGGCGTACGCCCCGCGTAAACCCGGGGCCCAGTCCCTATAAATAGGATGCGAGGGCAGCCGGTTCTTTTGGTATTTTCTCCCTTCTCTCTCCCGTTTTGCATCGATTTGCGTGCCAGAAGTACCCCGAAGCCCCGGTATTATTCTCGAGCCCCGAAGCAAGTCCCGAGATCCTGAGAAGTGCGGTTTCCAAGCCGAAGCTCTGCCCGCGAGAAGTTCGATTTTTGTGAAGATCTTCCAGATCTGCTGAGGATTACTACTTCTACGAGCCGTAGTGCTGTTCGATCATCTTCTGATCAAGTGAGTGTGTAGTTACTTTCTTCTAACGCATAATTATGAAGTATTTTATACGAAATACGTGTTATGTGTATATTTTGTTGTTATGTGTGTGAATGTATATTCACTTTCTTCTATCTTATAGATCTGATTATTTCTCTATGAAATACGTGTTATGTGTGTGTGCCTCATCTGTTATGTGGAAAATGTATTGATTGAGCATGCTATACAGGTTTTGATACTATGTATAAAAATGTATGTTTTATCTACTAATATGTTGGGTAGAACATGGGTAGATGGTTGGTGTGTAATAAACAGATGAGAGGCCTCGATGTTGTTTTGATCCAGTCATCTAGCGGAATTTAGATGACGACCACGGACTTTTCTAGACAGTCCAGTGGAACTTTAGCAAGTTCATAACCTCTAGGTGTTAATGAACTTGGGTGTTCATTCGCTGTATTCCATCCCCCTCATGGTTGCCTTATTTGACTTATATTTTTTTTGGAAAGGGAACTTCCCTAACGAAGGTTTCCGGGCCAGCTTTCGCGCACCGACTAATCCCCCGCTGCAAACATAAAGCTTTGCCTCATGCCCTGGAGTCACTGCAGGCGAACCTCCATGGCCACAAGGGCTGAGTGGTGCCAGGATTTGAACATGGGTCAATAGGTTATCCACCATATCTTCCACATGCCTTACCAAGTCACCACAACCCAAGTGGTTATTGACTTATATTTATTTGACTTATATAGCTGAGGAACCCCCGAAGCATGTGTTGTCACCCCGATGAAATAATCTTAGACTAGGTCCCTTGTGTTAGTTATTTTAGGGACATAAAGTGAGAATAATGCGAATGGGTAATTGGGTTATTGTTGGTTGATGAAAATTAATTTAATTATTTATTGTGGGTTGAAAACCCTATATGCTCACCAGGCTCCCAAGCCTCACCCACTTAGTTTTATTTGTATTACAGGAAGTGGCGTGAGGGCATAAGATGGATGAACCATCAAGTTGTTTTGTTTACAAGTCTGTATGTGTATATATTTGTTGAATGACTTGTAATGTTATCGTTTATGCTTATTGGTCTGTATCGGAACATGACACCCTGAGTTTTGATTGTATAATGAAAATACATTTCTTTTATGAAATGCTTTGGTAAACATTGTTTTATCATGTTTTGTTTTTGGGAACAAATTCCGCAACTCTTTCAAATCAAAAGGATTTACTCTGAAATTATTTTAAAAGCATAAATGAAAATCAGTCTTTTCTGACCGAGATTTTGGGGATGTCACACATGTTGTGTGCCATTGACAACAACGTGTGCAAAACCAGCTCATCATCAGAATCATCATCATCCAATGAAGAAGAAGAATTTGAAGCAGAAAAAATATTCATATTGTTGAAAAAGTGTGTTTGAAGGATGTAAAAATATGTTTAAGTGTTTGTGTGTATATATATATATATATATATATATATATATATATATATATATATATATATATATATATATATATATATATATATATATATATATATATATGGTTTAAGTTTTAAATAAAAAAAGTATGTTTTTTTTTAAATTCTCCAACGTACACAACGAATAAACAGTCAATAGGCATTAACCAATTACCTCCCTCATCTTCGCTGACAGCCAAAATCACGTCGTACCACTCCTATCCACCTTGGGGTGGCGTTCATGCGTGGACCAAGTCTCCACGTCAGCCTTCACATATGGATATCCCAAACATACCAGACAACCTTAGGTGGTGTACGGTATACTATCTCACCTTTGAGATCATATGTCGACATCTTCAAGAATTGTATATCAGTTAAGAGAAGTTCCCAAAGTAATGTTTGTCGTCTATGTTTCGCTTCCTTTTTTAAACTTCTTTTTTGCTTTTGCAATTAAATATGTTCCTCAAACTTTTTCTTAAAAATATAAATAGTTTGGTTTTAATGTGTTTTTACCGGAAGACGATGCGACACGACTCCTTTTATCCATTCCATCTGGTCGTCTAAAGGGTTTCTTCGGATGGAATCTCGTCAACATCATCATTGAGGTTGATTGTATTCTATGCATCCAAAATTTGTATATAGTTGTTTGATTCAGGCATCATATATCATTTGTTGGATATGGTAAATTATGTAAGTACCTACAGATTAAGAGCCCATTTTGGGGCATTTGTTAGAACTTAACATGCTCTTATATTGGTAAATGATTTACCATAGTGTTCTTGTTGATATTGTTGGAGTGCGGTAGCAAATATGTGAAAATTATTTCTTCAACTTTATATAGATTGTTAATATTGTTGTAAATCTCGTAAAAATAAGTAATCTTAGCTTTCATGTCCAATCGTTTGGAAGAAAGATCTTCGTTATTTCAATTAACACCCATTCCGATTTCCATGTAGAGATGTTCTAAATTTTGCTCCCAAAACCCATTATATGTTTGGTTGTTTACAATTATGTTATTTTGGGGGATGGATACCCAAGCACATGCTAATGTGTCTTCCTCGGCTTACAACCTTTTTTTTTTTTTTTTTTTTTTTTATTTTTAGAATTTGGTTGTTCGGATGCTTATGATTTGGGTACTGAATCTGGTTGTAAATCATGTATTGATTAAGGTTTGGCTTGGGGTCAAGCAAGTTGAAATTGTTAAAAATATATATTTTAAGGTTCAAACTTAACATTTTTAGTCTTTGGGTGTAATGTTCGGTTTCTAGGTAAATTTCTTAAATTTATAATTGTTTATTTATTTATGTATGGTGACATAGTATGTTGGGCACAATTAAGGTACGATAGGCATACCTCGATGAATCTTGGGAACATGGTTTTCCCCTTAGTACGTTGGGTGTACCTAGCGTACTATGGGAGTACTCGAGCCAGGGCAAACCCTAAAATTTAGGTTTTGGACCCTATTTAAGCACCTTATAACCTCAAGACCCCTTTTATTATCATCTTCATTCGTTCCAAAGTAGATTTCATGAATCCCTAATCCCTTTTTAGATAATATTGAGTCTTGTGTGTGTTTGGTGCGTCTTGAAGAAAGAAGAACCCTTTGGAGAAGCTCTTGTTGATTTGAAGCTTGTGGATCCTGAATCTATTCACTTTCATCATCTTCCAAAAGGTATAAAGTCTCAATCTTGGTGATTCTTTGTTTAAATCCAGGCTAGTTAGGGTTTTTGGCATATTTTGGTCCCTTGAGTTGATTCATGTGAATATAAGTTACTCCAGAAGCTTATACTAACAAATCTTGACATTTTTGAGGTCCCTTGCTCATAAAAATGGCATCTTGATGGGTTAAGCTCAACCATGCACGAGTTGATGGTCTTAATATGAAGTTAGAGTGTTAAAAATGCATGTCGAGCCTCTTTGAGCCATGCAAAGGCATCAAGTTGATGACTTTATCATTTATGACAGTTCCTAAGAACTAGATATGTGATTTAGATGTTTGGACTTAAGGAATTAAGTGCTTAATGGGAGTTTTGACAATCAGGGGCATACGTTCAACGTAACACATTGTAGTCCCGTTTTCCTTTGATGTGATAACTTGTACGCTGGGCGTACTCACCAGAAGTGTAACAACCCAAAATTTAAGACCAAAAATTTCTTTAATAAATCATTACTTAAAATGACTTCATCATTCCAAAACATAATATGAGTATAAGTTTTCAAAACATATGTTCGTTATCAGAGTAAAAATTCCCAGGCTGTCTAATCTATGGTGTGTGCCATGCGATCACCCCGAGCTCTTTCCTCCGCTACCGGAAGTACCTGAAACCAAAACTGAAAACCGTAAGCACGAAGCTTAGTGAGTTCCCCACCCTATCACATACCATGCATAACCACATACTGCACATACTGGGCCACGCCCCCTATCTTGGGCCTCGCCCCCTACCTCGGGCCTCGCCCGCTACAACGGCCCCGCCGCTCCAGGCCCCGCCTGGCTTCGAGCCCCGCTCGGATACAGATCTGTTTTACTTAGGCCTCGCCTATCACAGGGCCTCATCCGTCACATAATAATAATAACACATAAACAGTTCATAACACATAACTAACACATGCAACTGGCTCGGTCCTAAGGCCTCGCCTTTCCTGGGCCTCGCCCATGTCCTGTTACTGAGGAGTCATGGAACCCCATCCATGCTCCTAATGGTAGTGAGGTACGGGCCCAGCCCACTCTCACTCCTGTGCTAATTCGGGCCTCGCCCCTAATCTGCTACTAGTGAGATATGGAACCCCATCCACACTCTGCTATTGGTGAGATACGGGACCTCGCCCACACTCACCTCCCCACCAGGTACATACATGTATCACACAGACAACAAGTATAAACTATCATATGTAAACAATTCCTTGGGCGCCCGCCCGCTATTACTGGACCTCGTACTGCAAACAATGCTAGCATACTGTGCCTAGGGCTAACCCCCAGGTCTTCTACTCATAACTACCTGGGCCGGTATTGTGGCCTTAGACCCATTCACACAAAGGGAAACTCACCTGAACTGGCTGACCTTGCTGAGGATCTCACTAGCTGCTTCCCGACAACTCACGGAACTCCTGCTCCCCTTGCTCCCCGAACTACCAATATCAATGCAACACTGAGTCTAACTGACCCCCGAAAGACAATCAAATCCACCCTGGTCCAAAGTCAAAGTCCTGGTCAAAGTCAACCTTCCAGGTCAACCCTACTTGCCGAGTCACCCTACTGACTCACCGAGTTCAAAATGATTAGATTCCTTTCATTCGCGACTCGACTCGCCGAGTCAGTCCATGACTCGCCGAGTCTACCGATTTCTGAGTCCAGACCTGTTCAACTCACTGAGTCTCCACCCGACTCACTGATTCGAGTCACAACTCGAAGGGTTTGGGGTTTCGCGACCTGACTCGCCGAGTCCAAGGCAATCTTCATACGACTCGACGAGTTGTTCATCCCACTCGTCGAGTTTCTCCAAATCTTCATGCTACTCGCCGAGTCCACTCAAAGGACTCGTCGAGTCCCTTCAGATCTTCTTTCATGCAGATGATCTTTGAGTCATGCATGGACTCCAAACTATAGATCCATCCTTCCCAAGCCTAGTCCACACGTAAAGTTGCAAACTTTACATGTAGAGAAGGAGATCTAGGCAAGATATGCCATTAACTAGGGTGTAAGGCCAAGGGACTTCAAAATCGACTCAATGGCTGATACTTTATGCTTCTCCAGGCCCTGAAACACTTGAATCTGAAGTAGCAACTCCAGATCCGGCCTCTATCCCAAAATAACAACATTATGGCAAAAGAGCCCCACAACCACACATAGATCTAGGTGCAAAAAGGATCCAGGAACTAGTCTATTACCTCCAAGTGCTCAGAATGAACTCACAATCCCAGATCTATAGCTCCTTCTTGCTCCTCCAAGTTCCTTCTTCCTTTTCCAAGCCTTAATGCACCTTCCAAGGCTCAACTAGGAGATATGACGGCTAGGGTTTGATATCCAGGGCTAAAGAGGCAGTATGGAACCCTAGGAAGAAGATTAAGACGTTTATATAGGCCCCAAGTCCTGAATTTAGGGTTTTCCACGCACAGACCAGACTCGCCGAGTCACCTTGACCGACTCGCCGAGTCGGTCGCTTACACCTCGACCCGGATCCCGCTCGGACTCGCCGAGTCCCTCCTTGGACTCGCCGAGTCGGCCCTTTAGTTAGGGCTTTTCTTTCCTTTCATGGCTTTTGAAACTTTGGGTGTTACAACTCTCCCCCACTTAAACTAAACTTCGCCCTAGAAGTTTACTATACCCTACTGTCGGCGATCAACCTCCAAAGCCCCACCATCCATTCAAGCACCAGCTGCCTAACTTTGCTGGCCTTCCGTTCAGTCATTCAGACCAATATCAATCCTTACAGATAATAATCTCGGGTCCATCCCGAGCCTGAACATCCTATAACACAACTTAGTCAGCCAACAATATTTTGGTAATTTCCAAATACCGCACTGACCCCGTAGGGTTCACCCTTTCTTTCCTTACGCGCTTTCCTTGCCTCCCCAAGGCAATGCTCCATAACCATCTATCCCTTCTGCCGCGGTGAAGACCCTTTCCTCACCAAATTTATTACTCCCGTCACCCCCAGTACGGGTCATCGTTGCCAGTAACCACTGGGCATTCTTCCTACTATCATTCGGTGTCGAGCACCCCACGATCGACTAACTGAATCCCACCATACTCTGCATCCCCGCACTGCTACTGACTAGAAATCCTGCTATTCTTATCTGGCTTCCGAATGAGCTGAGACCATCCTGGTCCCTACCAACCTATCAATATCTGGATTACCGACTCTCACCGATTACTGACCCCGCACAACCACTAGTTGCTCCCAGCGACATTCGAAGATACTTCCGCCACATATACTGCTCAATCTATTCCACCATGCTAGCACTACAATTTCCTGGGATCCCCGATCCCCTTGTCTAGACGCTAAGATCCTACCAGGTCCTACCTGTGCTACTAAAACTCACGGGCCTCACCCACGGGTCTCACCCAACCGTACTACTGAGCCACCCGGCTCTCAGGTCTCACCTATACTGCTATCCCCATACGGGCCCCGCCCACGGGTCTCACCCGACTGTATCCTGGAGAGGCCTCTTCCAAGGTCTCATCCCTCCATGACTATATAGGTAACTCCATACCATTCTCATCCACTTTCCATTCCCGATCCCTATCTGAATGTTAGGAGATAAGGGCCTCGCCCCGATTCCGCCAACGAGCTACTACAAAATGCTACGACTGCCCCGTAGTCTTACATCACTTTCCACCACTGACTGCTGACACGAAAACATCTACTGCTACTTGACCTCAAGATCCCCATTTCGACTCACACGAGTTCTACATGTGGCCCTATAACCTGAATCCGAACCACAAACCCACCATTACCCTTCACACGCACGCGCTGGTGGGTAGTTCTCAAACTCCCAACCCTGAACTTTTAAATGCTGAACTACCCCTTTTCCTTATCCGAAATCATATACCCGATCTGGATTCGTGTGTCCTTACCCTTATACACTCGGAGGATTCTCCCCCACTAAGATCCTGCTCACCCCTCGATGATCGGTGAGAAGAAATCCCATTCCTTACTACCACAATCAACCTGCTGAGGAATCCCAAGCTTACCATAGCTAAGGATCCAACCTGTCCATTTTAAAACTTATACGGCTCCGAAATAGCGAGACATACCGAGTCCCTCCAAGGCATGCTATGGATACTGCACTCAAAGTAACCTTCTTCGATACAACTCATCCCTTAATTACTAATCAATAACCAAGGTATGCAAATGGCATAAAACTCAATCCCAATGAACCCGCTCGAAAATAAAATTCTCAACCGCTAATGATGCAGAACCATAACAATATAATCATGCACAAAATAAAAGAACTGAGAACGGAAGTCGCATACCTGCAATGTCCGGCGTTGCTTGCATCTCCAAAGCAGCCATCTGAAAAGCCCTGCCTCCTACCGCAGGCGCCTCCGCACGGCCCTGACGGCCGTCTGTGATCCTCAAAGTTGCAGGAGCGGGTGCCATCACCCGTCCTGCTGAAAACAAACTAGGGCACTGGGCCTTCTTGTGGCCCCGCTGATTGCAATGAAAACATATCAAGTCTGATCCCTGGGTGATGGTAGCAGTACAATCTCTGCTAAAATGACCCGTCCGACCGCACCTGAAACAGCCAGACTCACCGCCACTACCACTCCTGCACGCGCCCCCGTGCGTCCTGCCACACCTTCCGCATCGACTGCGGTCCTGATAATCCCTCGACCTCGAATCCGTTCCCTTGGTCCTTTTGCCTGAACTCGCGGCCACCTGAACCTCATCCGGCTTCCTCTTCCGGATCTGCTCCAAATCAATTTCCCTCTCCCTAGCCTGAGAAATCATATCCTCCAGGGTCTTACATCCGGACCTACTCACGAACTCCCTGATGTCATCCCTTAGCATCTCATGATATCGTGCCTTCTTCATCTCCTCATCCGCGACATACTGCGGAACAAGAAGGGCTCTCTCCCTGAACTTGGCGGTGATCTCCGCCACAATCTCAGTAGTCTGCGTCAAATCCTGAAACTCCTGGGCCAACTGCTGCACCTCGATAATCGGCGAAAACTCCGCTCTAAACCTCGCTGAGAAATCACTCCAAGTCATCGCGTCCAACGCGGCATCATCCCCCAAAGCGTGACCAATCTCCTCCCACCAATCCCTCGCTCTGTCCTTCAGAAGACAGGAAGCGAGTCTGACCTTGTCCTCCTCAGGACACCGGCTCGTACGGAATGCGTTGACAACATCAGCCAACCACCTGCTGCTAGCGATGGGGTCCCTAGCCCCATGATAATCTGGTGCCCCGCAGGCCCTGAACTCCCGAAATGTCAAGGTACGTGCTCCCAACAAAGCCATCATCTCAGTACGGAAGGCTCCCAGCCTCTCATCCAAAATCTCCAATATACCCTCCTTGACCGTGCCAAAGATCACATGAGTCTGAGCTAGAGTACTGCGCGTAAACTCCTCTGATATCAACTCCCTCATCCGCTCCTCGAGCTGCTCGGCCCCTAAACCCGAGCCTAATCCCTCTCCGGCGCCTGATCCGCCCGCTGGTCCCTCTTGCAATGTCACCATACTGAAACATACAACATAACCACTATCAGAATACTCCTCACTGCTGCGAGACCAAACATACTCACTACCAGGTTCCCGGTCTTGTCTCGGCCTTCCCTGAATCGAGTACGGATCCTCTGCTTTCAGTAGTACGGGCCCATACTACCTTCCACATCTATCCGTACTTTCCTCCGGAACTGCTTTGACTCCACCAGGTCCCTTTTTCTACTACTACTGCTCCCAGCACTACCTCATCCTAGGCTTACCCTAGGGAAACCTTTGACTCAACGCAACCAGTCCTCAGCTGCTGAAGGCCTCCTCGCGATGCCAATTAGCCATCACCTGGATACCATCACATGTGACGAGGCTCAGATAATCCTTCAAGTAAAAGACTCGTTCCTACAACGGTTGGACTCAAACAAGAGCTGCGCAATAGGACCAAATCCAACACTCTGAGATTATTCAACCCTGATCACATGTGACGTGACGTATCCACCTAATGGCTAACTCCCATCACTTAGAATCCCACAGTGCACAAAGCAAGCAACATTCAGACAAGGGAAAATCTAACCATGACATACTCAAGCAATCATATCCACATAGCAGGAATCTGAACTAGCACGCAACACAACTCATAACTCAGGCATAACCTAATCAGGTTATCCTACTACTGACTATTCGGCACTATCATGCAGATCAAAAGCACATATAACAGGCACATAAGGCATCCTCCCTAGATCCTTAGTCCTAATCTAGCATGCTGCTCTATTAACTGATAATCAAAATATAAACTTGTATGGGTATTTTGGGGTACTTACTTGAGCTCGGTTGATTGCATGCACCACACCTCTTTTCTCTTTTCAAGTTCCTTTCTTTCTGAATTCTTTTTACTTTTATAAAGCCGTTTTCTTTCTCAGAACTCTCTTTACAAAACTATCTTTTCGCTTTTGAAAACTTTTTATCCGACCCTTCAGTTTGAGTTCAGGCACACCCGAGAGTATGCCTGAATCCCTCAAACCAAGGCTCTGATACCAACTTGTAACAACCCAAAATTTAAGACCAAAAATTTCTTTAATAAATCATTACTTAAAATGACTTCATCATTCCAAAATATAATATGAGTATAAGTTTTCAAAACATATGTTCGTTATCAGAGTAAAAATTCCCAGGCTGTCTAATCTATGGTGTGTGCCATGCGATCACCCCGAGCTCTTTCCTCCGCTACCGGAAGTACCTGAAACCAAAACTGAAAATCGTAAGCACGAAGCTTAGTGAGTTCCCCACCCTATCACATACCATGCATAACCACATACTGCACATACTGGGCCACGCCCCCTATCTTGGGCCTCGCCCCCTACCTCGGGCCTCGCCCGCTACAACGGCCCCGCCGCTCCAGGCCCCGCCTGGCTTCGAGCCCCGCTCGGATACAGATCTGTTTTACTTAGGCCTCGCCTGTCACAGGGCCTCGCCCGTCACATAATAATAATAACACATAAACATTTCATAACACATAACTAACACATGCAACTGGCTCGGTCCTAAGGCCTCGCCTTTCCTGGGCCTCGCCCATGTCCTGTTACTGAGGAGTCATGGAACCCCATCCATGCTCCTAATGGTAGTGAGGTACGGGCCCAGCCCACTCTCACTCCTGTGCTAATTCGGGCCTCGCCCCTAATCTGCTACTAGTGAGATATGGAACCCCATCCACACTCTGCTATTGGTGAGATACGGGACCTCGCCCACACTCACCTCCCCACCAGGTACATACATGTATCACACAGACAACAAGTATAAACTATCATATGTAAACAATTCCTTGGGCGCCCGCCCGCTATTACTGGACCTCGTACTGCAAACAATGCTAGCATACTGTGCCTAGGGCTAACCCCCAGGTCTTCTACTCATAACTACCTGGGCCGGTATTGTGGCCTTAGACCCATTCACACAAAGGGAAACTCACCTGAACTGGCTGACCTTGCTGAGGATCTCACTAGCTGCTTCCCGACAACTCACGGAACTCCTGCTCCACTTGCTCCCCGAACTACCAATATCAATGCAACACTGAGTCTAACTGACCCCCGAAAGACAATCAAATCCACCCTGGTCCAAAGTCAAAGTCCTGGTCAAAGTCAACCTTCCAGGTCAACCCTACTCGCCGAGTCACCCTACTGACTCGCCGAGTTCAAAATGATTAGATTCCTTTCATTCGCGACTCGACTCGCCGAGTCAGTCCATGACTCGCCGAGTCTACCGATTTCTGAGTCCAGACCTGTTCAACTCACTGAGTCTCCACCCGACTCACTGATTCGAGTCACAACTCGAAGGGTTTGGGGTTTCGCGACCTGACTCGCCGAGTCCAAGAACAGACTCACCGAGTCCAAGGCAATCTTCATACGACTCGACGAGTTGTTCATCCCACTCGTCGAGTTTCTCCAAATCTTCATGCTACTCGCCGAGTCCACTCAAAGGACTCGTCGAGTCCCTTCAGATCTTCTTTCATGCAGATGATCTTTGAGTCATGCATGGACTCCAAACTATAGATCCATCCTTCCTAAGCCTATTCCACACGTAAAGTTGCAAACTTTACGTGTAGAGAAGGAGATCTAGGCAAGATACGCCATTAACTAGGGTGTAAGGCCAAGGGACTTCAAAATCGACTCAATGGCTGATACTTTATGCTTCTCCAGGCCCTGAAACACTTGAATCTGAAGTAGCAACTCCAGATTCGGCCTCTATCCCAAAATAACAACATTATGGCAAAAGAGCCCCACAACCACACATAGATCTAGGTGCAAAAAGGGTCCAGGAACTAGTCTATTACCTCCAAGTGCTCAGAATGAACTCACAATCCCAGATCTATAGCTCCTTCTTGCTCCTCCAAGTTCCTTCTTCCTTTTCCAAGCCTTAATGCACCTTCCAAGGCTCAACTAGGAGATATGACGGCTAGGGTTTGATATCCAGGGCTAAAGAGGCAGTATGGAACCCTAGGAAGAAGATTAAGACGTTTATATAGGCCCCAAGTCCTGAATTTAGGGTTTTCCACGCACAGACCAGACTCGCCGAGTCACCTTGACCGACTCGCCGAGTCGGTCGCTTACACCTCGACCCGGATCCCGCTCGGACTCGCCGAGTCCCTCCTTGGACTCGCCGAGTCGGCCCTTTAGTTAGGGCTTTTCTTTCCTTTCATGGCTTTTGAAACTTTGGGTGTTACAAGAAGGTCTTTTGGTCAATTGATGGGCCTTGGGCCATGGCTTGTTGGGCAGAGAGTAGAAAAGTTAAAAGGGTCTTTTACCCTTTGTGATAGGGATTATAATTCAAACTTTCATTTATTACCCTAAATAGTGATTAGAGTTGGTTTGACTGTATTCAGTGTGAGGAGTCATGGTAGCTGCAGCGAGAGAGTGTGACTTGTGCATCTTCATATTGAGTTGAGTTTCCTCATTGTATTTGTGGGTCGAATGCAACAATACCGACCCATTGGATTATGTTGTAGGATGGTAGTGATCTTCGTGACACTTAATGATAAGTACGTATGTGCTTGTTGTCTTTGTGACTCTTGATAGTATGAATGTATGTTTAGTTATAGGGGTGAAATAGACTCGTACCGGTTGAAAGATACTGAAGGAGTTGGAAGGGACTCAATGATTCAGAAGGGACTCAAGGGTGAAATAGACCCATTATATGTTATGTATGACATGTATGTATGATGTATGGTATGTGGTATTTGGGGAACTCACTAAGCTTTATGCTTGCGGTTTAACTTTATGTTTTAGGTACTTCTGGTTCGAGTGGTAAGGGCCCATCTAGATCGTAGTGAATCCACCCATGTTAAACAATTTTTATGATTTTGGAATTTGTACTTTGAGAATTTTTTTTACATTAGCATACTTTGATGGTTGTTTGAGATATTTGATGAATTTTGGTTGATTTAAAAATGAATTTTTTACTTATGATTTTTGGGTTGTTACATTGGGTATTTTCTGTATAATTGTCTATTATGCAGGGTATGTTTTGTATTTACAAGTGTGAGGTGTTTTGATATTGCCATATCTATACATATATTTAATCATTATTTTTAATACATTTTAAGTTATATTTTGATTAATTTCAAAGATATTTGATACTTATTGAGTTAAAATTATATTTTGCAGCTAAATACGACATTCTTGAAGAAAAAGGACGAGAAGTGAAAAATATTGGAACCTGGAAGGACTGGAGCTGAACCGAGAGCTTAATGGAGCTTAAAAGGAAGAAGAACCAAGCAAATACACTCCCCATGATGTGGTTATAAGGAAATTCCCGATGAATTACAAAATCAGGAAGCTCACGATGTGAGCCTTATAACCTCATGGCGTAAGGAGCAAACGTCCTAGAAGATCATTACATGGAAGCCAAGTTTCCTTGTCAGATACAGATTATTACTAGCCTCACGATGTGAGACCCTAATTCTCACAATGTAAGGGTCGATTTAAGGAAACTATAAATACTCCTTCGCACATTCGACTTGAAGGGGGTTGGATATGATTCTATGGAGTTATATTCAAAATCAAAAGTCAGAGAGGAGCAAAAAACAACCTTTTGGAAGAGAGAACGTTTGAAGATTGAAGATTTGAAGATCGCACATCACATTCGGTTTGTATTAATTCAATAATGTTGAATTCTTAAGATTTTGTGTGTTTACTTTCTGCCATGAGTAGTTAATTTACTAAACTTTCGTCTAGTTAGATGAAACCTAAAACTATGCGTTAGTTTCTTATTTTATTGATTACATGAGCTTGGATTTATTTTATGTTTGATTATCGAATCCTAGTATCTTAAAGCTTTAATATTTGTTTCCTACATTCAAGTTAGGTGTAGTTAAATTATCAATTTAGATTACACGAGCTTTATCAACTAGTAGTTTATGATCATTAAACTATTAGAGCTAGGATTCATCAAATCTTAGATTAGGTAATAAAGACGACAACTTTAGCTGTGTTAGAGAATATGATTTGATCATAATTATGTTTGGTAAACCGTCTTGATCATAGATATTTACCTTAGATATATCTTACATAACTAAATTATCATTAATAATCAATTATGTGTTTTCTTGTGTATGATCATTACATAGTAGTTCATGAATTGGTGAAAATATTAGGAGATCTGATCAAGATTACTAATAGTATCTATTTTAGTAACCACCTTTATTTATCCTTAAATAAGAACTAATCATAGGAAAAAGGTGGATTCAAAACCAAGCAAAAGTGCTTTTAATACATTGATAACATTCGTTCTTAGTTAAGAGTTTGTTTAGTTTTAAGTTAATTTGAACATGCAAAATCAGATAAAAACCCCCCCACTTTAGTTAATTCCTTTTAGATTAATTTTTAGTAATTCTTTTAATAAAACTAAATCCGTTCCCTGTGTTTGATACCCAACTTACTTTACTATACTATAAACTGACTAGGTACACTACCTATAGGTGTATTAGTAGATAAGAAGTTACTTATAAGAAGGCCAAGCAGAAACCGTTCACAAGAGTAGGCAAAAGGGCCGTTAAAAATAGGTAATGATGAAACATATACGCCATCGAACCATCACGTCAATGTTTAATCGTTTAACAGTTACATTAAAATAGAGTTTGAATTGTTAGTCTAAATAAAAGTAACAATCTAAACTAGGGGGCTTAATAGGATATACCCTAGCTCGATCTACATATATCCCCTTACTTACTAAACCTTTCGTATATCGGACCAGGTATAATACAGACCAGTTTTATACAGGACCATTGGTAGGCCAAACCAGCCATATGTCGGACCATGCGTATACCGGACCAACCATATGCCAAACCATGTGAAATAACGAACGTACTACTAGAACATGTCACAACAGTGTAATAATACATAGGAACTCACAGAAAACAACATATATATGGATGTTTGATTGATGGTGTGACATCCCCAAATTCACGGTTATTTAAAAAAAATTATTGATGCTTATTTGAAAATCAGAGTATTTTTTAAAGAATAATATTGCGGAACTTGTTGCCGGAAAAACATGATAAATATATTATCAGAGCATTTCCGAATAAATGTATTTTGTTTTTTTATTAAAACGTTGGGATATCATCGTCAATACAGAAACATAAGCATAAACAGACTTTACATTCATTTACACTAGTGATCTATATCTCCTTTAATCTCTTAGTGTAATGTAGCTCCGTATCGACACATGTGATACAAATAAACTGAGTGGGTTGAGTTGGGAAACCTGGTGAGTACATATGGTTTTCAACCCACAATAATAATGTTATTATGTTTAATCATCAAACAATTAACCCAATTAGCCATCCCCATTATCTTCTTTATTCTTAAGTAACTTACGTAAGCATCATCTAAACCTCAATATTCATTCCTAAGGATTGTCCTAAGGTATAGGTACGAAGTCCATCATTGCCTATGGCACAACTGCCAATGATATCTATTAGACACTAAGTCCATAGCTGCTAGGGTCTTTCAGGGTGCATCTTGTGAACATGTAGGTCAAAACATCTGGTGAACACATAGTTCAAAACATTTGGTGAACACTTAGTTCAAAATACCTAGTGAATACGTAGTTCAAAAACACCTACAAGTTACGATCCTGCTAGCGTTCCACTAGAATGTCTAGAATAGTATGTGGTCGTTTTCTATACTCCGCTAGATGGCTAGATCATCTTAAACATTGAGGTCTCTCATCATTTTATCACACATCCACTATTTCATCTGCCCATATTTTACCCAACATTTTTGTAGATATAAAATACATATACAGTTTAAATCATTTAAAACATGTATAAATCGTTCATCCAGCATAGATATCAAGAATATAGATAATATGCACACATAGCACATAATTTATATTAAATACTTCATATCTATGTGTAAGATGAAAGTAACTATACACTCATTTGTTAAAGCGGTGATTCAACTTGGATAGCGCTTCGCTTATTAACAATATAATTTCTTCGTCGAAACCTAACATTATTACCACTAGATTTTAGTCTAATATTTATTGCTACTAGTTATGAGCAATTTTGTTTTTTAAGTGTTAAACTATATTTTTCAACCACTATGTATGTACAGGCAGCGCCAGACATAAAACATCGGAGGGCAGAACCATTTTGGTATATATCACTTCTGAAATCCAACAACCCTATGCGGTCCTTTAAACCAGATTCCTCGTACCGCGAGTAGTTGAAAAAACTATTATAATAAAACTTTATATATTATATTTTATAATACACACACACACACACACACACACATATATATATATATATATATATATATATATATATATATATATATATAATTTATAAGTTCATAATAACGATAATAAATTTAAACATAACCTATACTTATAGTAGGGTAAGCACAACTTACTTACAAGAGGGTTTTAGCTAGGAGTTAGGCTCTGTAGGGGCAGAACATCGTTGTTGAATCTTTTTAAGAAAGATTCTTACAGCGCTTTAGTGCTTACCTTACTATACTAAAACTATAGAAAGATAAGTCGAATCACGAGACACCGAAATGTTTGGGGGATAAGATGAAAAAAACTCTTGAATCAAGATAATAGTATAAATATGAGAGCTAGAGACTCTTATTTATAGTAATTGAATTTTCAAAAACTACCCACTATATTTACTTAAGGACCTTATACTTATTTAAACGACTAAACACTCGTTTATAATGCTATTTTAAATAGATTTACCGATATTTGTACTAAAATATTGTCGAAAGCTCTCAACACTAGTCTTATAATGACCGCATCATCGATACCTTTCTAATGATATATACATATGTGTATATATGTATTCGTATATATGATTTATATTTTATTTTAATACATAAATATGCTATTATAATTTATAACTCGTTCATACCCACTCCGTTTTTGATGTTCTTTATATCCACGCGTAGCTATCGACGATATCTACAACTTTCGTTTAGACTCCGTCAACTAATTTTGACTTTATTATTCGTCCATATTTTTATAAATTAAACGATTTTGTTAAAATCACAACTCTCTCATACGAACTCCGTTTTTGACATTCTTTTTATCAAATTTTAAGAAGTATTACGATTTTCGTTTTGGTGGCATTAGATAAAAATCAACCATTCTCTTTGTATCTTTTTACATCATAAATTCTTTGTATCTTTGTATCTTATAAAAACAATATCTAATTCATACAGAGTCTGATTTCTACGAAATTTATATTTTCGGGATCAGGGAGACATGTACTTTCTCTCTCTCTCTCTCTCTCTCTATATATATATATATATATATATATATATATATATATATATGTTTTGGTGCACTTATTTTTACAATTTACGAACGATTCGGCCGATTTTTCCTATTTATTTTTTTTATAATCATGAAACACATAATATTCACATAATTCTTATTTATTATGTGAAATATTTTACAATTGTTAACCATAACTATTACTTTGGTTAAGATTATTTATCCTAGATAATAAATAAAAAAATCATTTTGAACGCTTATTATTGACTAGCCTGAATCTGCAGGTGTTACAAATGGGTCCTTAAACCAAAGAACCACAACTGTAAAACTGGCTAACAAATACATGCAACTATACCTTCGCGGGTATGGCCATTAATGCAACATGATAGCAAACATGTTTGGTGTAGAAAGAGGGTATGACCCCTCAATATCAGCTATAAATATCGGACAAAGAACACTCCATGGTATGCATATTTCGATCATATTACTCCTCAGTCGATCTTACCCTTATTACTTTCATTTCCTCACTGGTTCATAAATATCCTTTACCATAAGGCAATCCTCCTTGCCAACTTAATCTCCAGAGGGTTGGACCGAGGTCACATCCTGGTCAATCGACTTATGATCTAGTGTTTGCTGTCTCTAGGTTGTCCATTTCGATAAGGGAACAACAATCCTTGTTAAATATGGAAGGTGAACCTGGACATTCATCAGTAATAAAAATTTACCTCCTTGTGATGTTTGTCATAAGGCTAAAAAACCTAGAGATCCTTTTTCCTATTAGTTAGTATGTTACTTCCAAGCTTGGTGAACTAATCCACTTAGATGTTTGGGGTCCTTCTAGAGTGACAACATTAGAAGGGTTTAGGTTCTTTTTGATTACTGTGGATGAATATACTAGGGCTACATGAGTTTATCTTTTAAAATCTAAAGAGGAAGCTTTTGATTATGTTTATGTTGTCTTTAATATATTTATGAATCAATTTGAAGTTAAAATTAAAGTTGTGAGATCTGATAATGACACTAAATTTCTTAATAATACATTGAAGTCTCTTTTTAAATCTAAAGGAATTATTCATCAAACCTCACGTGTGCACACTCCACAACAGAATGGTGTTGTGGAGAGGAAGCATATGCATATTCTAAACACGGATAGATCTTTGCTTTTCTAATCAGGTTGACCTCTTGAGTTATGAGGTGCAGTTGTTTTAACTAGCATGTTCCTTATAAATAGAACTCTCACTTTTGGTTTAAATGGTATTTATCCTTATGAACTTGTTTATATATGTTCTCGTAGTTTTAATAAACTTAAAGTGTTTGGTTGTTTGTGTTTAACCTCTAAACTTAACAATTCTGATAAAGTTTTACGAAAGAGCTAAAAAATGCATATTTCTTGGTTATCCTTTTAAGAAAAAAGGTATAAAGTCTTAAGTCTTGATACAAATTTTGTTTTTATTTCCAGGGATGTAAGTTTTACGAATTTGTGTTTCCTTTCAAGCTTAAATCTTATGTTCCTGATAAATCTCATGTTACCTCGACCTTTAGTGATCCTTTTTTCCTATGATTAGATTTTTTTTCATCTAGTAATATTCAAGAACACACTAGTGTAGATGACTTGAGAGTTAACCATTAGGAGGATGGTGCTAGTGCAACCATAATTTGGATGCAGACGATAATCTGGATGAATCCCCTTCTTTTGATGTCAGCAACCAGACTGGTAGAGAATATATACCTTCTGCTAACAGGTCTATTCCTAGTTTATTTACCTTGGATGATGAAAGTATTCAGTCTAATCTTAACCCTTTTGAAAGTCGGGATTTAGGGGTCACTAGGTTTGGGCATGATGTGCGTTTACCTGCTAGGTTTAATGACTATATTGTTAAAGGAATACATAAGTTTGGAATTAAAAAATCTGTAAATTACTCCTTGTTAAACTCTAAAAATTATTGTTTTGTTTCTAGTTTGAATAAAACTTGTGATCTAAAATCTTATTCTAAAGCTGCTTTAGATCCCAACTGGGTCAAATCAATGAATGAAGAGATAGAAGTTTTTCATCGAAATCATACTTGGGACATCACTAATTTACCTAAAAATAGAAAACCTATTTGGTTTCATTGGATATATAAAGTTAAATATAAGTCAAATGGAGAGGTAGAAAGGTATAAAACAAGATTGGTTGCTAAGGGTTATAGTCAAAGGGAAGGTATTGACAGTGAGGAGACTTTTTCTCTAGTAGCCAAAATTAGGGTTTTGCACCCTATTTAAACACCTTAAGTTCCAGGTGTTGAACTCATTTCTAACCTCCAACCCTAATCTTGAAACCCTAAAGCCTTTTGAGTGTGGTGAGCCCTTTGAGAGTGTATTTTGGTGTGTTTAAAGCCCTTGGAAGAAGGCGAAGCTTGGTGCAAGGTGGTGATTTAAGCTGGATACTTCAAGATCTTGATTCTTTACATCATTTCCAGCATATTTCTGGTAAAAATTTCCAAGCTTGCTCAATATTTGATTAGATCTCTTTTTTTTGGTTAGTTATGATGCTTTTAGCCATGTTTGGGTGATTAGTGGGGTTGAAGGTCGTCCGAAGTGCTTTCTTCTAGATCTATGGTCCTCTTGAACTCTTTTGGCATAAAGGTGCCAATTTTATGGTCTTAAAAGCTCCATCCATGCATTAAGTCCATCTTATGGCTTCTTTTGGACATTCGATCCTCTTATAAGCATACTTGAGAGTAAGTTGGAAACTTTACGTGTGTTTATAGGCTTTAAGGACCAGATTTGTATTGTGGGGATTTGTCTCGTGAATAAGTGCTTATTGATTAAGTCCTTACCCTTTTAAGTTTATGGTTTGGGTTTGGAACCCATTTTGGGGGTTCTTAGGGGTAAAGTTGGAAACTTTACCCTTCTTAAGGCTATTTCAGTTAAGATCTGAGTGGGAGAAGCTGTTAGTTTCGATTATGTCGGCTTAATGGATTAAGCTGTTTGGTCTTGGGTGAGCTCGATGAGTTGGATGGCCAACTCGACGAGTTGTTTTGGTTTTCCCCGGTTCTGAGTTGGTGTGGGTCAAATCGGCGAGTTGGACCGGTTCCTTCCCGACTTTGCGGTTGTCAGAGGAACTTGGCGAGTTGAAGGATAAAACTCGGTGAGTTTGGTCAACTCAATCTGTTGACTGTGACTTTTGACTTATGCCTTTGATCAAGTTATCCCAAGGGGTGTTTGAAGCAATCTGAATTGGAAAATGTGGGCTTAGGATAAGGCCTGTATGGGATTGGGCCCACTTTGGAAAATTAGGTCATTAGTGGGCCTTCATGGATTTTATGGTTTTGGATCTTGTTGGTTTTGGGTTTGGGCTTTAGTTATGAATCTTATTGGGCCAGGGGTAAAATGGTCATTTTACCCCAAGTATGGATTTTGGATCATGGTTTAGAACCCAACTGCTAATTGGGTGATATTTTGGTATTGTTAGTTGGAGGAGTTGTTAGGGCAGTAGTTACGGATTTCTTGCAGTGAGCTTCAACATTCGAGGTGAGTTTCCTTACCGGGTTTAGTGGGTCGAAGGCACCAATGTCGGCCCATTTTTTGTTATGCTGATAGAATGCTAGCTGTCTTTGTGACTCTTGCATTTACCTATGTTTATATGCTATTAGACTAAGGTCCGATGTCGGGCGAAGCCTGATGACTATTGTATGCTGTGTATATAACATGTGTATATGTTTATATGCTTTTCGAGCTCAGCTCGATGACCGGGCGGGACCCGATGACCGCACAGGGTCCGATGATCGGGCGGGGCCCAATGACTGAATGGGGCCCACTATATGCTATTGCATGATTGATATGTGTATTATAGATGGATTCTAATGTTATATTAGATATTGTTCAGAATAAGGATTTCTACTCAATCTCTCAAGTTGTTGTTGTAAGCAATGCAATAGCAATTGATAATGAAGTTGCTGCAAATGATGTGTTAGAAGAAGATGAAATTAGAAAAGAAGATGATGAATCTTCAACTTTTACTACTATGGAGGAAACAAATATGACCATTGATAGCAATTGAATTGTGTCGCAATTAGCGAGCAAGAATGATTTTATACAAGAGTTGGGAAAAGATTCTTTCAAGGATAAAGAATTTATTAGAACTATTAAACTTTATAGCAAGAATGAATTTGTAAGCAAAGTAGTCACAATTGAAAAAAATATCCATCTAAACCAAGATAAATTAAGACATTCAATATTTTTTTTGGTTCATTCATATAACTTTCTATCTTATTTTTATAAATTATTATTTTATTTATTGTAGATAGTAGTCACCGAATCAAAGTTATTTGGAATGTTTCTTATTTTCTTTAGTCTTTTGTAACAAATGTTTGTTGGGTTGTACTTAAAATATTTTACTTATGAATTTTTTTAGTTTAAGATGATCTTTATTGGTTTAAATCTAAAAAGTTGTTGATTTGTCTAAATTTCAAAAGTTGTTTTTTGGTTTTTATAAAAAGCTTTGTTAGATAATGTTTGTAAATACAATTAATAAACATTAAAAATAAAGAAAAACAAGAACAATAATAATATTATATTATATAAATAAATAATTAGTTACAATGAAGGTTTAAAATGCATATAAAATGGCATTACTTTTTGGTTTAAAATGCATATAAAATGGTTTATGTTCTATGAAAGAAGGAAAATAATAATTGAAAGGGTAATGAACTTTCAATTTTGTTCACATTTAGTCATTAAATTGTTTTTCCATTATCTATTTACCACTGAACTATTGAAACTCTTCACATTTTATCCTTATGACCGATAATGACAGGTCATAAGGGTAAAATGTGAATAGTTTCAATAGTTCAGTGACAAATAGATAATGAAAAAAAGTTTAGTGACTAGATGTGAACAAAATCAAAAGTTCGTTTACCTCTCATAAAAGTTTAATGACTAAATATGAACAAACTTTCTTCTTGTATTATGGTTTAACAAATAATGTATTTTTGTTAAATTTAATAACATTTGTTGATGAAGAAATCTATGAAATAAAAAAACCCCAAAAAAGGTATTAAAAAACAAAAAACGATACCGATATATGTATAAGTTTTATGTTATAAAACTATACAATATTATGCGTATAAAAATTATCTTAATAGTATATGTATGAATTTTATGTTATTAAATTGGGAAATCTCCGGAAAAGTCCTAATATTTTACCTTAATTTACGAAAAAGTCTCAAACTAAAATTTATTTATGAAAAAGTCCTAATTACCGGTAAAAATGACGATTTGGCCTTATATCCACGGTTTACCGGTTGAATTACTTAACCGGTTTTAAAAAAAGTCCCATTATTTTACCATAATTTACGAATAAGTCCCAAATTATTGTAAAATAATAGGACTTTAATGAAAATAATGGTAAAATAATGAGACTTTAATGTTTTCAGGTAAGTAATGAAAACGGTAAACCGAGAAAATAGGGCCAACTCATCATTTTTACCAGTTTTTCGGACTTTTTCATAAACCAATTTTAGTTGGGATTTTTTTGTAAATTAGGGTAAAATATTAGGATTTTTCTGGTGATTTCCCTATTAAATTATGCAACATATAAATTGATATACATTAAACCATATACATTGTTTATAACATGCATACATTGGTACATTATATATGATGTTATATTACATGTATTAATATACATCAAATTAGTATATTGATTATTAAAAAAGACATCGAAATAGAAAGTCAAATTGTTTAGAATTTGGATATTTTTAAATTATCATGACAATTGATTTATATTTGAGGTTGTATTTTCTAAAAAAGTTTGAATAATATTGAAATTTATGTTTATTTAGCTAGACATATAGGGTTAAGTAAAACCGTTAACATGTTTTATAAAGTGTTGCGCCCAAACCACCCCATTCATATTACTTTGACAAAAATATTTTTTTAAAGAAAAAAAGCTATATATTCAATAATTAAAATAGTGGTGTTTTTTTCTTTCAAAAAAATCACTCATAATTTTAAAAGGGTTTAGAAAAAACAAGTCATATTTAAATAACTATTTTTTTTAAAAAAAATAATGTTTTTAATTTTTTTTCTTCGGAATACAACGTAATTATTGATCATGAAACACAATTCCTTAACAGCTCTAGGTGAGAATAATTCATTTTTTTGTTAAACCAAAATCATATTAGAATTTTTGATTTTGAAAAATTCAAACTATTGGTTTTTTATTTCGGTTTCGGTTTTTCGTTTTTTTAATATATTTTTTGGGGTTTTGTTTTGTTTTTTTTTTATTTCATAGATTTCATCATTAACAAATGTTGTTAAAATTTAACAAAAATAAATAATTTGCTAAAACATAATACAATATGCAGTTTGTTCACATTTAGTCATTGAATTTTTTTAGAGGGAAACGAACTTTCGATTTTGTTTATATTTAGTCGCTAATTTTTTTTTTTGTATTATCTATTTGTCATTGAACTATTGAAATTGTTCATATTTTACCCTTATAACTGGTTAACAACCGGTCATAAGGGTAAAATGTGTACAATTTCAATAGTTCAGTGTCAAATAAATAATGAAAAAAAGTTTAGTGATTAAATGTGAATAAAATCGAAAGTTTGTTACACTTTCAAGTCATTATCCTTAAAAAAATAAAATAAAATACTAAATAACCCTAGAAGGAAAAGTAAAGGAGCATCTTATGTTTTAAAAGATAAAATAAAATACTAAATAACCTTATATGATAAATATATTTAAAAATATATTTATACTCTAAAAAATAAAATAAAATATTAAATAAGCCTATATAGCAAATATGTTCCAAAGTATAGTAAATAAGTTTTTCAAGGTCAAAAACTCTTTTAAAAACATTTTATCTATGAGCCCACAACTATAGTTTTCTAACTATTCGTCTCTCAGCTGTCCATTGTCTCTTGTCCCTCAAATAAAATACTCCTTACACTTTCAGATGTTTACTTTTCACAAAGCTGGAGATTCAATTTCAATCCAATCATATTCGTAGTGGCGCTATCAATCGGTTCATCCATCTGAAAATCAATTATTCCTTCATTGATTGCATAATCTGTTAATGGAGGTTCGACAGGAAGCGCCGATGGACAATTTATCGGCCGAAGAACGCCAACAACGTCATCCGTCGCCGTCCAAACAGTCCAAAGCTTCTCCGGTTCCCGTCGATACTAATTCAGTCACTCAAAGGTCTCTCAATTCCCTCAATCTATCGTTCTTATTTCTATTTCGTGTTCGCTTGTCCTTCGTTTCACTTTTCGAGATTCAATTTTGATTATTCGCTAGAATCTGATTTCCTTTCCTCCATTACGTTTCTTATTGTTGTTATTCGGTTTTCCTCCTTTTCAGGCTCCAGAAAGAACTCATGGCGCTGATGGTATGTAGTAACTCCGTCTCTCCTAGAGTTCATTAATCAGTTAGGTCTAGCTTGAATTTGCAAATACATATTTGTAAGAACATCAGAAATTCAATTTCTATAAGTATCTCTGATTTTACATAAAAACTTCTAGTGTCGAGTACACTGTCTCTATGATCATAGATGATGATTCCTATGATCCTATCCATATGCAAGAATCTTAGAACTTTGGATCAAAAGGATGAATTTTAGCACAAGAAATCGTAGATTTTCTTCACATCTGTGTCTGTTTTCAATCTAGAACACCACTATCTACTGATCACGTGGCTTTTTGTGATTATCAATGTGTATAGATGAGTGGAGATCTTGGAGTATCTGCTTTTCCAGAAGGGGAGAGCATATTCACATGGATTGGAACTATTGAGGGAGGTAAAGGAACCATGTATGAGGGTTTATCTTATAAACTCTCTTTACATTTCCCCATTGATTATCCCTTCAAACCCCCTCAAGTCAAGTTTGAAACAATGTGCTTTCATCCCAATGTTGACCAGTTTGGCAATATCTGTCTTGATATTCTTCAGGTACATAAATCTTTATAATCATCTTATAATCTTAACTAATTATTATTTCTATTTTTCACTATCAATAATATCAATATTATTGTTTGTTTTGCAGGATAAGTGGTCTTCAGCTTATGATTGTCGAACCATTCTTTTGTCTATTCAAAGTTTATTAGGAGGTTTGTGATTCTTATATAGTAATAAGATTTTAATTTATTTATTTAATTTGATAATAATCAATTAATACATCATTTTTTTTATCTAGAACCAAATATAGATAGTCCTCTTAACAGCTCTGCTGCTGCACTTTGGAGCAACCAAGAAGGTATTCATTGTATTAATTATTTCTCATAATTTGAATTATTTTGGAAAAATCACATAATCTGTCATGTCCTGTTAAATTAATAAAAAAAAAATTTTTCGTTAATTTCGGCAAAATGTTAAAAAAAAAATATTTGTTAGATAAGTTATAAGTATATCATCTTTGATTGATTATGGAATATTTTAATTATTATTATTATTATTTGTTTAATTAAGTGTTTTTAAATCGGTTTTTCAGATTACAGAAAAATGGTACACAAACACTATGCTGGTGAAGAAGCAATATGAACTCCATTCTTGTGTATATAGGTGTCCCAAATAATATATAGATAAATTTGCATAATTGGTCCCTGTGGTTTCTAAAAAGTTTCACTTTCAGGACAATGTTGGAAAATGTTACACTGGTAGTCCTTGTTTTCAAAACATTGTTGATAACTATTTGTCGAATAGAAACCGATTCATATCTCAAGAGCAAAAAAATGATTCTTATTTGTGTTTGTGTATATGGGTTGTGAACATAACAAAAAACTGATTGTAAGTCTAAGTTAGAACTTTAAAACATAAAATGAACTTATTGATTTATCAGCTGTGTTAATGAGTATAAATAAAATTAACAAGACCAGATGAACAAAAACAAACTAAATAGCAATAGCAAATCCATTGATGAATTAGACTCAGTTTAGTTACGGAAAAAGAGGTGTTTTCTAGGAAAATGTTTCTAAGAAAAGTAAAATTTTTGAAAACTTGTTTAATTAACAATTTTCTTTTTTGAAAATTCTTTTAAGAAATGATTTTTATTTTTTTTATTTTTCAATATTACAAAGAACTTGATAAATTTTGAAAACCAATAAATGTTGTTTTCTATATTTTTTTTCTCTCTGTAAAAGATGCATGTACTTATCCAAAAAAATATCTTCATATCCAACTATCATTTATCAGATATCCAAACGTAACACTATCATATATCATCTAATCCCTACAACACCCACCTACCCACCTCTTCAACCCACCCACCCACCCTTACCCTTACCACCCTAACCGTTGCCCACTCCCTCATCCATCACCCCTACCAACCCCACTTTACTTACGCTATATTTTTCCCTATTTACACACCATTCTCACCTATACCTCACCCCTACCCTTTACATATAGATCTCTACCTTACTTACCTCACCTCATCCCATCCCACCACACCTTGCCATACCCACCTTGCCTAAACACTTAAGGTGTATGTAGGGTGAGGTGGTGGTATAGGTGGAGAGAGAGAGAGAGAGAGAGAGAGAGAGAGAGAGAGAGAGAGAGAGAGAGAGAGAGAGAGATTTACTTGAAATTACCAAAAGTAAAAAATAAAAACCAATGGAAATTACACATGTAAATGCGTTTTTCTAAATTTTCCACTTAAAACTGAAAATGAAAACTTATTTCATTTTTTATGAAAAACAAACTTCAACCATCATACTTTGTATATTAAAATGAAACCATAGATAACATAAAAATTATACTGTAACATATCATTATTTACACATTGTACACAACTGTACCATGTCTAATTTTTTACACAACCACTTAATAAAATTTTAGAAACTATTTGACTAAACACACACACAAAGTACACACATTGAACTCGCACAAAACACCATAAAAACAAATTTAAATCATACAAATTCTTACCCTTCTGTGAAATAACCTTCTTAGTTAAACTTGAGCATCCACAAGTGTTTACTAAATAGCACCTACAATACCAAACAACAAACTAAAACGATTAAATATCCATTGATAACCTATCATATATATAACATGAAGAAAAACATACATTCACTATCCAACACCAACTCTACATATTTCCCTGATGGGGTATGGAAACTCCCTCCATGGCCAACCTTCATACCTAAGCACATTATTTTACACCTATGGTCTGGCAAATTCAACAACGATGGTAATGAAAGTTCTTTATGCTCAATGATCATTATGAAATGATATTTGCTAATAACTTATGATCTTATAGGGTCACACTATATAACAAGTAAACTCTAATTGATTATTTATTAAGTAATATGATTATTAATAAATTAAATCATCACTTGTATTTAATTGGGAAATTATTCCTTTTGAGAAAATAATAATAAAAGGTATCATAACTAGTTACATTTAATCATATAATATGATTTAAATATCATATACAACATTATAGACTTATAGAAGATCGTTAGAATATGTTATATACATAATATTGATGAGTTTTGATAACAAATAACGATTATTTTATAAAAGCAATTTTAACGACAAACATAAGACTTTTAAAATAACTAGTTTATTTTTAGATCATTTTAATAAAACCACTAAGAGGACCCAAATATATGAACTAAAAAGATAATAACAACCATAGATTATTAAGAAGACAATCTCTAGAGCTTTTGATACCACTTGGAATTGGGAAGTTGATGAAGATAACAAAACCTCAAGAATAGAGTTTTTATTCGGTGTATCCACTACCAAAAGTAAGACACTTGTAATGTTGGTTTCCATCTTGTATGAAGTACTTCTTAACCCTTAAGTGCTTAACACAATTAAGCACTAAGGAGGAGCACTTCAACATCTCCAACACTTGTAACTTGTCCTCAAAATAGAGCAAAGAGAAAGAGGAGATGTATGTTATGTTTTTTTGAGAGAAAACAAACGAAAAGTAGTCTTAATGTGTTTCGAAGCCTTAATGGATTTCTCATCACAAGGATTCCTACCCAATCAGACTATATTGAAATTAGTTCTTGAGCTACCTTACTCTTCTCACATGAGTTACAAGTTAACTGTTTGGTCAAATTATAGCAGAGGTACTTTCGATTCTTAAACCACTATTTTTCATCCTAAAGTTCTTTCATGATCACACACAAAGACACATACCTAAGACATCTTTGGTCGAAACCAACCAGGTAATAGGTATGTAAACATTATGTGTTTATGATCTGGATTCATGAGACCATGATGAAAGTGAAACCCAACTTTTCAAAATATTAAAGGAATTAACGGGGAACTTTGTTCCAGATTTTAACAAAACTTTTGTTTCAGTACCACTTTTCGATACTCCAAATGTTCGGAACCCAAAATATTTTTACCCAACAAGATCCAAGAAATTTTTTGCTTTGTGGAATATGATATCAGTGTGAGTATCAATTTGATTTTTCGTTACTTGATAAATTTTTCCAAA
The DNA here is from genome assembly GCF_052625555.1 of Lactuca saligna. NCBI lineage: Eukaryota > Viridiplantae > Streptophyta > Magnoliopsida > Asterales > Asteraceae > Lactuca > Lactuca saligna. The sequence goes on along the minus strand of NC_136422.1, from coordinate 52,520,747 downwards.
GCATACTTGTGCATGACTACACTGTTCAAACAAGTAATTTCATTTACATTTTATCACTTTTATGTTTAGATGTGATATGTAACAAAATTTTTAGCCACCCATGAAGCCTTATAAATATATGCCCTTTGATACTTTTTAATAAGTATTCGATTGTAATTCACGGGGAACACACACAAGCTGTTAGTTATCTCTCTTGATGATTAACGAAGTGATCTTTGCTTGGGATCTCATTGCATTTGTGTCGAAATATTTTTGACATCATAGAACCAAAATTTTCTTAGTTTGATTCTTATCTTTTTCTTTGGCACACTTTGCACTCACGGAATCCTTGAGGTTCTGAGTAAAACTAACTCAGGCTGAAGATTTCGTAAGATTGGCAAATGACTTCGCTTTTAAACCCGAAAGTGAAAGAGCCCAACCTCCATTCCGAAGGTTTCATTGTTTGTCCTTATTCATTGAAGTACTGTCTAAAAGATAGCTGATGTGACGATTTGGTTGCTATGTTATTTCCAAGGCAAAAAGTGATCATTACTTTTCAGAAGTGGATATCTTTACAGCTATAAGCACGTTTTTCAAGGTGAAACATGGCATGATCTTAATTGCAACCGTTTGGAATTTAATTTAGGTGTACGTATAAAAGGGGATTTGGGGATTCTATTCCAATTTTACTCTCACTTAAAATTCTCAAAGGATTTGTGTTGTTTTCTCTCTGATATTCTTCAAGTTCTTCAAAACCTAATCATAATGGCTAAGCAAGGTCAACATGCTCAAACCACTGAAGATGTTTCTTCTCAACCCATCATGAAGATTCAAAGCACCAACTACCAAGTTCAAGGCGATGTTAATGTTTACCCAGAAGGATTGCAAATGCTAATTGTTTCTCTATAGAATTCACTATTATCGACAACAATGTTCAACTCCTTTTCTGTACCAATTTCTTGGTTATCTCTTGCTGGTTCTGCAACAACTTATAGCAAGATGATGACGATTGTGACATTCCAGATGATGAATGACTAGAAGTTTAGGTTATCGAAGAAGTTTTTTTCTCAGATTCTCAATATCCCCAACGTTGAACCTTTTTACAAGGTAACAAATGAGCAAGTTATTCATATGTTTAACGAGATGGGTTATCAACCTATTCTTACCAAGATCAGTGAATTTAAGAAGTCTGGATTGCCTTGTATCTGGAATTTCTTATTTGGTATATACCTTCGATGCTTGACGGGTCGAAGTGTGGGTTTAGATAAAACTAGATTGGAAGTTTATACGATGGTGGTAGGGATCTATTACGATTTACCGGTGGACTATGCAACTCAACTATGGGATGAGTTTGTGAAGAGTATTGGAAATACAAATATTGTTGATGGAATTTCGTATGCTCGCTATTGGAGCCTCATTCTACAATTTGTTTATGAGAAGGCAGGCATTATGGTTCCTAAAGGTGAAGAAACAACAGAATTCTCATCATATCATTACCCCAAGACAGTTGAAGACAATCCAGGTGTGTTTCCTACTGTTGCTCATATCCCAGATGCGATGCTTCGAAAAGTCGATCCAAAAAAATCTCATATTGGTAGTTTGATTGCAGACTATCAATCCATCCATTGAGACTAGTATATTGTTACAACAGTCTAATGAAGGTCCTTTGAAGAAGCGCAGAGGATCAAAGAAGGATGATTAGTCTAGTCCTTCGAAACCTAGTCCTGTACTAGTTGAAAAGATGGCTAAACCTGTGACAAAGAAAGTTTTGAAGGAATTAAAGTCTTTAAAACACGATCCAAAGTTTGTTGTTGAAGAAACCGCAATACCTTCGAAGGATGTGGTACCTTCAAAATCAGGTGTGTTGCAATGATTGAAGAAAATGGAACATAAACCACGTCATTTTCCTGAACGATCATCAAGTTTTTCACCATCTTTTATTCACAAGTCTCAACTTAACAGTAAGGGGGTTGTGATTCGTGAAATTCCAACACCAATATCTCCAGTATAAAAGAAAAGGTGTGCTGAAGACATGGAAAAACGAATTTCAAAGAAGCAAAAGAAGTAGAGGAAGTTAATTCTCAATGAAGACTCCATGGATGATGAAGTAGTTCCTGAATCTCCATTTGGAACTGATAAAATGGGAAAATCTTCACCTGTGAGGGGTTCTCCATTCAAGTCAAATCTTGAGGCGATTAGAAATCGTTATGGCAATATGGAAGATTCTAAAGTAGACATAACCATCAATCAAGGTGAACAATCGAAGACTTCTACTCCTGAGAAGACAATTGTCAAACCACTCGGAGTGTCGACTACTGAATCAATTTTTGAGTAGGTTTGCACTTCATACATCACTGCGAACATATCTAATATGGACGCAAATGGGAATCCTTCTATTATTGTTTCTACTACTTTCAAAACATCTGTTGTCGATACCACAGTCTCTTTACCACCATTTCCTATTCATGATTCATCCGAAATACCTTCATCAAACCATTCACCTACTTTCGATAATATCGTGCAACAACCTATTACTTCCTTATTCCTATCCCAATCCATAAAAGGTCCAAAAACATTTACTGATGATGGTGAATTCATGGGATCCTTTACTTACATAGAGTTTAATTCTAAAGAAAAAAGCATACCCGATCACATGTTGATGCCAGGGAAGCAATTAAGATTATGAATAGGAAGCTTAATTCATTGATACAATTACAAGTAGCTGGAGGAGGTAAACATTCGGTATCAGGAATAAAGGTGGATGTGATGCTGAAAGCTCAAGAGCATCAAATTCAGAATAAGCTTGATCAGCTTGAAAAGAACAATGAGTTAAGGGTAAAAGCTCAATTTGAGTCTTTTAATGGAGAACTTTGTGACAACCCAATATTTTTTGAATCGGTGTAATGACTTAAAATGTCAAGGATTGTAATCTCTTTTAATGTAATGAAATTTGCATCAAAATTTGAATGTTCAAAAGTCTCTATTGGGTTACATAAAATGATAAACATCGTATCAAGGGTTTTAGAAATATAAAGAACACTAAAAACCAAGTTATAACGAAGAAGTTATGACCAATCTAAGAGTCACAGTAAAAACCGGCAATACTAATAAACGTAAAACGCGAAGTTTCAATACAATTATATTTAGCCTTAGGTATCTAAATGAAAGATGTAGATATAATTAGACCGTATGCGTATATAAAAGAACATCCAAATCTGACCTCATATGAGAAAGTTATGATTTTTCCAAGTTTCGAATATAGCAGCAGACAACTAAAATACTCGAAATAGAGATCGAGAGATTTTTAGCCAATACAACCAAAATGAGAATCGAAGATCTCAACAATAGTAGCACAACGGTATAAAGTCTGAAGAGAACGGACTTCACATGAAGAAGTTATGGATTTTTAACGGACTTTTTGTGTCCCGGCCCGTTAAAAATAAATAAAAATAAATATAGATAAACATAAATAAATATAAATAAATATAAAGTCAAAATTTGCCGACGAAGTCTAAACGAGAGTTGTAAAGCTTAATCTCACCTACGCGTGGATATAAAGAACGTTAAAAACGGAGCTTGTACGCGGAAGTTACGAATTTTACAAGTTTTCGGCACAAAATCCAAGGCTGTCAGGCCCACCACGACGTGGTGAAGAAGCCACGACGTGGTATTATGACTGATGGGTGCCAGGTCTATCAGCAAACTCTCGTCAACGGAAGACGATAGAATCCCTCACCACGATGTGGTGCCCAAATTAGGGCTATAAATAGCAGCCGAAGGTGTTGGGTTCCATTGCTCATTTCTTCTCTCTCTCTCTCTCTCTCTCTCTCTCTCTCTCTCTTTCTTGTATTGAAGCTCTGCATTTAAACCCCCCGAAGCCATCCCGAAGCCCCGGTCTTCATATCCAAGTTCCGAAGGAAGGTTTTTCACTCCCAAGATTCCTGAGAATCCCAAGAAATTCAACTTTCCCTAGTCGAAGTTCTACTCAGTTTTCGTTTCACCTTCTTCTATCTATCAAGTGAGTTCATACCCCTACAACTACGTTTTCAAATACTCTACAAATGCTTTTATACACTTTCAAGGGGGGGGGGGGGGGGGGGGGAATACAAGTAAACACACGGTTGCTCTCGTGTGGGAAACATTAAGCTTTTAATGCACTTATCTTTATATAACAAATCATATGTGATTCATAACTATCATATGAAAACGTTCGCATGCAACACCTATTCAATAACATTTTTTCCTTTAAGAGTAAAAACATTTTGTTATACAAATATCAAACACTTTATTTATATATTGGTGTATAAATGTTCAATAGCGTTATTACAAATGTTATACTTACATACCAAGCTGATACTGCACTAGGGTTTATCATACAAACGAATCATACAGTTGAGAAAAACTATAATATGTATAGTTTACTAGATATTCAAGAGATTTTACATACTATTAGTACTATATCAGGGAGATACTTTCATATAAAAGAACAAACGAACTTTTCATACGTAAATCTATTTGATACTAGGTTTTGTGAGACGTTCAGCTTCTCGTACTTTCGGGTATGCATTTAAAGTTCTGTATTATATACCATAATATCTTGTAGGGAGAGCTTGATACTTGTGTATAGATCTATACGGGATTGACAATCCCGCACCTAAACTGTTAACTACAGTTAGACCGGCGGGTCTGGGGTGACAAACGTCATAACATTCCAACGCCTGAAGAACGTTGTTACAGGAAGTCAGGGTCAATAGTATGGTTATAAAACTCACATGTAGTATTAAAAACAATTGATTTACGGGGTTATCTAATGCCTTAGCGATTATTTTACATACATAAATCTTCTATTCTAAGGCATGAAAAACACTATTGCATAATAATCTTAGGAACTTTTTAACTACCTTACACTTATGGAAAAATAATGGAATTTTAGTAAATTCTAATTTTAGTTTTAACATGCGGCTATTCATTCATTCATTGCTGAATAATGATATAAAGCTGTGGATACAAAATTCATTGCAGAATAATAACATAAAATAATGTTTTTACGTTCTCACACTATTTACTGTTTTTATTTGAAATATCCCTATATATATGTATATATATATATATATATATATATATATACGTTGAAATCATGTGGGTGGTAAACACTTAAAGGTCAAACAAGTCAGATAATTGACACACATCATGATTTTAAAACTTTATTGTATAAATTATGGCCTTGTACCCCACTCACCTTGGGATTTCGGTTGTGAGGAGGCCAATATGTGAATCTAGAACATCCCTAGGACCGAAATCACCCTTTAATGGGTGATGCTTAGACCGAAAACCCTCCCATGTGGACCCTCAAGACCGAAAACATCAAGAAGATGCCCACTAAGGCCAAATACACTCATCTGTGGAGGCTAGGACCCAAACACTTGGTTAAACCAAGCCTAGGACTGAAATCACATGTGATTTTGGTCATATAATGGGGGTTTTTGGGAGTTTTTGGCCAAAGTTAAGGAAAGGATAAGGAGATTGACTTAGTGAAGTGACAGGTGCATCACTTTCCCATGAAAGCTATTAACCAATGTATACCCAAGTATTAACCCCCAAATAACAATGAAAATATCCCATCACCCTTTTTCTTTTATACCTTCGACATTAAGCCATTTTCCCCACCATCACTATTTTCTTTCATCTTCAACCTTCCTTCCTCTCTCAAGAAGAAATCCAAGATCCTTCAAGAACTCATTTTTCCTCAATTGGTCCTTAGAATTTTGGTAAGTTTATCCCACTAATCTAGAGCTTTATTACACTTTCTTGCTAGTTTCATATTATTTACACATATTATTTTGTGTTAAACCTCTTAGGAGTACGATCATTTTCCAAGAAGTTCATCAACCTCATCCAAGTGTTTAGGCTTGGGGTCTTCACATAATTTCTCCAATCAACCCACAAAATCCACTCAAGGTGAGTTCATACCCCCACATTTTCAAGCTTTTTCATGTTTTAGGGGGGGGGGGGATACAAGTCAAAATTTGTTTATCTTAAAAATATTTGCATGTTCCATCTTTATGTTAAAGTATAAGCCTTTATTTGCATAAGATGTGATTATTACTTGTTTTGTACAAACATTTGTGCTATATTAGTTTCACGTGTAAAACTAACAAAAACAAAACTAGATGTATGTAATATAAATCAGGAGAAAAGTTATGATTTAGAAAAATATAAAGTTTTTGGAAGCTTTTATCAAAAAAAAGAGTTTTCCAATAAAAATGTGTACATTCTATTTATTCCACTATTTTGTGAGTTTTAACTAAAAAACATGAGGTTTGATCTTACATATGAAACTAAACAACATGATTACTATGTATTTATATAAAGGATTATATAAATGTTCTAAACAACCAAACATGATAAACAATAATTGGTATAGTTTGGGAGTCACAAAACTACACTATCTTTTAAGAAGGGACGAATAATTATTTAAAGGTATGATTGTTTCATTTACAAGAAAAAGGGAGTTTTTAGTTTGCGTAAATCGATTGATATTGGTTGTGAGACATTAGACTTCACCATACCCACCAGAGTACACATACTAAGACTTGAAATTATAACCAGAGTCTGGTAGGGAGCGCGTGACACTTGTGTATAGATCTATATGGGATTGACAACCCCACACCTAAACTGCTAGCTATAGTTAGACTGGCAGGTCTGGGGTGACAAATGTCATAACAGTTTTGGTGTCCGAAGCGCGTCGTTCAGGAAACTAGTCGCATTAGCATGGTTATAATAACTCACATAGAGTATCGACAAACATTTGCTTTACTGGTCAACATATGATCATTAGTTTTATTTACATAAAACTACGTTACATAGTTTTTCAGTATAATACATTTTATACATGAGGAAACATGCTTTCAAATGGATTTATATACGAACAAAGTTACGTATTACTACTTTTGTGTACAACAATACTTATACATTTTGGTCTTAGGGTTTTAAGACTACAACTCATTTACAAAGAAAATATTGGATTTTCTGGAAGTATACATTATCATTTTACAAGAAACTGTTACAAATTGCTTCGCATACAAAAACGCTAATGAAATCACAAACTTAATTGTTGACACTTTTCAAAATAACATGTATTCTTAGAAACCAGTAAACAGGTAACCATAGAAGTTTTTGGGGGATGGAACGCCAACGCATCTTGTTATTCATTTTTGTAGTACACTTTTGATGTCATGTAAACAATGCTTTCGTGGACAAAATGTAAACTTTTTTAATATTCAATGTAATGGTTGTGGTGCTTTAATATCTATTATTCAATTGTTATGATATTATACATGAAGTCATCCGCCCCCAGACGTTTCCGCTGTCCTGGTTTGGGGGTGTGACAGACTGGTATCAGAGCATTGTTTATAGTGAACTAAGTATATCAAACGATGTAAGATATACAACTATATATACAATGGGACTAAAACAGTCTGACTAAAAGTATATAATTAAAATATAAGTATTTTTAAAAGAGTATACACATGCATACATACTAGGTCAGTGTCGTAATAAGAAAACATATAAAAGTATTTAGATAAGTTAAAAACTACGATTAAGCCTGGGCAGGTATATAATCATATTTGGGATAAATATAGCCTGATCAACTATATTTATACAAGAAATGACCAACATGTGTTTAGGAATGGTCACGGTGGGTAACGAATCTAAAACTTACCAACCCTAAAACCTTAAAATCAAACATAAAGAAATTAAAATAATATAGTAGTATTTTAGGATACTATAACCCTTCCATATCTTTCTCACATCTCAATTCTCACACAAACATCATGGCAAGATTTCACGTGCCTGGAGACCCCTATTTCCCTAACCAGGGAAATGGTTGATGGATCGAAGAGGATCCTGAGGAGCTAATGGAAGAAGAACCCGAAGAGGATCCAAAAGTGGAGGAAGAAGAGGAAGAGGAGGACTCGGATGCGGAGTTTGAAGTCATAAACCCTCCTTACGTCACTCGAGTCCCGACACAGCGTTTAGGCTACAATGGAACCACACCCCACTGGGCAAAAGACTTGGAGAGGTGGAGTCTGCAACAACACCAACGTCCTCATTATGGGATGGAGCGAGGTTACTACAACCTCCACCACGGGGGTCCGACAGATAGGGCTCTTCTTGTCATGGTACATCGCATCTCCTACCTCGGAGAACAGACTAGGGCGTCAACCAATAGGATCGTGGAGCTAGGAGCTACTACTGAGGCCACTGACACCCGAATCCAATGGATGGAGATGGACTACCCTCGGACATGTCACCTCATTGATAGCCTCCACGAGGACCTTACCATCTCTAGAGAGGAAGTGCGAGAGTATCAGGAGAGGCATACGACTCTTGAGGAGCGAGTGATAATAGAGTTATAGGGCGCCTCGACTTCATCCTCTTGCCCACGAGAGACTCCCCGCCATAAGTAGGGCATGTACTACTCTTATCTTGTTTTTATTTATGAGTAAGCATTGGTGCTACTCTTTCATGTAGACCTTATCAAAGGTTAATTTTTCAAAAAACGATGTACTAGTGCTGTAATATTAATGAAATGAGTATGCATTTTATTCCATTAAATATTGTTATTGTCATGTAATTGTTACTTGTTATAGTAAAATTCATTATGAATTGCTTGCAAATTTCAATAACAGCTATACATATACAAAACAAGGCATTTCATTATGGGAATTTCCGATTCATAACTTTCTCAAAAATTTATCATCATTATACCTTTAAACTTCAGGGACAGAAGTATGCCACCAAGGAAGTCAAACAGGCACAAGAACAACAAACAACCTCCCAACACATCAGTAGCACTACTGCCACCACCTCTACAAATGGATTCTGTGGTGTTTCAGGAAACCGTAACAACTCCTGTAGCTCAAATCAACAGTAACACCAATGGAAACGACAATGACAATGGGAACGGGATTGGTAGTTCCAGTCATAGTGACAACCAGGGCACCAACATGCATACTCCTATAAGGAGTTCATGAACTGTAAGCCCCAAACCTACGATGGTGACGGTGGAGTCGTTACTCTAACAAGATGGTTTGAAAAGACGGAGTCCATCTTCGAGATTTGTGCATGTCCTGACGAGTTCAAGGTTAAATATACTGCATGTACTTTTGCAGACTCAACCTTGACGTGGTGCAACGGACACGTTAATACTCTAACTTTAACCGTGGTCAATGCCATGAGTTGGGATGACTTGAAAGTGATGATGCTCGCTGAATACTACCCAAGAAGCGAGATGCATAAGCTAGAATAAGAGTTGTGGGAACACTCCATGAAGGGCTCCGACATTACCACTTACACTTCCTGATTCAACGAACTGGAAACTCTGTGTGTGGGAACGATCACCCCAGAGGCCAGAAAGGTGGAACGGTACATTTGGGGGCTATCCCCTCAAATCCTGGGAATGCTCATATTTGCCAACCCGAGCACCCTCGACAGCGCTAAGCGATTGGCACAAACTCTTGTCGACGAGGGAGTTCGTCAAGGCATCATAACCCCCACGCCCGAGCAGCCAAAGGGAGGTGACAAAAAGAGGAAGTTTTGGAACAAAAAGAAAGGCCAACCCACTCAAGACACAGTCAAGAAGCAGCAAACTGTGGCTGTTCATGCTATCACCGCCCCTATCGCCCCTGCTGCCCCTACACCAGCCAAGCAATATGCTAGAACTCTTCCGAAGTGCGAAAAGTACGACTACCACCACCATGGTGCATGCCAAGATTGGAAATGTACTAACTACAAAAATAAGTGATACACCGCTCATTACTGCAGAGGACCGATACAACAAACCACCCAAGCCTCCAATGTTGGGGTGAGCTGTGCCTGCTACTGTTGCGGTGAAACCGGACATTTCAAGAGGGATTACCCGAAGGCACAAAACAAGAATGTTGGAGGTGTGGGAAGGGTTCTAACAATGGTTCATGAAGAGGAAATGAGGGATCCCACTGTGGTTAATGGTCCGTTCCTCCTAGACAACTCATATGCATGCATATTATTTGATAGTGGTGCGGAGAAAAGCTACGTGAGCCACCAGTTCAAACACTTCCTTAAACAAAAACCCCAGACACTAAATGAAACATTCACCATAGAAATGGCCAATGGAAAGACACAAAGAACTAAAGATATATTAGTAGGATGCATGCTAACTCTAAACAACCACTCTTTCCAAATCAACCTGATGTCGGTCATCATAAGTAGTTTTGCTATCGTCATCGACATGGACTGATTGAGCCCTCACCATGCCGATATTATGTGTTACAAAAATCCTGTTCTCCTTAACCTACCAAATAACGAAACTCTTGTCATTTATGGCGACAAACCTGACATGAACCTACAAATCATCTCTTGTATCAAGGCTCAAAAATATCTACGTAAAGAATACCATGCCTTTTTAGCCCACGTACTAGATGAGAAAAAAAGGTAAAGGACATCAAATATATTCTCGAGGTCTGCAACTTCCCTGATGTATTTCCCGAAGACCTTCTGGGAATCCCGCCTGTACGCCAAGTCGAATTTAGAATCAACCTAATCCCCAGAGCCACCCCCTTAGCCAAATCCCCATACCGCTTAGCACCAACCAAAATGCAGGAACTATCCAATCAATTGAACGAACTACTGAGTAATGGATTCATCCGACCGAGCTTCTCACCTTTGGGAGACCGATCTTGTTCTTTAAAGAGTAGGACATATTTTTCCACATGTGCATAGACTACCAAGAACTAAAAAAGCTCACCGTCAAAAATTGTTATCCCCTACCTCGAATAGACGAATTATTCAATCAACTGCAAGGATCAAGCTACTTCTCAAAGATTGATCTAAGGTTGGGTACCACAAATTACGGATTCAGGAGGAAGATGTTCCAAAAACGACATTCAAAACTCATTATGGACACTACGAGTCTGTAGTAATTCCCTTTGGTCTCACTAATGCACCATCGATGTTCATGGAATTAATGAACCGTGTGTGCCAGCCTTATCTTCATATGTTCATGATAGTATTCATTAACAACTACTGATCTACTCACGAAGCAAGGATGAACATAGTCATCCCTACGTCAGGTTTTGGAGACATTAAGGGCGGAAAAGCTATACGTAAAGTTCTCAAAATGCAAGTTTTGGATACAAAAAGTAGACTTCTTGGGGCACGTAGTTAGCAAGGAAGGGATACACGTGGACCCTTCGAAGGTCAAGGCAATTGAAAACTAGGCAATGCCAAGAACACCGACTGAGATCCGCCAGTTTCTAGGTCTTGCTGACTACTACCGAAGATATATCCAAAACTTCTCTAAGATCGCGATGCCACTCACTACATTAACTCAGAAGGGAGTGAATTTCAGCTGGGAGAATAAACAAGAAACTGCCTTCCAAATTCTTAAGCAAGCACTGTGCAACACCCCGATCTTGTCTCTCCCAGAAGGGTCCGAAGACTTCGTGGTCAACTGTGATGCATCCAAACAGGGCCTGGGATGTGTGCTCATGCAACGAGGAAAGGTCATTTCCTATGCTTCAAGATAACTCAAGACTCATGAGGTCAATTACACCACACATGACCTCGAAATCGGAGCAGTGGTGTTTGCCCTGAAGATACGGAGGCACTGCCTTTACGGCACCAAATGCACCATCTTCACAGACCATACAACTCTCCATCACACCCTCAATCAAAAGGAGCTTAACATGCGGCAACTACAATGGATTGAACAACGAAATGACTATGAATGCGAAATTCGTTATCATCCAGGAAAGGCCAACGTGGTGGAAGACGCCCTAAGTCAGAAGGAATACTCGGGCCGCCGAGTAAAATCATTGACCATGACCATCCATTCCCACCTTTCTACACAAATCAAGGAGGTGCAACATGAGGCCTTAAAGCCCGAGAACATCGCAGGGGAGGCCTTATGGGGAATGGATAAAAACTTGAGGTTAAGGATGACGGAGCTTACTATCTCATGAACCGCATCTCGACACCGAAGTTCGACAGGTACAGAGACGTGGTCATGAACAAGGCTCACAAGACAAAATACTCCGTTCATACCGGTTCAGAAAAAATGTATCTGGACCTCAAGCAACTTTATTGAAGGCCAAACATGAAGGCATAGATCGCTACCTATGTGGGCAAGTGTCTGACTTGTGCCAAGGTCAAGGTAGCGTACTAAAAGACCTCAGGATTGCTTTAACAACCAGACATACCTGAGTCGAAGTGGGAGTGGATAACCATGGAAGTCATAACTAAGTTACCCAAGAAGACAAGTGGACTTGACACCATCTGGGTAATCGTTGGCAGGTTAACCAAATCCGCACACTTCCTGCCAATAAAGGAGACCGACAAGATGGAAAAATCACAAGGATGTACATAAGAGAAATCGTGCAACTACATGGTGTGCCAATATCTATTATCTCGAACCGAGATAGTAGATTCACCTCCCGATTCTGGCAGTGACTACAAAAGTCCTTGGTCACCAAACTTGATATGAGTATAACCTATCATCCTCAAATAGATGGTCAAAGTGAAAGAACCATATAGACGCTAGAAGATATGTTAATAGCTTGTGTGATAGACTTTGGTATGGACTGGGATACCCACTTACCACTTGTCGAATTTTCCTACAATAATAGCTATCACACTAGCATCAAATTCATGCCATTCGAAGCCCTCTACGAACGCAAGTGCAGACCCCTTCTGTGTTGGGCTGAGGTTGGCGACATGCAACTGGAAAAAAGATGAGTGCCTGATATCACACTCACCAGCCTAGAGATCATACGAGAAACTACAGAAAAGATCATTCAGATCCGTGAATGGTTAAGGGTATCATGGGATCGGCAAAAGAGCTATGCTGATAAACGATGAATACCCTTGGAATTCCAGGTCGGTGACCGCGTACCATTGCAGGTCTTGCCCTGGAAGGGAATGATACGTTTTGGCAAACGTGTGAAGCTAAATCTAAGGTACATCGGGCCATTCGAGATTTTTGCTAGAATCAGCTCGGTGGTGTACAATCTACGCCTACCATAGGAACTCAATAATGTGCATCCCGTCTTCCACGAGTGCAACCTAAAGAAGTGTTTGTCGACGAGATCCAGGTAAACGAGAGTCTACACTTCATAGAGGAACCTGTTGAAATCATGGACATGGAAGTCAAAAGAATGAAACAAAGCTGTATACCGATAGTGAAGGTCCGCTGGAACGCCAAGCGAGGACCCAAATTCACTTGGGAGTGTGAAGACCAGACAAAACAAAGATACCCACAAATTTTCCTCTAAGTTTTAGGAACCCATCCAAGATGCTAATTTCAGGATGCAATTCCCTCTAATTTGGGGATGATGTGACAACTAGAAAATTCTAGGCAAACAAATTCTAAGATGTCTTGTGTATAAGTGTACCCACAGCGTATATGTATGTAACCTTATTGCAATAAAACTTTGAAAGCCAAGAAGGGGCATTTATTGTATATATATATATATATATATAGTTATGTATGTATGTATTTGTGACAACTTGTAATTTATTTTGCGTCACAATAACCCGTTTTCGTTAATAAAGCCGTTAAGTTCCAAAATTTTCCGTTAACTTTGTTTTAAATAAATTATTGCGACTTCTAATAATGTTTTAAAAGTGTTGGAACACATTTTAAAAACATTAAAATATTTTCTATTTCATTTAGAAAATATTTAGTTTTATTTAAGTCGTAATTACGGCAACTTTATCGGGTGCGACCAAAAGCATCGTATAACGTCGGTATCGGGTAGAATTCCACCGTGTCCCAAACTTTCAACATATATAAGGTTGAGAGAGCCTCGTTTGAAGCTTTTTCACTCCCTCTCTACTTTCTCTCACTACTCTCTCTCTCTCTCTCTCTTTAGAACTCGAAATTGGTCCAAAAACGCTCATTTCAAGCATCTTTTGGTAAGCAATCCATCCTAAACTTGTTATTGAACTTGAATAGCATGCAATTCATGTTGAAACAACTCAAAACACATGTAAACATGTTTTTCCAGTTTGGGGACCCTCCCAAAACCGTGAACACCTCTTATGAGGGTTTTTGTGCCATAAAACCCTTCCAAACCTCATTTAGGGCTTAGATTCGACTTAGAAACTTGCATGCATGAGTTAAGGACCCCAAAAGCATGAAATTTGATGGATGAACAATAGTTTATGGCCCAAGAATAGTCTTGGACCGTAAACCCCCATGCATGAACCATAAACTCCTCTTAAGGTGTTAAAAATGCCCTTAAACACCACCAAAAGCTTCCAAACGTGTCTAGGACCTTCTATTCCATCATTTGAAGCACCAAATCATAAAAGAAGGGACCAAACATGAGTTTACGGTCCAAGAAAATTCTTAGACCGTAAAATCATCTCCTTGGACCATAAACTCTTCAAATGGGTGTTTAAGTGCCCTTATCACCTTGAATGACTTGTATGTTGGACTAGAATCACATTTGATTAACCTACAAACACCAACACCCATGAATCATGAACAAACATGAGTTTACGGTTGTAAACTCATGTGTTTAAGGTATTAAACTCCCCAAGAACACCTTCATAGACCGTAAAATCCATTTCCAAGGCTATTTCAAGTCTCGATCACTTCCTAAGCCATGGAGTCAACCCTAGAACTTTCCCGTGTGCATTGTAAGACTTTTTGGCATTCAAGAACACACCATCCATGAGTTTACGACCGTAAACCCATGGGGATATGGCCAATGGACCATAAACTCCTCAAAGAGTTTACTTTTGAAGAGTAAACTCCATATCTAGGTCCTACACATCCATAGATGTCAGCCGGGTCACTCCGAACACTTGAATTGAAGTGTTTTCACATCTCAAAGTGTATCTTCATATCTAATTAGTGGTTCAAAGTCTAATTAGATAAAATTGTGTACCATTTAATATTACATAGGAACATCGTGCATTATCAAGCCCCGAACTGACACATAGCATCCAAACCGACACGTTTTCTCGTTTGGTGAGTTCATACCCCTACCCATTTTCAATGTTTTCACTGTTTTCAGGGCGGAATAAAAGAAAAGTAAAAGGGATACTTGTACTCAAAACTTGTTTTATATGTGTTGTGTTTCAAATTATATATGCTTTTAACACTGACAGTCGTAACAAGCAACCATCTGAACCTGTAGAATACATTATCATATTATTTGTGAAAAACAGTATAAATTGTTGTATTTATATTTTCACAAATGTTTTCCCATGTTATATCAGTTAAAAGCATAACATTTGAAACTTAGAACATTGTTTTGTCCTCGGTAACACTCCACAGAGATACGCGAGTGGAGGATGGTCATTTGATCTTTCAGTATTATTACTAGTAAATTTGTTATTCCTATAAATTGGAGACACGTCCTCGGAGAACACTCCACAGAGATACGCGAGTGGAGGACCGCCCCCGTATCCAGAATCTATTAGATAGGGAGCGTGACTTGAGTGTATAGATCTATACGGGGCTGACTACCCCACACCTGGCTGCTAGCTACAGCCGAACCGAAAGGTTCAAGGGTGACGAAAGTCATAAGGATGTGGACTACATATTGCCATATCTAGTCTATTGTATGGTTATGGAACTCACAATTTGGATAACTGAGATTTACTTTTTAATAATAATGGGTTTAGTAACTAGTTTACTTGGTATTTATTAGTTTTATAAACGTGTTAAAACTAATACATTTTCAGTGCACATCTTTTACATTACATTTCGGGTTGGTAAACTAACATGCACTTTACAAGGATAATCCAAGTTTTCAGTATACATCTTTCACATTAGGAAAATATGGGATTTTCCTGGGATATCAGTTAACCATAACCAGAACCGTGTAACCTAACATTTAACCAAACATTACTTTTAAGAAAATATGGGATTTTCTTGGGTCGTAACATTTTTAGAAATCAAAAGGAAACTGGTACATTCTCACAAAACAAAACCGCTTATGAACTCACTAGGTTTATGCTGATTTTCAAACTCCTTGTATTCTCAGGTCCGCATTAGATAGGTACCCGATGATCCTTTGTCGAAGACGGAGTGCATCGAAGACACGTCTTGTTTTGTTCATATATATGTATCACACTGTACAACTTCACTTTTGAACAAATGTAAATTTCAATATGTAATGTAATGGTTGTTTACTTTGATTACTATGTGCATTGGATTTGATACTCAATGTGGAGTCCGCCCCAGAAATGTTTCCGCCTTCGGTTTTCGGGGTGTGACAAGATTCATGTATACATTGAAAATCATGTGGGTGGTAAGTAGTTAATGGTCAAACATGTCACATAATTGATACAAATCATGATACTAAAACTTTACTGTATAAAATATGGCCTTGTACACCACTCACCTTGGGATTTCGATTGTGAGGAGGTCGAAATCTTAATCTAGAACACCCCTAATACTGAAAAACCCTTTAATGGGTGATGCTTAGACCGAAAACCCTCCTATATGGAGCCTCAAGACTGAAAACATCAAGAACAAGCCCATTAAGGCCAAAAACACTCATTTGTGGAAGGATAGGATCAAAATCACTTTGTCAAACCAATCCTAGGACTAAAGTTACATGTTATTTCGGTCATACTAGGGGTTTTTGGGAGTTTTTAGCCAAAGTTAAGGAAAGGATAAGGGGATTGACTTAGTGAAGTGACATGTGCATCACTTTCCCATCAAAACTATTAACCAACGTATACCCAAGTCTTTACCCCCAAATAACATTGAAAATATCCCATCACCCTTTTCCTTTTATACCTTGTGGTAGTAAGCCATTTTCCCCACCATCACTATTTTCTTTCATCTTCAACCTCCATTCGTGTCTCAAGAAGAAACCCACGATCCTTCAAGAACTCATTTTTCTTCAAGTGGTCCTTAGAATTTTGGTAAGTTTATCCCACTAATCTAGAGCTTTATTACACTTTCTTGCTAGTTTCATATTATTTACACATATTATTATGTGTTAAACCTCTTAGGGTAAGATCATTTTCCAAAAAGTTCATCAACCTCATCCAAGTGTTTAGGCTTGGAATCTTCACATCATCTCTTCAAACAACCCATAAAATCCACTCAAGGTGAGTTCATACCCCACATTTTCAAGGGTTTTCCTGTTTTAGGGGGGGGGGGGGGGGGAATACAAGTCAAAATTTGTTTATCTTACAAATATTTGCATGTTCCATCTTTATGTTAAAGTATAAGCCTTTATTTGCATAAGATGTGATTATTACTAGTTTTGTACAAAAATTTGTGTTATATTAGTTTCAAATGTAAAACTAAAAAAAAAAAACTAGATCTATGTTATATAAATCATGAGAAAAGTTATGATTTACAAAACTATAAAATTTTGAAGCTTTTATCAAAAAATAGAGTTTTTCCAACGAAAGGGGTACATTCTATTTATTCCACTATTTTGTGAGTTTTAACCCAAAAATATTAGGTTTGATCTTACAAATGAAACTAAACAACATGATTACTATGTATTTATATAAAGGATTATATAAATGTTCTAAACAACCAAACATGATAAACTATAATTGCTATTGTTTGTGAATCACAAAACTACACTATCTTTTCAGAAGTGACAAATAATAATTTCGTTTACAAGAATAAGGGAGTTGTTAGTTTGCGTAAATCAATTGATATTGCTTTTGAGACATTAGGCTTCATCGGAGCCACCAGAGTACACATACTATGACATGTAATTATAACCAGAGTCTCTGGTAGGGAGAGCGTGGCACTTGTGTATAGATATATATGAGATTGACAACCCCGCACCTAAACTATTAACTATAGTTAGACCGGAAGGTCTTGGGTGAGAAATGTCATAACAGTTCCAGCGTCCGAAGCGCGTCGTTCAGGAAACTAGTCGCATTAGCATGGTTATAATAGCTCACATAGAGTATCGACAAACATTTGATTTACGGGTTAACATATCATCAATTGTTTTATTTACATAAAACTACGTTAGAGAATTTTTCAGTGTAATACAGTTTATACATGAGGAAACATGCTTTCAGATAGATTTATATACGAATAAGGCTACATATTACTACTTTTTGGTACAACAATACTTATACATTTTGGTCTTAGGGTTTTAAGACTACAACTCATTTTCATAAAAAATATTGGATTTTATGGAAGTATACATTATCATTTTACAAGAAACAGTTACAAACTTGTTCACATACAAAAACACTTATGAACTCACCAACTTAATTGTTGACACTTTTCAAAATCACATGTATTCTTGAAACCAGTAAATAGGTAAGCACTGAAGTTTTTTGGGGGATGGGACACCGTTGCATCTTGTTATTCATTTTTGTTGTACACTTTTGATATCATGTAAACAATGCTTTCGTGAACAAAAATGTAAACTTATTTAATATTCAATGTAATGGTTGTGATGCTTTGATCTCTATTATTCAATTGTTATGATATTGTACATGAAGTCATCCGCCCTAGACATTTCCGTTGCTCTTGTTTGGGGTGTGACAGTTCAAAATGTCAAGACTATTCGAGAATATGTGAATAAAAAAGTTGAAGAGTTAAGAGCTGATATGGCAAAGGAACTTCATGATTTGATTAACAATTATTGTTCTCTTCTCAAGAAGGTTGATATAATTGCTAAGGCAATAACGAAAGTGGTTCAGTTGTATAACTGTACGGTTCAGAAACTTGATAAGAAGGCTGAGGCGGATGCTACATGTTTTGGGAATGTTTCTAAGTTGCTGGGTGAATTATAGGATCAACTGTCAAAGTCTAGATCTTCATCATCTTCATTACCCACTTACAAGTTTCGCTTGTTAGAGTCTGCCATTCATAATGACTTGGCTCCACTTGCGAAGTTTGCAAATTTCATGCCAACGGATGCCTCACTTGTTTTCACAGGGGTGAAAGGGGGATAAAGGAGGAGTGTTGGCATTAATAAAGGCAAAGGAGGTTCTGGAAAGATTGGTGATGATGAGAAAGTAGTTGGAAAGGTGATAACTACTAAGATTCCAGTGAATATGCCTTCGAAGACTGATCCAATAATCTCTACAACAACAACAACAAATCCTGTGATAAAAGTAATTGTAATTGGAAGTTAAAGTTCTTCTTCGAAACCCAAACATACAGAAGAAGATAATGGAAAAGGAAAAGGTGTAAGTCTTGAGCTTTCGAAAGAGGAGAATAAAGTTGTCTTAGAAAAAAAAATGGAAAAACAAAGGCATATATATAGTATTCTTCGACTTTGTGAAAGTGATCCTCCAGGTTTGGATAAGGGTGATCCAAAGAAGCTATATAGTGATGAGAATATTGAGGTAATGGTTGTTTATGGTGAAATGCATGTATTGAGGAAGTTCCGAAGAAAAGCTATGCAATGAAAATTCTGATTTGAATCATTTGGACTTTCCAATCAACAAGATGATGTTCATTACTACTCAATATCAAATTGTTGATAAGTTCCAAAATAAGGAGTTCAACTGATTAAAGCTTCGATTTCATGCTATCCTTTGTAAACAAGAAGAAGTCTGGTCACTTGTCAAAATAGTTCGAGTTCTGAGTATTTCCAAAGATGTCTTATTCGAGGGAGTATTATAGAATTTTCTCTATCATGTGGTTAGAGCAAACAACAAGACATTCGAATTCTCGATTGCTAACTTCCCAATCATGAATCTAAACGACTTAATCACAGTTGCAAAGATTCTCAATGGTGTTGATGAATCAAAACTACGATGTATAAGCAAGGAGGAGTATTTGCTGGGTCTTGCACACATTAAGCTTTTCATCAACAACTATTATGAATGCTTAGCTTTGACTGATGTCCAACTGGATTTGGCTATGGGAAAAGAAATTATTGTGCCTCAGTCATTGTTGAATAGTCAATCTGATTTGAAGCCTTATGTTGACGGAGAGATATGATTGAAGCATCTTCGGATAGTTTTCGTTGGAAAAAGAAAGAAGGGGAAGAAAATGAATTTTTTGTTTTAAGCATGTGATGTGGAAAGGTGTACTACAGCTCGTTATATGAACTTGCTTGTTCGTATGAATAGTTGTAAAAAGAATAATGATGGAGATAAGTCTGAGCCGAAGAAAGTGATGAATTGGTATTATGAAGTTCGAAGAACCATGCACCAAGCTATCCAGATGTTGATCACTTGATTTGTCACTTCTCACAAAGAGGGAGAATGTGGATTTCGAATATTGTTGTGAGGTGTCTAAGGTCATAGATAGTTTCGATAGGTTTTTATTTTATTATAAGGGCACTTTATGTAACGAAGTTTCAATGTTCAGTCCCTTATATTTTTTGTGTGCTTTCATGATCCATACAAATATATAATGTGTACTTGAGGTAGATAAGAACTTTCTTGATTTCGTATAAACTCTCTTTGTACTTCTGAAAGCATAATTGAGCTAAACATGCTTTATTTAGATGTCGTGTGCATCATTCTCACTTTACTCTGATCTTGTAATTCATACTCGATTTCATTACAAGTACAAAAATAAATTAAACTGAGAGATTAAAGGAGATGTAATTCATTAGTATAAATGAATATAAGGTCTGTTTATGCTTATGTTTCTATATTGATGATGACATCCCAATGTTTTAACATAAATAAAATACATTTCTTCAGAAATGCTTTGATAATATAATTATCATGTTTTCTGGGATTAAACTCCGCCATACTACTTTTCAGAAAGGATACTCTGATTTTAATATAAGCATAAATAAATTTTTTAAAATGACCGTGAATTTGTGGATGTTACAGATTCATTGACCTATCATCAAGTTTGGCTCGAGTTTGGACAATGTGCTTTGTCATTGGGATTCCATAATTTGGGGTTAGTATTGGGATGGACATGACTAGAGCCTTAGCAGCATTTTTGGATGACCTTCAAAGTTTAGCGAGATAGTTGTGTATTGATGGGGTATGTTCAGTCTCAATCAATTATGGGATCTTGTTTCTATTGATCATGAGGATGTCTTTTGTTAATGTTTAAGATTCGTTGTTTCGATACAATTATGGTATTTCTCCCCCTTTTGGATGAGGTTATGGGTTTGCTAAGGGTGTGCATTGTGGTAAATTCATTATATATTTTCGAGAGGGGTGTATGTGGGTTGGTCAAAATATAAATGGAGAGCTTGGTTCAAATTATATGTGTGTTTCTTTTTTAGTTATAGACTTTGAATTGGAACAAGAGTACAACCGTTTATCCTATTCTCGGGTCATTTGCAATAGTTATTTCATCGAGTATTGCATTAGTAGCAGCTTGTTCTATAATAGGTATTATGCGTGGTAGAATAATATGGAATTGTTGTGCTCGGTTAGCATTTAGAGGGATGTTGATTAGGTCCATGCAAGGCGATGGAATGAGGTGAGTATCTTTAGGCGCTCAGGGTAATGGTGATGAGTTTCCAGGCGAATGATGTAATATCGAGAAGACCAGTGTAATACTAAGAGCATCCTAGACATAGGCTGGGGGTTGGGTAGGGCATTCTAAACTCATGCTGTGGGCTCAGACGTAATCCATACCGATGTTGTGGACCTTTTAGGGTATTCTAGACATAGTCTATGAGTGATCATGATTGTTCATTTCTTTTGCTTGCGGTACTTTCAGTGTAGGCGCATTGATGGAAGTCAGGAGACTCACGAATCAGCTGGTATGGATAAAGTGATCAATTAGGGGTTGTTGGGAGTATCAATAGTGAATCAGAAAGTCTCTGCGGAGTGTTTACATTATAAATCCCATATGTTCGCATGCTGTTTTAGGGTTTCAGTTTCCAAGGTTGGATTTCAGTTATGGAGTCTCGAGTCATGAAGTTCTTTGTGAATGTCTTGAGTGATTTGCCAGGTGGGGATAAACCTGAGCTGATAACGAAGGAATGAAAATGTGAATATTCTTAGATTTCTCATCTTTGCTCATAGGAGCAATGGTTGGAAATGCCGTGTTAGGGAGCCAAGGGTTTATTTAATACTTTTGGTACATCTTATGGATTTGGAATTGGTGGAAATTCACAATAGATATATTTGAGTTCTTTTCTGCGTGTTTGGTAGTGATCATACTCAACAAACTGATTCAATATATGTAGCCTTGAGAGTCACTAACTTTGTGGATCTCTCTAGACATTCGGTCTTAGTTTGGAAGTTGTGGAATATGCTGGCGTTGTTTGTGCCTCTTCGTAGTGGTTATCTAACTGAGGCTCATGCTTGGTGTCGCTTTGTTTTTGCATGAAGGGTTCAACACCAGAGAATGGTCAGGAGTCCTGATCCCCCGGTGGAATCAGCAAGGTAAGTCAGGGTCAGAAGGGTATCGTATGGTTCAAATTGTCAAGAGACATCATAATAACTACATCCAAAGATAGTTTTTCTTGCTTAAGAGTCCGTTGAGGTGTTGGATTTCTAAACCGTAGGAGGGTTGTGATGGTTTCTCTAGTAATTAAAGGATGGTATGGGTAGAAAGCTGCCTGAATGAGTAAACTTTTAGTTCAGATTGGTTCCCGGGGGGACTGTCTGAGTGACCCAAGGTAGAGTTATGGAAACAATACCCCAGGTTAGTTACTGCAGCAGACTTCGAGGATGAAGTCTAAGTCAAGTAGGGGAGAATTGTAACATCTTGTTTTGAGGCACTTTCATTGTTGACCCTTATATGGAGATTTATTTCATATTACTCCATAAGTAAAAGAAAGAGTGCAAGGACCCATTGTGGCATTTCAGTAATTTTGGACTTTAGGAGTACACTGAGTGTACATGTGTACGCTAAGCATACTAGGGGGCGCCTTAGTACGTTGGGCATACACCTTGTATACAAGGTGTAAGTGAAGATCATGAAAGCCATAAATTTTTAGGGTTAGCTCATATTTAAGCAACATTATAGCCTCACATCTCATTCTTATTCAACCTCTTTCTGTGAAATCGATCCCCAATTAAACCGTAAGAGAAGAAGATCATTTTGGAGCCTTTGGAGTAACTATAGGTTTACTTAAAGAATAGGAGAGTGGTGTGGGGAGCTTGGAGTTTGGGAAGCACTTTGGTTCTAAAGTTTTATCCTTGTTTGAAACCCCCAGGAGGTATAAATCTTGCAACTTTTCCATTCCATCTTGTAGATCTAGACATTTCACTATTTTAAGTTACTTTTTGTCCCAAAGTGGTGATTCTTGAGCATGGTATGTTCCTGACCCATTAAACCGTCCTTTCAGACCTTACGAAGGGTCTTGAGTCATAAAAATGCGGTCTTAATGGTTGGTTTTGATCCATGCAATCATTAGAAGGTCTTAATGTATTAAGATATTGAGTTAAGCACTTAATGGGGATGCAATGTCAAAAACTTGGAAATTTTATGACTCTTAAGGATGATTTGGCCTTGCATATGGAAGTTGGACGTAAGAGCTTAAGGGACTAAGCTCTTAATGTGTTTTTGGGAAGACTAAGCGTATGCCTTAAGTAATCTGAGTACACAACATGTACATGCTCAACCTCCCCGATGGTGGTCAATGCTTGAGTACGGGCCAGGTACCTTAAGAGTACGTCCCACGTACACATTCTGTGTTGACTCAGCTGGGTTGACTTAGTTGACTTTGACCAAGGCGTATTTTGGGTATTTTGAATGGTAGTTGAGAATTTGTCATTTGGATGGATAGGTGGTGGTTAGAGCTGAGATTCGGGGTCGGGACCTCATCAGCTATTGTTCAGATCGAGAAGTGAGTTTCGCCTCACTATACCTATGCGTCGAAGGCACCAATGCCGACCCACTAGTTTTGATTATCTTTTAGTAAAGGGATGCGTTAGGGACTGTATATAGTCATGTAGAATAAACTCAAGACTCTTGATCTAAGCTCTCTTATGTGTTCCTTGTTTAGTTGTGGTTCTAAAGTACGATCACCTGTTTGAGTGGCTATCTGACTTCTAAGTATATACATCCATGCATTCCTTGGATTGTTGATATTTAGTATGATGCTATGTTGTAGTGATCTGTAGATCTTTCTGTTTGCCTATTCACTAACTATATGTATATCTGTTATATGTCGACATACTTTGTTGGGTTGAGGATGCACTACTTTGTGTTGTAGACTACAAACCTAGGAGCATTACATATATGAGCTGAGGGCTGGTTGGCATACCCGACTCATATTGAGGGATCGAGAGCATTCTAGATACGATCTGAGGGTCGTTTGGTATGCAAAACTCGTACTAAGGGCTTGAGGGTATTCCAGTCCGATGATAGATTGTACCTACTATATATTGGCATTCGATTCGGATGACTGATTGGGCCATGGTAAGCAAGGCATAAGCTATGGGCTTGAGGGAAAGCCAGACTTATGATGTGGACTCAGGAGCAAGCCATATATGAGTTGTGGGCCGATAGGCAAGCCATACTCATACTGTGGGCTCAAGGTTACTCCAGTCTTTTAGTTGTGGACCCAATGCATGTTCTTATTTGTTATGTTTTTGTGGTGGTACTTTGGGGGAACACACTAAGCATTGGCTTATAGTTTTTTTCCAGGTACTTCCAAGGACCGTGGCAAGGTGAAGGCATGACCATACACATCATTGGCTTCACGACTGATCGGATCTTGGGATGCTCTGATTTTAAATAATGTTTTGGAAACAATGGTTTTTGTAAACACTTTTTTTTTAGTAAATGGGTTGTTTTTAAAAGTTTAATTTTGTTGTAAATTTTGGGATGTTACAACAATGCTGTTGTTGTTTGAGGAAATTCTAGTGAAGGGGATAATGGTGATGTTTTGGCAGTATGTACATCTAGTTTTGCTGATGCTTGGGTCTTGGACTCTGGAGCATCATATCATATGACATGTAATCATGACTTGTTTGACTCCTTCAATGAGTGGAATGGTACGGTCAATATGGGTGATGATCGGGTAAGTACTATCAAGGGTAGTGGCATGGTGTAGATCAAGATGCACAATGGTATGGTCAGGAAACTGGATTGCAGGTTTATCCTGGAGCTTCAAACTAATTTGATTTACATTGGAACTTTAGTGAATGATGGATTGAAGTATTCTGGAAAAGGTAATTAGTTAAGAGTCTCCAAGGGTGCTCTTGTAGTTATGAAGGGAAAGATGAATCTTCATGGGATTTATATTCTGGATGGTTGTACAGTTGGGGGTAGTGGTGATTGTATCCCAATCCTTTGATCAATATGACGATGAAAGGAAGTTTTGGCATCATAAGTTGGAGAATATGAATGAGAAGGGGTTGTTTGGTAGAGCTGTAGTTGGAACAGCTAAACCTGGTGAAGCTGGTGTTCAAGAGATACAAAGAAGGGTGAAGTTTAGTTCGGTTCGATATGCAAGAAAGGAGATTCTCGAGTGTGTTCACTCAGATTTATGGGGTCCCTCTGATGTGAAGTCTCATGGTGGATGTCAATACTTTATGACTTTTATCGATGATCACTCAAGGAAGCCCTGGGTGTACTTTCTAAAGAGGAAGGACCAAAATGAAGTGTTTGGGCGGTTCAAGGCGTAAAAATTGATGGTTGAGAAACGGACTGGGAACCATGTCAAGTCACTTAGAACAGAAAATGGGTTGGAGTTCTACAAGGTTTCGTTTGACAACTTCTAGAAAAACAAAAATTGAGGCATCAGAATGTACAACTAACACCACAACAAAGCGGAGTGGCATAATGATTTAACCAAACACAAGTGGAGCTTGCTCAGTGCATGTGATTATCTACTGATTTATCAGAGCAATTCTGGGCGGAAGCAGTCAACACTGCTTGCTATCTGCCAATATATCTCCGTCAAATGCAATTGATTGTAAGATTCCTCGACAGGTGTGGTTTGCAAAACCCTATGAGAATTTTGGTTTATGAATGTTTGGATGCATTTCTTATACTCGTATGAAAAATGGTAAACTGGAGCCAAGGGCATGGAAGTGCTTATTTCTAGGATATTCATCTGGAGGGAAAGGTCATCATCTGTGGTGTATAGCAGAAGGAAAGTCTGCAAAATTTGTCATTATAAGAGACGTGACCTTTGAATCTGATATGTATAACCCGAGAGGAGGTGGTACAAATGTTCCAGGGACCGATCATGCTGCTATCCAGAAGGTGAATTTTAAAACAGAAACCCCAAATAGTTTTGTGATAAATGTGGAATAGTAGGGTGGCATGGATCAACATAGACGTGAGGAGTCCCTTGATCAACCTAGGGAACGAGTGTTCGGTGATGTTAATGCAAGGAAAGAAAACTTGAAGAAGCTTCTAGAGAATGATCTTGTGATGAACGATTTAGGAGCTGAAAAAGAAGATAACAAGGATGGAGATTTGGAGTGATAAAAGAGTAGGATGGTTATACATTTGTCAATACATTGAGAAAGTCTTTCGGTCGATCAATCATGATCAGTCCAAACATGTTAGTACCTCTTTGGTGGTTTGAGGCAATCAGGGAAAAGCTCATTGGGAAGTGTTCAAATGGATCTTGTGACACTTGAGGGGAGCGCTTGATGCTTATCTGGTGTGTGGTACAAATGCATGGCGTATGGACTTGGTTGAATTGATAGACTTGGACCAAATATGATCTGGAGATAAGAAGATCATTGGCATTTGGTCTTATTCATAGTCTTCTTTTAAAGGTAGAGAAACCTATCATGTTTTATGACAGGTTATGCATTGAAAAGTCTGATATCAAGGAGAATCCAGAAGACATGATGACAAGGATGTTTCCTAGAGAGAAGTTCAAGCTTTGCTTGGACTTAATCGATATTCACAGGAGGTAAGCCCCTACGGGGCTTGATGGTAGGATGGGAGAGGAAGTTCTTTTTTGAGGTGGAGTTCTAAGGATGCTTATGTCAAGGTAAAGGTTGTTAAATGTCACTCGAGCATTTGGAGCATTCTTATGAAGCATCTGAGCATTCTCATGGAGCATTTGGAGCACTTAAATCTCAATGGAGCACTTGAGGATCATGTGGCAAGTGACAAAGGAATGTATCATTTGAGATGGATTTAAATCACTAGACAAAGGAACAAATAAAGTGAAAAAGGAAAGAATATTCAAAAAGGAGGCTTGGAGCAACTTGGAATGTTTTGGAGCAACTTGGAGCGCATTGGAGAAACAAGGAGCAACTTGGAGCAATTCGAGCACTCAGAGCATTCTCATGAAGCATCTGGAGAATTTGGAGTACTTAGATCTCAATTGAGCACATGAGGTTCATGTAACAAGTGACAATGGAATGGACCATCTGAGATGGATTTGGATAGTTATACAAAGGAACAGATCAAGTGACAAAGGAACTGGTCTTCCAAAAGGAGGTTTGGAGCAACTTGGAGTGGCTTGGAGCAACATGGAGCACTTGTAAAACATGGAACACTTAGAGCAATTGGAGCAACATGGAGAAACAAGTGCTCCAATTTGCTCCATGCCACTCCAAGTTACTCCAAACCACTCCAAGTTGCTCCAAACCTCATTTTTGAAGATTCGTTTCTTTATCACTTGATCCGTTCTTTTGTATGATGAACCAAAGCCATCTCAGATGATATGTTCCTTGTGCACTTGCTCCATGAACCTCAAGTGCTCCTTTGAGATTTAAGTACTCCAAGTTCTCTATGAGAATGCTCCAGATGCTCCATGAGAATGCTCCACATGCTCGAGTCGCATTTAATAATAACATTATATAAAGTAAAGTGGATTTTTTTTTTCACATTATTGTAGCATAATAGGTGACCTTGAGAAGGGGTGGGGGGGGTGGGGGGAGTGGTGGGGGTCAAATCATTTTTAGTTCTTTTTTGTTAGCTTAATTATTACCAAATAACATAGGCAGCGAGTTGTTTCTAACTTTTATATTTACTTTAAACAAATCTTTTTTCAAATTGGTGCATGGAGTTATTTTTTTAACATTTTTTTAGCAATTATGTGTGTAGATAGACTGACATATATGAAAAAAGATTTCTTGTTTTTCGAAGATAAAAGACATAAGAACACCACTTTGTCCTCTTTTTATAGATACTGTGTATAATCTCTTATAAAGTTTAAAATCAAATCTAACATTTACCTAACTTGCTTATGATTGTCCTTTTAAAGTTTTTTTTTCTTGTTCTTCATCAATTTGTTTTTATTTTTTTATGTTATTTTTTCAGATAAAAAAATACATTTTAATTAGAAAACTTAATAAAACAAACAATATTTTTATGCAAATGAACTGCAGGCTTCTAGTCTACATCTTCGTAGACTTGAAAAAAAATACTGTAAAACTTTACTTCTTATAAAACAAACACAATATTTTTCATTCTTCAAAATTAAAAATCGTACAATCATATAGACTAGTAAATTATTTAGAATCTAAACCAAATGTTTACTTAAAAATTAATGGAACTTTGAAAGGAGTTGTTTTGTTTTGTATATTTTTTGTTTTTTTGTTTTTTTGTTTGTTTTTTTTTGTTTACATTTCTGCTTCGTCAACACTATTAAATTATATATGTAATAGTCAATATGATTTATGATATTTGTTAATTTATTCTTGTTAAAAACTCAAATTGTATGTGAGGTATTTGATCATCACTTAAAATGGTTTTATCAGTCAATTCACAAAGCAAATACTTGTAGTTTTTTTCTTCATAAACGCTTAATATAAGAAATTAGTAACAAAAAAGATAAAAATAATTACAATTTTATTTATGAAAATGTAACCATATGCTTGAAACAAATGGATATATACATATCTCTTAAATATCAAGAACCTCAAACAAGGAGAACTTAGCATAATTCCCCTTCACATAGATCCGACCCCAAAAAATCAATAAAGTGTAGTGGTGGTTTTGAGGAAGTTGATGGAGTTTGTTGAACATCGATGGTGGTTGCTAGGGTGAGGTTCACGTTCACTGATGGATAGTAGTTACCATTTGAAGGCAAGTTCAATCTGCAGGTTATACATTTATAAGTTTTTATGTACTTGCTCATTTCTTATTGCTCCACAATTGACATCTTCTTTGGGATGAGATGATGATAATCATTAAAAACACTTTCTTGAGCACTAGCAACAATATTTGAATTTGGTTAATTAACCAAATAACTAGAAACTAATATAGTTATTTAAAAAGAAGTTAGGGTTCAATAAAATGCATGTAACTCAAACTACCTTGTGGAAATGGAGGATGCCATGTTAGATCTTAAGGAATCACTATTGGTTATGGGATGAATATGTGTGGGTGATGACCTTCTTAGCCACACACACACACACACACACACACACTCTCTCTCTCTCTCTCTCTATATATATATATATATATATATATATATATATATATATATACACACACACACACACACACACCCACCCACCCGTAACCCCCCTCACCCCCCACACACTCTAACACATATACAAAGAGAGTGAGAGATTGAGAGATTGAGTGATTGTTTTGGACTTTTGTAACTAAATATCTAAATGTCAGACATGTAATCGAGGTGCGTGGAAAACATGCATGATAAAATCTGTTGGATGCAGTGAAACGCACAATCTTAATCCTAGTTACGTGGTATGACTATGTAAATCGAAAATTGAATGTTTGCAATTTTTTTATAATATTTGTTAATAATATTTCTATTTTTATATAAAACGTATTTAATTTTATAACTAACTTATTTTATTAAAAAAACTATTAAGACCATTTTAAACCATAATCATTTGGTTTGTAACAGTTATATATATATATATATATATATATATATATATATATATATATATATATATATATATATATATATATATATATATATATATATTACCACCTTATAAAGTTATTATGTACATTTTGACTCTATTTATTACAACTCATTTATTTGTGATAGATTATAATTAAATTAAAATGTTATCTTTATGTTATTTACAAGCATTATTGTGAATTTAACGAGCACCATTAATGCAAAACAAAAATTTGGTAAACTAATTTAATTCTTTAAAACAAGAAATAAGTAAATGCAACAAAATTTATAGGGTGTTTGAGATTCCATTTGAAAACTTTTTATTGACTTTTTAACTTTTTAACAAGTTATGAAAGTCAATAATAATGTATTGAAGTTGTAAAAGTCTTTTTAGATTTTTTTTTGAAAAGTTAAAAATATATTCGAAAAGAAGTCTTTGGAAAGTTAGACATACATGACTTTTTGGAAAAATTAATATGTCAATAAGTCATTTTTGTTATGTTTTTTTGGTAATTTTATACCTATAAGTTGGCCAAACATGTTTTAACTTATTAAGAATTAAAGCTAATCCAAACATTTTCTGAATAACCATTTTTTGAAAAGACAAGTCAACAATTTTTTTTTGTTTTTTTTGCCAAATGTTATGTTAGAGTTTAAAAAACAATCCTAAAGGCCCTCTTAATAATAACCCAAAGAATCATTTGTTTTCGTCATGTTTTTTAGCATAATAAAATAAAGAATAAGATAATACAACTTAAGTATGTAATGAAATATGAAATTTAATTTGTATTATGTTTTTATTAAGTTGTTGAAATGAAATGAAAAAAAATATTGATTTGTTGTTATGGATTTGTTAATTGTTTAACTAAATCATAATGGTAAAATAAATAAATATATTTTAGATAGATAAACTATTATTTTTAGATAAATAAGTTATTAATTTATTAAAATTTATTTTAATACTAAATAAATAAATAAATTAGCAATTTATTGGTTTAAACTAAGTTACTTTTATAAAATTGATCATATGGTGATTTTAAAAATCATCTTTACATATCATCACTTGACATGGAAAATAGACACATAAAAAAATTAATGTTTGTATTTATACTAATAAGTGATCTTAAACATAGATATATGTTAAACATACACACACATAGACACACACATACACACACACACACATATATATATATATATATATATATATATATATATATATATAGACACACACACACACACACACATATATATATATATATACACACACACACACATAGACACACACTTTAGAGCATTATGCATAAATAATATCTTATGGTTAGGGTTATGTTAGGAGTTCAAACAAGAAAGGAGATAGTTGTATGAAGAAATGAAGAATCATCATAAGAGACAACTAGTATACTGGGAAATATGAGGATAATCATCATATTTGAAGCATTCTAATGAAACTACGCTATCAAGGTTAATGGATACATTTGTGATAGGCTTGGGAGTTTATGGAAAGTCGGATAGAGGGGACTGATAGTGCAATGATATATGATGTGAGCGGTTGTAAATATAGATACCATAGGATGTAGGTGGAAACAAATATTATTTAACTATTCATCATCTTAATTTTATAACTAGTTTTTGTTATACTAAAGTTTCATTTAGGTGTAGTGTCGATCAATATGGTCTATCTCTGTGTTTTTTTGTGTGTGTTTATGTTTATTACAGTACATCAATATTGGTGATGATCTACATATTCAAATTAAGGTTTATCTAGTTTTAAGTTCTAATTTCCATTCCTTCGATGATGATTTTATCGGGTTTGTGTACCGACAAGTTTCCTTGATGCAGTAAGATCTTAATTATAGGTGTTTTGTGTTTTTCACATTTGTGTGTAATCTTATTCCCGATGATGGACACGATCATGCATGGCGCAAAAACATTAGTTGATTAGATGTAAACTCCAGGAGTTGATTTAATAGGAATGAGTGTATTGGTTTCTTTAATTGATATAAATTAATTTTGTGATGTTTCTAGAATGAAAATTCATTTGTTTCTATAGATTAGATATTATGAAATTTTTTATCCCCATTAAATTTAAGTTGGTATGAAATATTTTTATGGTCATTTAATTTTCAGTGGTAAATATATAATACATTTTTGTTGTTAGTTGGGATTATAAATAGGTTTTCATAATGGTTAAAGATAGTTGTGATTGTAGTTAATTGATCAAGAAATCTGATTAAAAATTGGGATTTTCATGGGTTCAACTTTATCATGAAGCTCCATAAAACATTTAGGTCTAAGTTAGGAGGTTATGGTCCATGAGTTATTGAAAATAATCTATAAAATGTCTTAAAAGATTTAACTAAAAGGATGATACTAGTAATTTTTTTTGAACGACAAAAATTTATAAAAAATTGCTAGATAGACGCAAGAAAAAAAATCAAAATAATGGAAGTTCTTTATGTTAAGCACTAACTTTATCCTCATGCATAAAATACTCACTAATCTAGAAGATTTCCTCTTGTAAGGATTACATTTGTATTCTTTTGTGGTGGTAAAAATGTAAAATTATGTGATTTGACCACCACAATAATACTTTATGAGTTGCTCAAAAAAACAAATATGTGTTTGATTATTAAATATATGTACATCGTGAACGTCTAACAACATTTCACTGCCCCCATCAATGTGACAACCCAAAAATTTTATTTTTTATAAAAGCAAACTTTGGTCAAAATTATTCCTTATATTATCTTAAAGTAACTACATTATTGGTTTATAATTATATAAGCCTTGTAATTTGTGTGTTATAGTTTGGAGGGAAAAGCCTTTAGAAACCGAGAGTCTTCGCATAGACCACAAACCCTCGGACCGTGAACTCACTTCGGTTTGCTTCCGTGAATGAGGCCTCAGTCGTGAACTTCGGACAGTGAACTACACCCTATATATATAAAGTAGTTCGATTTTATCCTCATTCTTCATCTCTTGGACACAAAAATCCCTTTCTCTCTCAAGTATCATATATCAAGAACACCATTTTCATTCTTTTCATCCCTTTTCCTTTTGTATATTCTTAGCATACCACTTAAGACCTTCAAACACTCGCCAATCATCAAGATCTTGAAGTGTTCTTCTGTAACGACCGAAAAATCCAACCAATTTAAATTTTTCAAAAACAACCCGATTCCATTAAATTATTACAAAAAGGTTTTCAATACAAATCATTTAGAGTATTCCCAGAATCACATTACTACAAAATCATGAGGAGCGGTACGATCACGCCTTTGCGTTGCCACAGTCTCCTGAAGAACCTGAAAAACATTAAACCACAACTGTAAGCCCGAAATCTTAGTGAGATACCCCCAAAATACCAACCACATATACCATACACATATCATGCTATCTCATAATGAATCACAGAATAGCCATGCATATCGGGTCTACTGTGGAACTGGTCCGCCTTGTCGGGCCTTCAGTCCACCTAGTCCACCCTCCGTGTCCAATCATGTCCCTCGAGTCTGCAGTGTGGTTGGTCTGCCCGCACTAGGCCTTCAACTCACCTGGTCCACTCTCTGAGTCCAATCATGTCCCTCGAGTCTGCAGTGTGGTTGGTCCCCCCGCACTGGGCCTTAAACTCACCTGGTCTACTCTCTGAGTCTACAGTATGACTGGTCCGCCCGCATCGGGCCTTCAGTCGGCCTGGTCCACTCTCCGAGCCTCGGCATGTCTGGTCCGCCCTCGTGCGGCCTACAGCCTATCTAGACCGCTCGCTGGGCCTTCGGAATAACCGGTCCCCCTGGGTATCTTGGCCTACAGCACGAAGCAGGACCCGCCTCAACCCAACTCCAGTCCCAACAACCATGTGCACACAAACATACAATCACATAACAATTCATATTCAGTCAAACCGATCTAGCAGATCACATATCACAACATACTCTAACAGGATACAGACCTAACCGGTCACTAGCATAGCCTCACCCTACATACCAGAATACCGACCTTAACCAGGTCTCTAACGAATACCATCCTAACTACCAGGGTGAAAACATATGAAAGCAATAACATAACAACAGATACCCAGATCTCAATCCGATAAAAGGGCCGGCCTTGGTGCCTTAGACCCTGTTGATATCGTGAGGATAACTTACCTCGAAACTGCCGGCTGAAAGGATAAGATCCCGCTGCTCCAAACTCCAACATGAACTCCTCCACTGAACACCAAAACACTCAACTCAATAAATACCTTTAATTACCAAAATACCCCTGGAAGACAACTGGTCAACCCTTGGTCCAAGTCAAAGTCAAAGTCTACCTCTGACGGACTCTACTCGCCGAGTCAACCCAATGACTCGCCGAGTCCTCATACACAGAACCTCCTTCACTTCGCGACCCAACTCGCCGAGTCATCCCTAGACTCGCCGAGTCCAACAACTCTGAGTCCACTCCCACCCAACTCACCGAGTCATCCCTTGACTCACCGATTCTCGACTCAACCAGAAAATATTGGGACTCTTCGACAAGACTCGCTGAGTCCAAGAACAGACTCGCTGAGTCTAAGGCTATCTTCAACCTACTCGCCGAGTTGTTCATCCAACTCGTCGAGTTCCAGCTCATCTTCAAGCAACTCGTCGAGTCCACCCATGTGACTCACCGAGTACCACCGGGTCTGAATCCATACAGAAGCTTTCCAAGCCATGAAGATGATCCAAACCATAGATCTACTTCTCCTAAGGCCATCCATCACGTAAAGTGGCAATCTTTACGTGAATCCAAGAAGATCTAGGCATTTTTACTCTAGGGTTTGGGGTTTGGGACTAGATAGCTCCATCAACAACACAAGAACAGGGACTTTAATAATCTTAAGACCTTCTCCACTCTAGATCTGAGGTAGCAACCTCAGATCTATCCTTCAAACTTAAGATGCCACAAATCTAAGCTTCCCACACAACCCTAAAATGAAGAATCTAGAAGAATACAACCCAAGAACGAGATATTACCTCAAAATGAAGCCTCCAACAGCAAGAGATCCGAATCTAAACAAATCCCTTTGATCCAAGCCTCTTCTCCTTCAAGATTTCTTCAACAAGCACCTCCCTAAGCTCCAAATGCACTCCAATCTTCCACAATCACGCTTTCTAGGGTTTCTGGACTTCAAGGGGGATCAAAGAGGCTGGGGAGAGGGTTTAATGTTCTTTAAATAGGGCTCATTCCCCGGATTTAGGGTTTTCTCCACTCAGCACCTACTCGCCGAGTCCATCTTTGGACTCGCCTAGTAGGCCACTTGACACGCGACCAAAGTCGCAACCCTACTCGCCGAGTCCATCCATGGACTTGCTGAGTTGCCCTTCAAGATTTACACTTTTAGCCCTTCAACTTTACTCTTGATATTTCGGGGTGTTACATCTTCCTTGCATTGGGCCGTGAACACTTCTTAGGTCCTTGAACCCTTCATCGGTCGTGAACCCTTCATGGGGGCCATGAACCATAAAGCCCAACTGTGAACTCCATTTCAGCCTCCTAACTTGCTTTTAACACTCCTTTGGTGAGTTATTCTTGCTTCCTAGGTTGTTTCCTAGACAGCTTTGTAGATATATTTACTTATTTCATGCCTATATGTATCATCAGATGCTATTTAGGACTCGTTTTGCTCCGGGACTTCATTTGTGAGTATAACATTCTTATTCCAGTCTTTAATCGAATAACTCACATAAGGTGAGTTCATACCCCCATATTTCTCCAAACTTTTTAATGTTTTAGGGGGAGGGGGGGGGGGGGAGGGGGGAATACAAGTTAAACACAAAGAATGTTGTTATGTCTTTTTACCATTGAACTGTAATTAAAACATGGAAATAAGCTTATAAATTATAATAAGTATAGTTTATGGAATGAAATAATCTTTTTATAAACTTATCTGTTATTTATAAAAAGGGTTTTCACATTATTACTTGGAAAGTTGTTAATCTAGTTTGTGAGACACGTCTTTGGGTAATTACATATGTACTAGTGGAAGACTACCCTTATGATCCAGAGTCTCCTTGAGGGAGAGCGTGAGTTTTTGTATAGATCTATACGGGACTGACAATCCCACACCTTGCTGTTACCTACAGTAAGACCGACATGCCTACATGTGACAAGGTCATAAATGATATTGGCGTCCGATACACGTCGTATCTAATAGTATGTTCATAAAATTCACAAGTAGATAACAACCATATATTTACATAGTAATATACTTTTTCATGAACAATCTTTAGGGATATTAACTATGTGATTACCCAATATATACTATAGGGTTAGATAAATCTGAATTCCGACAGACAGTGGAATGTGTGATCTACTTGTGAATATATTACTACGTAAATATATCCCTTGATATTGAAGACTGGAATAAGGTATATTACTACGTAAATATACCTCTTGAGACTGTTCATGAAAAAGTATATTACTACGTAAATATATCGTTGTGATTGTTCATGAAGAACTATATTACTAAATAGCATATTATGATACATATAGGCATATAGGAGCACAAACGAGTCCTAAATAGCATATTATGATACATATAGGCATGAAATTAGTGAATATATATACAAAGATGTCTAGAAAAAACCTAGGAAGCAAGAATAACTGACCAAAGGAGTGTTAGAAGCAAGTTAGGAGGCTGAAAGGGAGTTCACGGCTAGGCTTGATGGTTCACGGCCCCCATGAAGGGTTCACGGACCTAAGGAATGTTCACGAACCAATGTAAGGAAGAACACTTGAAGATCTTGATGATTGGTGAGTGTTTGAAGGTCTTAAGTGGTATGCTAAGAAGATACAAAAGGAAAAGGGAAGGGATGAAAAGAGTGAAAATGGTGTTCTTGATATATGATACTTGTGAGAGAAAGGGATGTTTGCAGCCAAGAGATGAAGAATGATGATAAAATCGAACTACTTTATAATATAGGGTGTAGTTCACGGCCGAGGCCTCGTTCACGGACGCAAACCGAAGTGAGCTCACGACTCCGAGGGCTTGTGGTCCATATGAAGACTCTTAGTTTCTAAAGGCTTTTTCCCTCCAAACTATAATACACGAATTACAAGGCTTATATACTTACAAACAATTAATATAGCTACTTAAAGATAATATAAGGAATAACTTTGAACAAAGTTGACTTTTATTAAAAGTTAAATTTTTGGGTTGTCATATTGTTGGGGGCAATGAAATGTTGCTAGACGATCACAATGCACATATATTTAATCATCATAGACATATTTATTTTTTTGAGCAACTCATAAAGTATTATTGTGGTGGTAAATCTCATAATTTTACATTTTCACCACCACAAAAGAATACAAAGGTAATCAGTACAAGAGGAAATCTTCTAGATTAGTGAGTATTTTGGTTATGTATTTGGGTAGATTCAACCATTCAACTGTCTGTTCGATCTCGATTATATACAACTTGTATGTATTATGAAATCATAGGAGGGTAGTATCGTCGCATCAGGTTTCCAGAACAGCCAAGTCTTCAGTCAGTCTAACTTATCAACAAAACTAGATATCTCTACAGTAAGTATAGTAATTGTACTTGTGCTTTTCGGTCTTGAAGCGAGTAAGACTACAAATCAGTTTTATAGAAAATATAGAATTTTCTATGGTTAACATCATTATTTCAAAGTTAAAGAGTTTTCGATTGAACTTTATGAAAACAACGTTTTAGATTAGAGTAAATGGAATTAAGAACATTGTTTACAAAATGTTCAACACTTGATAACAAACTTGTATAACATAAAGGACCTTTAGTTGCTGATTCTGTAATTCCTTAGTTTATACATCAAGCTTATATATATATTATATCCAATAGGTAGTGGAACGTGTGACTTCTTCCTTACTTCCTGTTCCGTGTTTGGTTGTTGGCTTAGGGCGGATTCACCTATTTAACTGTCCATTCCATATTAGGTTATATACAACATGTATAAACTAAGTGATTGTAGAAGGAACTATTGTGGTTAGCATTTTATTAAAAAGGATATAAGGATTTGCTTAAAGAATATTTTCATCATATTTCAAAGAACTATTACAGTTAACTCCGTAAGCACCTCGTAAATATGTCAGGGTTATATTCAATAAGGATCTAACAAATAATGAGATTTGTGACTTCCGCCTCATTTCATGTTCCTTGTTTGGTTGTGGGCTTAGGGCATATTCACACAATCGATTATCTGTTTGATGTGGATTATATATAACTTGTATTCATTAAGTACTCATAGAAGAAATGGTAAGAGTCATTTTTACTTATCATTCATCACATCAGAAAATATAGGATTTTCTGGAGGAACAGGCGGAATTTTCCAAAGAACTAAGAGTATACTTTTTATAGCAAAAATGCTTATGAACTCACCAACTTAAATGTTGATACTCTCTTTCCAAATAACTTTTATTCTCATGAAACTAGTCGATAGGTACACACATAGGGATTCAGAAGATGGAGCATAGTAGCTTCATGTCTTTGTTTTGTTATTTACTTTTGGAGTCAATTTTTTGTGATTCAAGTACAATGTAAACACTTTAATATTAATGCAATGTTTGTTGTTACTTTGATTACTATAATGCTTGTGTTGTGATATTGAGCATGACGTCATCCGTCCCCGAACATTTTCGCCGTTCCGGTTTGAGGGTGTGACAGATTGGTATCAGTGCATTGTTTATAGTGAACTAAGTATATCAACCTATAAAAGATATACGACTATAAATACAATGGGGCCGGAGTGCTCTGACTAAAAGTATACTTTTAAAATATAACATTATTTTTAGAAAAATATACATACCTACATATATATATACACACACACACACACACTAGAACAATTATCACAAGAAGAAAAAAACATAAGTATTTTAAGGTTGGACACTACGGTCAAACCTGGACAGTTATGTAATCATATCTGGGATCAATATAGCCCGAACAACTATATTTATTTGAGATATGACCAACATGTGTTTGGGAGTGATGTCATATTGCAATAGACTTAAAACTTACTTAAGTCGATATATGCAAATGATTACTAGAACATAACATAAAGCTAAAATATTATAAGGGTATTTTATGATACTATAAGATAACAACAAGTTTAAAACTTACCAAGTTCATACCATTAAAATACTATAGGAGTATTTTAGGCACTATAAATAACTTAAGTGAAAATTTAAAAGACCCTTACTGGTAGGTTTATAATTTCGGAGTGTATACTCTCAAGGTTTTATACAATTGAGATTTTATAGACTTAGAATTTATGATCTGTGTTGTACTTCATGTTCCTTGTTTGGTTGTGGTTTTAGAGTAGGATCACTTGTTTGAATGTGTAATTAATCTTAAATTATATACAACTTGTGTACACTGCGCGATTATAGGAGGACCCGATAAGGATCACCCCATAATGTTTCACTTAACCTCATAGATTCTTTAGACACTTCCATTCTCTCACGACAAACCTAGATAGATGAAACTACTCCTTAACCTCATAGATTCTTTAGACACTTCCATTCTCTCACGACAAACCTAGATAGATGAAACTACTCCATCATAAGTAGTCAATAGAGGAGTTAAGGAGGAACCATAAGAGAATCATGAGGAGGATTCCATGAAAGGATTAGCCGAAGAAACCAAATGTCCTATGCATCACACTAATGACTAATAAACTAAAAATAACCTAGTAAGTTAGTGAATACACTACTTACTCTATGTGTTAGGATTATTTTAATTTTCGTAGCAACTGGTATAGTTATGCAATTCACAGAAATTCATTTGAGAGTAGCCTCAATTGATTCATAATGTTTATTTTATATAGACTGCCGTTATGAATTGTTTCAGAACCTTATGAAAGCCGGAATGTGGTAGACTCGGATCTAGGATAACTTAGTTCGGACGACACTCAGTTTATAACCATTCTAAAAACTTACTTCTGCTCTTTAGTAGGACTGCATCATAGGGATGTAGGTCGAAACATTGAGAACCATAAAAGAAAACGGAAATTTTATATGTATATATAAATAGATAAAGTATAACTAACAACAACCATAAGTACTTATAATTTCATTTTACATCATATGACAAAGTCATGTCTTCACATTGAAACAACTGGCCAACCGACGAGATCCCAATCCTACATATAGATTGTGCTACATTCCAAGTCACTGAACAACTTTCGTGACAGCTGTCATGACACAATTCAATGCTAACAACCCAAATGAAAATGGAAACAGTTTCGACACTTCAAACCATATTAACAACAAAGGAAACCGACAATTACCTACCTATAATGATTCCTCAGCTCACAAACCTAAGAATAATAAACCAATGTTCTAGAACATAAAGGAGCGAAACTTATCTCAAAGACTTTCCAAGAGACAACAACCGGTGGCAACCCCTAGAGCTACAACATCTTCCACTCCAGTACCAATGCCAGTACGACAATATGATGGAAACCTACCAGATTGCAAGAAATGAAATTTCCATCACAAATGAAAATACCGCAAAATGCATTGTAAGAACTGCAACAGGCAAGGACACACCACTCGTTTATGCAAATCACTGGTCCAACCAACCCCCCAAGTTCCCGAAGCTGGAGTAAGTCAGGCTTGCTACGGGTGCGGAGAATCCGGAAATTTCAAAAGAGATTGTCCAAAAAATAGGAATGTCGAAGAAGCTCATTTATGTATGACTTCGACCCAACACATAACTTCAACCATCGATGCTAGTACAATTCAAGTATGTCATCCATGTGGTGAAATGGGACATTTCAAGAGAGACTGTCTGACAGAGAGAAATTACGGAGGAGAAAGAGGAATTAAACGACATGACATAAAGGAGAAAGCACCCCTTTTGAGATTTTTGGTACGTCTTCTAAATAAAAGTACTTTAAAGGTTTAATTTATATTAATATTAAAATTCAGGGAAATTAAAAAGTAGTTATAAATAACTCACTAGTCCGCACAAGTCACAACATTCATAAGATAACTAAAGATCCGTACAGGTGAGCTATGATGGTTTTGTATGTACATCAGGGTCATGCATAACTAAGATTTTATAGACGTAGAGTGAGTGATTCCTCCTTATTTCTTGTTCCTTGTCTGGTTGTGGATTTAGGGCAGAGTCACTTAGTCGACCTTATTTTTCATCTTAATTTTACATAACTTATATATGCCAAGCGATCATAGAGCTACCGAGAAGGATCATAGTATAAAGTATCATCACTAGTTAACAAAGCACTTTCACTGCTAGTACTCGCTTATTGCTGTACGATTTGTGGCAGTGGTAATATTGAGAAAACACTAGAAAGCCTACACATAATACACTATCGAGCACACTTGGAATACACCATCGTTATAACAAACGTTTCTTTCAAATCGACTTAGCACTTGTTTCTAAAAAGAGTTCAGCATCGTCATTTGAGGTGGATTGGCGTGGTCCTCACCATACCAAGTTCATGTGTTACGAAAACCCACCACCTTAACCGACTGATTAACGAAACCCTTGTCAATCGTAACGACAAGCTGACATAGATCTCAGAATCACCTCTCTCATGTTCTAGACCCCGAAGTACTCATGCGAGGAGTACCTTGCCCTCTGAAACCTTTCCAATGTATACCCAACAAACCTTCCATAACTACCTCTCGTCCAACAGGTCAAGTTCAAGCACAAAGGCTAAGGACAAATACAGTTAACCTATCATTACTAAATGCATACACGAGAGTAGTATATAATTAAGATTTTGCGGACTAAGAATGTGTGCTTCCACCCTATCTCATGTTCCTTTTCTGGTTGTAGACCTGGGGTAGAGTCACGCATCTGACCGTCTAGTAATCTTAATTATATATGACTTGTATACATGAGGTAATGATAGATGGACCATGTGTAAGTCCTATCATGAAATTTAGGACAAAGTTGCCCAGGTCTACGAGTGGGAACCCCTGAATTCCTACTAAGAAAGCTAATTCTGGGACAAAATTCTCTCTAACAGGGGAATGATGTGACAACCCAAAAATTTTATTTTTTTATAAAAGTCAGCTTTGGTCAAACTTATTCCGTCTATTATCTTAAAGTAGCTAGATTATTGGTTTATAAGTATATAAGCCTTGTAGTTCGTGTGTTATAGTTTGGATGGAAAAGCCTTAACAAACCAAGAGCCTTCACATGGACCACAAACCGTCGCAACTGTGAACACTTCCGAGCCGTGAACTCACATCGGTTTGCGGCCGTAAATGAGGCCTCGGCTGTGAACTTCGGACCGTAAACCCTAAGACCATGAACTAGACCCTATATATAAACTACTTCGATTTTATCTTCATTCTTCATCTTTTGGCCGTAAACATATCTCTCTAAGTATCATGCATCAAGAAAATCATTTTCACTCTTTTCATCCCTTTTCCTTTTGTATCTTCTTAGCATACCACTTAAGACCTTCAAACACTCGCCAATCATCAATATCTTCAAGTGTTCTTCCTTGCATTGGGTCGTGAACCCTTCAAGGGCCGTGAACCATCAAGCCTAGCCATGAACTACCTTTTAGCCTCCTAACTTGGTTCTAACACTCCTTTGGTGAGTTATTCTGGCTTCCTAGGTTTTTTCTAGATAACTTTGTAGATATATTCACTAATTTCATACCTATATGTATCATAATATGCTATTTAGGACTCGTTTGTGCTATGGGACTTCGTTCTTCAGTATAACATCTTTATTCCAGTCTTCAATAGAATCACTCACATAAGGTGAGTTCATACCCCTATATGTCTCCAAACTTTTTAATGTTTTAGGGGGGGGGGGGGGGGGGGGGGCGAATACAAGTAAAACACAAAGAATGTTGTGTTTTAGAATATAAATTGGTTATTATGTATTTTTACCATTTAAATGTAATTAAAACAAGGAAATAAGCTTATAAACTATAATATGTATAGTTTATGGAACAAAAGAATCATTTTATAAACTTATATGGTATTTATAAAAATGGTTTTTTCATTATTACTTGTAAAGTCGTTAATTTAGTTTGTGCGACACGTCTTTGCGTACTTACATATGTACTAGTGGAAGACTACCCTCATGAACTAGAGTCTCCTTGAGGGAGAGTGAGTGTGTATAGATCTATACGAGACTGACAATCCCGCACCTTGCTGTTAGCTATAGTAGGACGGGCAGGTCTACAGGTGACAAAGTCATAAATGACATTGGCGTCCGATACACGTCGTATCTGATAGTATGGTCATAAAACTCACAAGGAGATAACAATGATATATTTACGTAGTAATATACTTTTTCATGAACAATATCAAGGGATATTAACTATGTGATTACCCAATATATACTATAGGGTTAGATAAAACTGAAGTCTGATAGGCATTGAATGTGTGACTTCCGCCTTACTTCCTATTCCTTGTTTGGTTGTGGGCTGTGGGCAGATTCAGCCATTCAATTGTCTATTTGATCTCGGTTATATATAACTCATATGTATTAGGAAATCATAAGAGTTTAGTATCGTCGCATCAAGTTTCCAGAACAACCAAGTCTTCAGTCGGTCTAACTTATCAACAAAACTAAATATCATTACAGTAAGTATAGTAATTGTACTTGTGCTTTTCGGTCTTGAAGCGATTAAGACTACTAATCGGTTTTATAGAAAATATAGGATTTTCTATGGTTAACATAGTTATTCCAAAGATAAACAGTTTTTTATTGAACTTTCTGAAAACAATGTTTTAGATTAGAGTAAATGGAATTAAGAACCTTTTTACAAAAGGTTCAACACTTGGTAACAAACTTGTATAACATAGAGGACCTTTAGTGGTTAATTATCTAATTCCTTAGTTTATACATCAAAGTTATATATAAATGATATCCGATTGGCAGTGGAATGTGTGACTTTCCGCCTTATTTCCTGTTCCTTGTTTGGTTGTGGGCTTTGGGCAGATTCACCAATTTAACTATCCGTTCGATATTAGGTTATATACAACTAGTATAAACTAAATGATTGTAGAAGGAACTATTGTGGTTACCATTTTATTAAAAAGGTTATAAGGATTTTCTTAAAGAATATTTTCATCATATTTCAAAGAACTACTACAGGTAACTCCGTAAGCACCTGGTGAATATGTCAAGGTTATATTCAATGAGGATCTAACAAATAATGGGATTTGTGACTTTCGCCTAATTTCTTGTTCCTTTTTTGGTTGTAGACTTAGGGAAGATTCACACAATTGATTATCTGTTTGATCTGGATTGTATATAACTTGTATTCATTAAGTACTCATAGAAGAAATGGTAAGAGTAATTTTTACTTATCATTCATCACATCAAAAAATATATGATTTTCTGGAGGAGCATGCGAACTTTTCTAAAGAACTAAGAGTATAATTTTTATAACAAAAATGCTTATGAACCCACCAACTTAAATGTTGATACTCTCTATCAAA
The DNA here is from genome assembly GCF_052625555.1 of Lactuca saligna. NCBI lineage: Eukaryota > Viridiplantae > Streptophyta > Magnoliopsida > Asterales > Asteraceae > Lactuca > Lactuca saligna. The sequence continues at coordinate 52,476,645 of NC_136422.1, read as the reverse complement.
ATAACTTGTATTCTCATGAAACTAGTAGATAGGTACACGCACAGGGATTTAGAAGATGGAGCATAGTAGCTTCATGTCTTTGTTTTGTTATTTACTTTTGGAGTCAATCTTTTGTGATTCTAGTATAATGTAAACACTTTAATATTAATTCAATGGTCGTTGTTACTTTGATTACTATGATGCATGTCTTGTGATACTGATCATGACGTCCTCCTCCCCCAAACATTTCCGACATTCTGGTTTGGGGGTGTGGCAATCAACATACGACTTTGTGCCATCTATCAACACCTGATTCCGAAAAAGATCCAAGCTACAATTGGTGTATAAGGTAAGTTGATCAAGTATCCCTTTTGTCTTAGACATCATGTTAAACATGAGATACAGATCATAATCAATCTCAAATGGTGTTTAACTTTTGGTATGGTGCCTTAGATGTTTGACTCTGAAAATATATGAGGATCAAATGGCTTTTATAACTGCCCGATTAAGGTCCAACATTTAACCATATCTAATGTTAGTATTCCCTACACCTAAGTCCCACTATGTATCTCAGGTGTTAAGGTACAAAGATGGTACCTTTTAATAAACTATCATTCATGATAGTGATCAATGAGATGATCTTGATGTGATTCAGTTCAATACTAGTTCTCTAACAAGTACCTATGAAACTTAGTTACAACCCATTTCCTTCCTTCATCTGGTGAAATTCAACCAATCCAATTCCTTATAGTCTTAATTCATAGTTGCTCCCACAATTATATTTGACTATGAACTTTTAGAATAATAAGATTATACATGGATTAAACATGTTAATATAAAAAATAAGAAGTATTGATGTTATGATCATATCTAAATATATAAAAAATTATATAATAGGTGTTTTCACAATGTTCCAATATCTAAATACTAATTCCAAATTAAAATCCTATTTAAAGATTAATAAAGTCTTATAGCTCATGTATGACCATTCATACTTAGCTCATGTATGACCATTCATACTTAGCTCACAAGAAGGACTTTGTATAATTTCCACATCCAAACACTTCAAATACTAGTCAAAGATATTTTAATACATTTCTGGCCAGATTTAAGTCCATTGGGTGTTTTATCTTTATTATCGTAAAGCAATTAAATAATAGGAAGTGTCGTTAAGAGTGAGGAGTAACAAACTGAACAACCAACACATTAGCTAGGTGTTTACGGCCAAACATGAGGTGTTTGGGCTGTAAACACCCTTTCCCAAGAACTCTTGCATATAGTATGAGTTTACTCCCCTTGGCTTCATCTCTACACGTTCCACTCAAGAACACAAGGTTTTTCTCTCAACTATCATAAATTCATCCTTCCAAATCCGCCAAATGTAAGTGTTTCCTCTCTAAATTCGTTTATACAACACTGCATTTAGTATTTATACATCATTTTCATCCATGGGTTTTGATTTTTACTTAGATCTTCAAGCATCTTCAAATCACCAAGAACACACTAGTGTTTTTGGGTCTTAAAACCCTCTTAAAAGCTTCATATAAGTAAGTATACTCCACCTACCTAGTTATCTTCTTAGTATGCTTGAAAACTTATGGGTTAACCCCCAAGAACATGTTTTTACGGTTTGGGGATCTCCCAAAACCGTAAACACCCCCAAAAGGGTGTTTTGATGCCCTAACTCCCTTTCTAGCATGACTTATGGACTAGGAACTTGTTTGAATGATCTATGAGCCCCAAAACTCGAACTGGATGGAGTAACCATGAGTTTACTGCCATAAACTCATGGGTTTACGGTAGTAAACTTCCCAAAAATGGTCCAAGGACCGTAAACTCTAAAAAAGTGGGCAATTCATGCCCTAACCACTTCCTAAGCCCTTGAATCAACCTTAGAACCTTTATTTGTGAATCATGAAGCCTTAAAGCACACAAATACACCACTCCCATAAGTTTACAACCATAAACTCATGGGGGATATAGTACAAAAACCGTAAACACCCCTAGGGACTACCATTTGAGGAGTAAACTCCAAAGTGAGACTATACTCTCCTTAGATGTAACCCTTTACACCCTTAGCACTTGAAACAAGGTGTTTTCATGCATTAGAGGGTCTTTACTTACTTAATTAGTGATTAAATGTCTAATTAGATACAATTATGTATCACTACATGTTACATAGGATTCGCATGTGTGTTCAAGTCCTCGTTTGACATCTAGCATCCTACCCCGACAATCCCATCCACTCCACTCATTACAGGTGAGTTCATACCCCTTAATTAACCTTTTAAATGATTTTAAATGATTTTATGGGGGGGGGGGGATACAAGTTGAATCCAACAAATTATAGTATTAATCACATGTGATTTGTAACTTGCAATCAAAAAGGATTTATATACTTTTAACTGCTTTGCCATCAAAACTGCTTTAAATGTTTATCAAACTCATTTTTCGTGTTAAATTGTTATAAAAACTATTTCCAAATTCTTTTTAAACTTCTTTTGTTCCCAGACCATATATACACCAATATATTTATATAAGTAAGACCTGAAGGACTTAGGACTGACAGCTCGCCTTACTTCCTATTCTTGTTATATTCTGGACTTAGGTTATATCGTTATTTGTCCGACTTTCATTGAATTCTTAGTTATATATTGTATATATTTGTGATAGATATGAAAATCTTTGTCACACCCCCAAACCAAGGATGGCGGAAACGTCCGGGGGTGGAGGAGTTCATGTATAGTATCATAACCACAATGACAATAGTAATTTAAGAAAACACGACCATCATATATAGAGTTGACAGAGTTAGATCATTGTATGAATTACATGTTTCCAAATCAATTATCATATGTTGACAAAACATGAAATGTTGATGCCTTAACGTCCCATCCCCAAAATGCACTTTGATACCTGTTTAGTGATTTCTTGAGACTACAAGTTATTTGAAAAAGTGTCAACACAAAGGTTGGTGAGTTCATAAGCTTTTGTTTTAAAACTTGATAAAAGTCTTTGTCTTGTAAATTTCATGTTTGTTCCAGAAAATCCAATATTTTCCTTAAAATGTGTAATGTAGTGTTGTATCCGAAGACCGAAATGTACAAGTAACCTTCCTTACTGATAGAAAATGATATGTGTTTAAACCGACATAAATGTGTTTGAATTAAATGAAATTCCCGTAAATTCTTATGTTTGTTAATACTTTTTGTGAGTTTATTATAACCATACTATGACCTAGTTGGCCTGATACGACGTTCTTCAGGCGTCGGGAATGTTTATGACATTTGTCAACCCAGACCTACCGGTCTAACTGTTGCATGCAGTTAAGGTGTGGGTTTGTCAAGCCCAATAGAGATCTATATACAACTATCACACTCTCCCTCCAGGAGACTCTGGTTACAATACCAAACTTAATGGTAAATGTGAAGCGAATGTCTCACAAAGTTATTAACGAATTTACGTGTAATGTAATGAAAATCCCTTTTCGTATAAATGTACCCTTTTGAAATGTATGTATTATGTGGTGTATCATAAACTATACCTATTATAGTTTATCAAAAATATGGGTAGTAGTGGTAATGTACGTAAACTATATTTAACATAGTTTATTCAAATGTTTGTATGAAATGGATGTACTTTGATTAGAGCAATTTGTTATCCTTTGTACATCTATCAAAATCCATTTATTAACTCATTCATGTCTATATATCAAGACCACAATGTCATTTATTTGCAATAACATATATTCACATAAAGATGTACACCTTGCTCGACATGTTACAAGGTGAAATGAAATCGTTAGTATTTCTCTTATTATTAACAAATTTCATTACTATTCTTAGAAAATTTATAGAAAATTCATAACAGATCCAAATCAGAATCTGTAAATTCTAGGAGTTTGGAAAATGAGTCTAGTTTGTTTATAAATTTTTCCCATGATTTTTAGTGACCTCCAACTTAAGTGAAAACGTCCATGAACACAGACTGGTCCAGTTTGGTTCTTGAAATGATAGGCAGTTTTGTGAAAATCTCCATAAATTGTAGAAAAATCATATGGAGATGTGCAAGTAGTCATTTTAAAGATAAAAACTTGAGCTACTATCACCTTGTACAACTTTGAAAAATAAAATGTTTTAGTTGACCAAAACATTCCATGAATGGAGTCCAACTTTTCTAATGTAAGCTGTTAGAAACATTTAGTTGTGTTCTTGGTGATTTAACTTGTATTCCCTCCTTAAAACTTAAGAAAATATTAAAATATATGGTATTAACTCACATTGAATGATTTTGGTGGATGGATGTTGGAGAAGAGAAGTGTTCAACTCAAGAACACTTGAAGGATTACTTTGAAGATTCAAGAATCTAACACAATAATGATGGAGTTTGTTTAAGCATTCAATGATTTGAGTAAAATGAAGTGTAATCATCACAAGGAGAATGAATTATACTTACCAAGAGTGTAAGAAAGCTTGATGATCAGCCTTGCGTCTCGAATTCTTAGAGAGAGAAAGTGAGAGAAAGTAGTGTTTGATCTTTTGGCAAGTTGAGAGAAATGAGTGAAGTGAGGAGTGTGGGATGATGTTCCAGCACTAATAATGTGGAAAAGGTTTCGGCTGCTGGTCAGTCTCGGTTACTTCCTAGCTTCGGTTCCTTCCTAGATTCGGTTCTAGGGTTTCGGTTGCTAAGAGGTTTCGGCCTCTAAGAAGACTTTCGGCTCCATAAGGTTGTTTTACTCGTTTTAACCATGTTTCAAGCCGTTTTTGACCCGGTTAAGGGTCGGAATGACCCGAAAGACTATGAAAAGTTCACAGAATCTTTTGAGAGAGATTTGGGAGAGATTTGAAATGGAGAGAGATAGAGTAAATATAATTGAAGGAGGTTTCGTTTGTGACATTTTTTAGTGTCCGGCTTCGCAATGCAAGTTCCGCAAACCCCAGTAAGCCATGTTATAGTGTTCTACACACTCCCGATGAGTGTGTAATAGTGTTTTATCGCTTTGGTTCAGTGTTTAGCATTATCATGGTTGTGGAAATTTAAACATACGAATTTCCAAATGGATGTTTTCTCGTTAAAATAGCGAGTCGTTTAGCAATTACGAAACGTAAACCCTAATACACAAGGGCTAATTGAGTTGTCCGATTTGACTTGTTGACTTAGTTTGACTTTTAGTTGACCCGAAATTGACTATTGTCACAATATTGACTCATTTCAATACCTTTTTGTATCAAAGGCATGCAACCAACATTCTATTTAACTATAATAGGTATAGTTAAGGTCTACCGCTCATTTCTACCATTATTATGACACTTACTATAGCTAGTACTATTATAAGTCTCTACATGTTAAATACTATATAAGGAGAATACTATATACTATACAAGAGAACACTCAATACACTATGCTATAAAGTACATTATACTATAATAGAAGAGAATACACTAAAACAGAATGTGACACACTATTCCTCTATACGACACTCTACTTATAGAGTCTCCTGGAGGGAAAGCGGGTATTAAGTGTATAGATCTATATGGGATAGACACTCCCACGTCCCGACTGCTAGCTACAGTCCGAGCCGACTAGGCCAAACGATGACAAAATGTCACCACACTACGTGTAACCTGGAGGGTCATCAGCCACTCGATCGTCTATCAGCATGGTTACATAAGGGTTCACATCCGGACCTCTAATTAATAAATATAGAATTAAAGGTAAAACAGACTCCCGGAGGTGTATTGTACACTTATCACTACTTGGAGTCTGCACTTCTATTGCATACAACCGACAGCAAAACTGTTGGGATAAAAGATTATTTACCTATTTACATTACATGAATGAAATCTAAAACTATATTTTTATAGTTGATAGTCTCATTGGGAAAACTTTTACACACTCAAAGGATCAAACTTACAAATAACCAAGACTTGGTAGAAGACTACTTTTACTAGAAAATATAGGATTTTCTAGGGTTTCACACTATTTTCAAACTTTGATAACAACTTTTATATTACATGATTGTAAACACTTTTATACAATCAAACACACTAAATACTTATGAACTCACCAGCTTAATGCTGATACTCATTTTCAAAATAACTTGTATTCTCAGGTCATCAGTAGACAGGTACATAAGCAGCTTTTGAGAAGATGGAGAACGTACAAGACTCCTATTTATTTTGATTATACTTTTTGGTGTCTAACAAACTATACAGAACATGCTTGTATTACATTTACTATATTAATGCAATGGATGTTGTTGCTATTATGCATTGTTATGATACTGTACATGACGTCCTCCACCCCAGAATGTATTTTTCCGTTCTCGGTTTTGGGGTGTGACAGATTGGTATCAGAGCATTTTTTATAGTGAATCAAGTATATCAACCCATAAAAGATATACGAAGTATAAACACATCGGGATTAAAACACTCTGACCAAGAATATATACTTTTAAATACTAAAATATTTAACTAAATATATATATATATATATATATATATATATATATATATATATATATATATATATATATATATACATCCATAAATACAAAGGGTTAGTATCATACTAGAACAGAACAAAAGTATTAAGATTGTTGGACATCACAATTGGGCTTAGAGACATATAGTCACATCTGGGTGGATGTAGCATGATCAACTATATTTTCCTAGGAGTGACTAGCATGTGCCTAAGAGTGATTGTGATGTTGCAACAAGTTTAAAAACTTACCAACACTACCACAAAAACGTAAGAACGAGAATACTATAGGAGTATTCTGCAATTCTGTGATTTACATATGTGAGAACTAAAAGGGTCGTTATTAGTAGGGCAATAGTTTCTAAGTGGATACCCTATGGTTACATGCGACTAAGACGCTATCGACTTAGAATTTGTGATCTTTGCTTTACTTCCTGTTCCTTCTTTGGTTGTGGATTTAGAGTTAGGGTCGCCTATTCGAAGGTCTATCTTGCATCGGTCGCATGTAATTAGTATGCACTATGAAAGTATTGGTCTAACTCATAACGATCATCCTATAAGTATCTTAGATTTGAACGCCTATTAACTATTCTTTCCCCATTCTCGCATAGATAGCATGGCTAGTTTCCACCTTCCCGACGATCTGTACTATCCAAACCAAGGCAATGGGGGATACCCGATGAAGAGCCAAAAGATGATCACCTGATACCTTTTGATGATCACCGTGCAGAGGGTATTTCGGATAGCTCCGACTCCGAACCGGAAGTCAACAACCTGCCCCCAATAGCCCCAAACCCTAACCCCCATCCAACATTTCAAGGTCCCACTCCCATGTAGGCCATAACCTTGAACCGATGGAGCGATGATCATGGTCAACCTCTACCTTTGAATGGAGACCGAAGTTTCTACATCATAAGTGAGGGAGGTTCAGCTAACAGAGTCTTACCCATCATGGTCCGTAGGATTACTAGGAACGTCGAACAAGGTCAAGCAGCCATTGGCAGAGTTGTGGAAATTGATGCCAACTCCAACCTTAACACTGTCCGTATCCACCAACTGGAAGAAGACATGGATAAGACTAGGAAGACCAATGAGGCTCTGCAGCAACAGCTAGCTGCATCCCGAGCCGAAGTTAGGGAACTCCGAGCGCGTCAGAGGGCTCAGGAACGACATCTTCAGGATGTTGTACACCAACTGGCTAATCTTAGGGTTCGCCCAATGGGCACCCGTCGCTAGTAGAAGATGGCAACTCATCTTTCCCTTTTGTTTAAGGACTAGCCTTTCCTTTTTCTATGCTCGATAGGACACTTGTCTGTAAACATCCCTAACTCTTAAAGTACTCTAATTAGGCTCTTAGACTGCCAACATTTTCCCTTATGGTTTGATGTACGACCTACTGTTAGGTCACTTTTCCCGAACTCATTTTACATCATTAATATCAGTAATATTGATGGCTATTTACTCTATGGGCAAGCCTATACTTTCGTATTCCCTACTCTGTTACTATGACTCTATTTGATAGTTGAACTATGATGATTTAGTTCGTGAAACACTCTCGTCATGTTTACAGCCTATTCTTAGTAAGCGCCCGAACAGAGGCAGACCTGCAACTCAAACTCCGCCTCCACCACCTCCTCCCCTGCAGTGCGATCCGGTGATGTTTTAGATAGCTGTAACTGCATTTGTGACTGCAGCTATGGCCCAAATGAATTATGGCGATGCAAGTGGAGCCGGAATGGGAACCAACTCTAGACATGGTGAAATCCACGCACGTACGCAGGGGTGCACCTATAAGGATTTCATGAGCTGCAAACCAACATTCTTTAATGGAACCGAAGGGATCATTGCACTGTGCCAATGGATCGAAAGAGCCGAAGCAGTCTTCGAGATGTGCTCGTGCCTCGAGGAAAGCTAGATTAAGTTCGCTGCCTTCACCTTCACCGAAAGGGCCTTGACATGGTGGAATGGCGATGTCAAATCACTCTCCTTGGTAACAGCCAACGCCATGGGCTAGGACACACTGAAAGACCTGTTGATGAGAGAGTACTCCCCTAGGGGCGAAGTTCAGAAACTCGAGGAGGAACTCTGGAACCTCAAAATGAAGGGGACCGACATAGTGGCTTATACGGCCAGGTTCTTCGACCTGATAACTATGTACCATAACATGATCCCCACTGAGGGCAAAAAGATTGAATGATACATCTGGGGTTTAGTGCCCCCGTATCGAGGGAACGTTTTGGCATCACCCCCTACGACCTTTGATAGCGCCAAGGAATTGGCCCAAAGGTTGATTGATCATGAAACTCCCTCCACTCCATCAAGAACCACGATGATTGCCACTGCACTTCCCAAATCAACCGACAACAAGAGGAAGCGTTGGGACCAAAAAAGGGCAAGTCAACTCAATCCTCTTCCAAAAACCAACAGATCATGGTTGTCCATGCTGCCACTGTTGGAATAGTGTCTAAGACTGCAACTATATTAAGCAAGTATTTGACCCGATTGAGCATGGTCCTTTTGGGTTGCCTTCACCATGCCAACTTGAAAGGATGATTTACAATGAGAGTTGAAATATTATAAGGAACAATATTATTATTATTTGATTAATATAAGTCATAAAATAATTTGGTGACTTAAAGAGATTAATTAAATAGAAGGACTTAAACTGTCAAGTTTATGATAGTTGTACTTTAGGCTGTAATCCGTTATGGATAATATGGTGGACAATTTTAGGGCTTAGGATAATCCTAAAATTCGTCCAAAGGTTTATCATAAAGGGATTAGGATTGCTTTGGGCTTAAGTTATCCAATTAAGGTTTAAGGGTGAAACCCTAGGAGCCTTACAAGTATAAATAGACCCTTGGGGTCATGAAAATCGGCACCTCTAGTTCCTAGTAAAACCCTGGCCGATTTTTAAGTTGTTTCTCTCTCTCTCTCTCTCTCTCTCTCAAATCATCCTCATGCTAGTTGGTGTTTGTAAGCCATTAGAGGAGTGACAATTTTGACTCTAAAGCTCCAAGAACTATAAGATCAAACAAGTGATTCAAGGTAAACTTGTAACTCTGATTTATCTTTGTTGTTATGCTAGAATAACCATTATAAGTCTTGGATTCATGCATGTTCAATTAGAGAAACGTAGATCCAAGCATTAGGGTTTTTGTATGTGCACATAAGAATGTTCATATGGTTAAAACCCATTAGTGGTATCAGAGCCTAGATTTGTTTCTATTGAATTGATGCATTGGTTACTTGTTTGATGCTTGGAAAATTCGATTTTTGTATTCCTACCTGATGAACTTGGCGAGTCCCATAGTGGACTCGGCGAGTAGGCCTCAACTCGGCAAGTCCATTGTGGTACTCGGCGAGTTCGAGCGTCAGAAAGAGCTAATTTCGGGATTTCTTGCCGCTTATCCTTTTGAAACTTACCTTAATCATATTAGGTCAATATAAATCCGATTTTTTGATATATTTGAGTATATCCTTGACCTAATTGAAGATATTTATCAATTAATTAAATATTAGTTTCCTTATGTGATAATTGACTAATTATTTTAATTAAATTGGTAAATTTTTTTGCAAGAAATAATTAAATAAATCAAATATGGATAATGATGTGATTAAATGTTAATTTAGATTATTTGTTATTTGATACTCTATGTTTTGAAAAGTTTAAAACCTACCCTCAAGTTTTGAAATTTATGTTTTGTGATTAAAAGTTTAATTTGGACAATTTAAATTTCAAACACTAGAATTTTACAAGTTTAAAATTCAACCCTATACTAATATAATATTACAAGATTAATATATATATATATATATATATATATATATATATATATATATATATATATATATATATATATATATATGTATAATTAAAATGCTAGTCTTACCGTTAGTAGGCCTCATTCATGAAGCCGGTCTATAAGGTGGGTATAAGGTTGCTGCCTATAAAATGGCGCTTAATGGGTGTACACTCACACCCACCGCTTGCTTGATCGGGGGAGGGTCGTTAGCCGAATGGGTAGGATAGGGTAACCTCATCTCCTCATTAAAAGTATAATATGAAATACAAAGTAACTACATGTTTTTCAAAATTCCCAATCCTAGTTACTTTAGGAAAAGTGAATTGAGGCAATCCCATGAAATTACACTTTGCACCCTTGCTAAGAAGTTAGTGGAGCGTGTGTGGTTTACCGGCACACTAATTGGTTCTAAGCAAAGGTGGCAAAGGGTGATTCATTGTTTATCATAGTTCGATGGAGCGTGTGTGGTTTACCGGCACATCGAATAGGTGATCGTTACAATGAAGGCACCATGTGAATTTGCATGGTAATTCACACCCAATTTGTGATCCTCGGTATCCCAATCACAAACGAGAGGGGCATATCAAGATTTAAACATGCCATTGAAAAGTTCAATGAATCTCATCTAAATCTAGGAATTCTCATTACACTAAGAGTCAAAGTTGTGTTTTGTGGTGGAGAATTAGTGAATCGTCATTCACTTACCTTTAAATTGTTTACATATTAGATTACGGCATCCCTTTTCTAAAATGTAAATATTGTTGTTGGATCCTAGCCCTAATTTTTCTTATTGGGTGATAATTAGGGATCCAAATTCTAATCTATCTTTGTTCATTTGTATTTGTAGATGTCAAATGCAAACAACGATGCTGCAAGCTCGTTCACATTGATGAGCCGTTGCCAAAAGGTAACTTTCGATGGAAAGAACTTTAGTGAATGGATAAGATACATTTGCACGATTGCTTGCTACGAGGACAAGGAGTATGTCATTGATGAGAAGCTCGAGAAGATCAATCCTGAAATCGCTACTCCGGCTGAAAGGGATGCTTTTGAAACTCACAAGCGTGATGAAATGAAGATACATTGCATCATGATATCCACCATGAATTCCGAATTCCAAAAGTCCTACGAGGACATGTATCCGTACAAAATACACCAAGACTTGTTGGAGAGATACCATCAAAACGTGAAACAAGAGCGTTACGAGATTTTCACTAACATGATTTCCACCAAAATGGGTCATGGAGAATCTCTTACCGTGCACCTACAAAAGATACAAAGGTATGTCGATCGACTTCGCAACTTAAACGTTGATTTTGGGGAAGACTTGGCGATCGACATGGTGCTTCACTCTTTGCTGCCGTGTTGCAATCAATTTAGGATGACCTACCACATGTACAAGGAAGAGGTCACCCTAAGCAAGCTCCAAGGTCTCCTTAGGGTTGCTAAGAGCAATCTCAAGGACAAGTCCGTTGCACCTACTCCCGATCCACTCGTTGCTCTTGTTTTGGCCATTGGGCTAGGAAGAGGCAAGAAGAGGAAGGCTCCGTCTAAGAGCTATCGCAAGGGAAAGTCCCAAGATGGTTCCTCCTCTAGTGGGACAAAAGTTGATCCCACCAAGCCTACTTCTAACCCAAAGGAGGCAGAGTGCCACCATTGCCATAAAATAGGACATTGGAAAAGAAGCTGCCCAGAGTACCTGCAAGCCATCAAGGAAGGAAACATCAAGCCGTCTTTCGCAGGTATATACATAATTAAATCTAATGATTCATCTCATGCTTGGGTCCTCGATACCGGTTGTGGTTACCACATTTGTTCTGAATTGTAGGGACTAAGAAGAAATAGGGATGTGGAGCATGGAAGAATAAATCTAATCATGGGGAACAGAAGATCGTTGCTTGTAACCAAGTTTGGAGTGTGTTCTCTAGTGCTTAGGAATGGTTTATCTTTAGATTTGAACAATTGTTGCTATTCTCCATAAATGGCAAGAAACATCATTTCATTTCATGGTTTGTTTAGACAAGGATTTAGATTTTCTTTTAATAATGAGAATGGTTCTATTTGTGCTTATCTAAATGGTGTCTTATATTTTGAAGCAATACCATGTAATGGAATTTATGAAAATGTTTTGATTGTAGATAACCTAGGAAATGGTGTTTTATGCATGGATTCTTCTAATAGTATGGATAGAGCATCCTTGTGGCATTTTCATCTTGGACATGTCAACAAGAAGCGTATAGCCCAACTCCAAAAGGATGGAGTGTTGGAGTCGTTCGTGTTGGATTAATGTCTAAGTCCATAACTATAATTGGTAAGACTTGACCCGACCCGGCATGGTCCATTTGGGTTGCATACCATCATGCACTTGGATAGACTAAATGAGAGAAATAAGACACTTATGGTTATTAATATATTATAAGTTCTAGTATATTAATAATAAGAATAATGAGATTATTTAATTAGTATTGATCAAGAATTAATCTAGGATTAATTGAGTGATCAAAAGAAGACTAATTAAATATATGGGTTGATTTTGTAAATCATCCATACTTGTATAGTGGGCTAATGCTCCATGGATTATCTAGTTGGGCCAAAACCCATATGATGCTCCATGGATGCTCCATGGTGTATTTGAACCCATGGATCCAAGAAAAATGGAAAGTCATGACAATTAGGGTTTACCCTAATTGTATAACTATATAAGCATCTTATTCTTGAGGAAAATCGCCACTAAAAAGACTAGTATTATTCTTGAAGAGGGCTAGCCGATTTAATGAAGTGTAGAATTCTCTCTAAGTTATTCTAAGTGTTTTGATGATTGTGAACCATTTGAGGTGTCACACTTGGGGCACTAGGCACTCAAGCTTCATGAAGACAAGCACCATCAAAGAGGTATGTATTCTATCTTGTTATATTGATAGTTTTGTATGCTAGTTTAGGATAATACCTTGGATATTCATATTTGCATGTATAATAGAGAAAACATAGATCCAAGGTATTTAGGGTTGCATGTACACTTAGGAGTGTTAGAATTCTCATAACCCAACAGTGGTATCAGAGCCTAGGCTTGTTTTCTTGTTATACCTACAATAGAAGCTGAAAAATCGAGTTTTGATGCTGTCAGCCCAGCAGACTCACCGAGTCCATGAAGGGACTCGACGAGTCCAAGGCAAAATGCATCCAACTCGCCGAGTTGTGTTCATGCACTCGACGAGTTGGACCCCAGACAGCATATTTTCGAGTTTTTTGGCTAGAAATGGACTAGGAACATTACCCTAAGTTGTTTTTGAACTTATAAACTTGTTTTTTAATGTGGTAATGTTCATGCTAATCCATTTTCAAAGATAATTATCAATAGATTCATGTTTTGTATTAGTTTAAAGGTTAGACTAATTACATGAAAAAGTTTGATTTGAATTATCTTGTTCTTATGAGTTGCTTAGATTAATAGAAAAGTTAATTGAAATAGTTGTTTTCAATCCATTTTAATCTAAGAGTTGAGTATAAAATGTGTTTGTGTAACTTGTCCTCAAGTTACATGAAGAGTCACATTAAAGACTCATAAAACTCATAAAATTGGCAAAGGTTACAAAAAATGAAGAGTCTAGTTCTAATTAATTGGAGTTATGACTCCATAATTTGTCCTCAAGTTATGGAGGACCAAGAGTCTCTTCATTAAATAAATAATAAAAATAAAAATAATGTAACCTTAATTAATTCCATAAGTTATAAAATAAAGAAAAGTTAATTCTTTATTAGTTTAAAGTCTTCCATAATTTGTCATCAAGTTATGGAACTTGAAGAGTTTTTGGATTAAAACTACTTTAAATACATAAGTTATGGAATTAATTAGTTTTGAATAGTTTCAAAACTTGCCCTCAAGTTTTGGAATTTGTAAAGTTTTCACTTATGAATACTTTAATTCCAAGTTAGCCCTTAGAATTTTAAAAGTTAAAATTCAACCCTTATACTTTATAATATTATAAGTTAATAATATATATATGTATAAGAGTAAAGTCAGTCTTACCACTAGTACGCCTCATTCACGTAGCCGGTCTATAAGGTGGGTATAAGGTTGTTGCCTATAAAATGGCAACTTAATGGGTGTCCACTCTCACCCACCGCTTGCTTGACTGGTGGAGGGTCGTTAGCCGAACGAGTTTGACATGACTATAATTATCCCTTCATTAAAAGTATTAATGATAAATACTAAGTAACTAAACTCTTAATAATACCCAATCTTAGTTACTTAGGAAAATGTGAATAAGGTGCTAATCCATGAAATTACACTTTGCACTTTGTTTAAGTCGGTTAGTGGAGCGTGTGTGGTTAACCGGCACACTAACTCGTATTTAACAAGGTAGGCAAAGGGTAACTTAATGTTTATCATAGTATCGATGGAGCGTGTGTGGTTAACCGGCACATCGATTGAGGGGTAAACACTTAAGGGTACCAAGTAATTTGCATGGTTACTTCACACCTTGTTTTGTGATCCTCGGCATCCCAGTCACAAAACCTGAAGGGCACACTCGAGATTGAAACATGCCATTGAACAGTTCAATGAATCTCAAAAGATCTAGGAGTTTCAAAAACCAATTAAAACCTAATAATACATTTCGTTTATCTTGGTGGAAATTGGTGAATCGTCATTCACCTACCTTCAAATTTTTTATAGCTTGGATTACAGCATACCTCTTCTAAGTTATAAAATAGTTTGTTGGATCCTAGCCTTAATATTTCATATTGGGTGTTGTATTAAGGACTTAAGACCAACTATCTTGAATATCTCCCAAAACATGTCTGGTTTAGACATTTATGATCTTCCCAAATCTCTTGAAACAAGCTTTCCTAAATGAAGATGATGTCCCATGGAAATCATACTTCTTTCACCTCCTCCAATTATTCTCCCTAACCCACAAGTTCTTGAAAAGTTTAAGGTCACTCGAGCCCCATTGGCAAGTAAAGGTCTAGGTGTGGTCACATCTTGGAGATGTAGTCACATATTGACAAGTCGGGAGAGTTGGGTGTCAAAGTCTAGAGAAAGTTGGTGGTTCAATCACTTTCTAAGTCACATAGTGAGTTCTTTTGGAACACCTATGAAACAGACTATGACAAGACCCTTAATGATCTTATCTATTTGTTAAGATCAACTTCCTTAAAACTTGATGGACATTGACAATAGTGACACAGGAAATCCAGAAAAGCATTCTCTTCCCAAAGGAAAGGGATCGGCCATAGTCAATTCGGTTGAACAAATGATAAAGAGAAAAGCTAAGTCTGTGATAGTCCCGTGTACCATTATCAAAGGGTCCATATGTTTATATTGCCAAAGAAAGGGTCATTAGTTGCGAAGCTGCCAAACTTACCTAAGGATGTTAAAGTCAATAAGTTTGACTCTACTTCAGGTAAAGTCTACTATCTAACTCTGTTAAGTTTCTATTATGAGATTCTTGATACATGATGTGACTGGGTCACATGGTGATGTGTTAAGAATCAAAGAAAAGTGAAGAAACTTAAAGAAAGAATATGCTGAATCTGATCGCGTAGATGGATCCCTATCGTGTAGTTTGAAAATCGGATTCTTGAGCTACTTCTTAGGAGTTATGAGATATTGCTTAGGAATAGATAACAACAAGTTTTCATATGGATTGTAAGGATAAGTTTTTCCGCATAGTTTTAAAATAAAAGGAAAAATTTTGATTTTATTTATTTTAAAATATCCTTACAATGGCATTTGAGGAAAAATTGTTGCTTATATGATTCCATTAAGAGCAAGAGTGGAAATATGAAATTGATTCTTTCATTTGTGGTAATGTCTAAATTTACCAAATAAGGAAAGATTCTCATCATCCAAAGTCTCAATTGGACCGGGACTTGGAATCATGCAAGTTGTATAGCGTGATGAATGAGAACTTTCAAGTATTGGAAAAATTAAGACTAATTACTTGTTCACATGGATGTGTGAGTCAAGTAATGGACTAAGGGATCGAGTACACAGTCATGTGCACTGATTAAGTCCACCACAAAAGATATAAGGCTATTCGTCATAGTTTACTAAAGCTCAGTAAATATGATTATACTTACAAGCTTAAGTGTAACTCTGAGACATTGGAAAAGGTTTCAATGCATGGCAGAGCGGATAAGAAGAATCAAATTAGGCAGAAGGATAAAAGTTTCTCAAATCTGAAAAGATGGGAGAGTACTTTAGTATCAGTTTTGTGATCATCTTAATGATTAAGAAACCATATCAAAATTAGTTCTCTAAGGAAAATCTTAGTGCATTCTTATGACTAAGAAGAGGAACTTGAATGGTTGAAGTGGTTAAATCAAGAATATGAGTCATACTTCGTTCCAATACAAGTCTTAGAGTCATACTCCAAGATTGTAATTTGAGTGACATGTCTTAAAGAAGGTTGAAAAAACACTTATCAAATGTAAGAGTAAAAGTTTCCTACTCTTGTACATTTGAAATTGGTAAGTTGTGATGTTTTGGATAAAACAAAGACCAACTAAGGCCAATTGTGTGAAGTCTTTGTCTTGATTAGAATCTGCACTATCTCTTGGATGTTTGACAAGGGAGTCTTAGAGGTCAAGAGGACAGTGGGAGTCTTAAAGGTCTTGAAAGTCTCAAGAACTAATCAAGAATGAAACCTGAAGTTCCTCACTAGCACACAACTTGAGGTTTATAACCTATCGTGTTGACATATTCTGCGCCCATTCCAGTTAAAGTTGGCTTTGCATATGAGTTATTAGAGTTTTCAATGTGTTGCACAACAACTTGGAAGCAATGGCAGGCCCTTGAGCTGCCAGGTGGCAAGAAGTTAAGATTGAGTTCAGTCCATATGAGTTCGGATTTGTGATTATCCTTGTCTTGTGACTATGGTTTTGACAATTTACATGGATAAGAACACATACACCATTAAATCTAAGTGTCATAAGGTTTCTCTCCGATTCATGAAAATGATGGTGAGGAAACACTTTCACTAAGTAGGTTTTAGTTAGATAGCAATTGTGATATTTGCATTCTCAAAGTCGTTAGTGGAGCGTGTGTGGTTTACCGGCACACTAACCTAGACTTGTGAGAAGTGGCAAAAAGGTCTAACCATTATGATTACGACATCCCTCTTCATAATTGTTTAGACACACAAGTGTGCTATCTAAGGGAAGGTGTATGTTTTTTTTGATAAAGTCTTATTAAAACAATCTAGTATCAGAAATCTGAACTTTGGTAAGGAAGTCAATAAAGTATTGATTTCTAGAAGTCCAGCTGATTTCTGAGTACATGTCAAAGCTAGTGGGAGCATAAGTGTTATGCTAATGATCATCATGTTAGTGGGAGCATGATAATTATGATAAGTATTGCAAGTTAGCAATGTTAATTATAGAAAACAAAAGGTTTCAATTGGAAAAAGTTGTTTTGCTATAATTAAGGGAGAGGAAATTATACTTCATCTCAAATCTATAAGCTTAGATCGTGAGGTTTTAATCATTTAGTCAAGAATATATATATATATGAATTTCATGTTGGAATGGCTCAACATAAGGAAATTCTGTATATGGGTCCATTATTTGCGTTCTTAAATTCGATTATGATTATGGCATCCCTTTTCATAATCTAATTATGAGAACTTGGCAAATAGAAATGGAAATGTTATAGCAAAATACTGGTTTAGTCTTTATGTGAGACATCATGAATCGTGTCCCATATGCTTCGGATATAGGATCGATTACATGTGCTATATTCATCCTTTCTAAAAATTTCCAAATGCCTAGGGCATTCAGAAGGGAAAAAGGTTTAGAACTGGATATGACTAAAAGGATTAAACAATTGTTGAGGAAAATCTAAGGTTTACCAAAGATTGGTTTCTCAAGGACAATTGGAAGTATAGTGATAATTCTGGAAGGACCATATTGACATAATCTGTAAGGAGGCAACTCTTATTCAGAAGTGATAGTCAAAATGAATATGGAAATGTTTCAATGTCAGAAATTTCAATCTGTGTAAGATTAAGGAAACTTAATGCAAGAAGGATGTTTCCAAGGAATTGATCTCCTTTGGAATACTCTGTAATGATTGTTGCCAAGTCTTTCTGAATTTGTGCATAATCATTACAAGAGGATCAATGCATATAAGTTTAGAATCTAACTGATTTCAGCAAATGACATGAATTTGGAATTCTTGTATTTACAGTAAGGATTTGCGAGTGTGAAAAGAGAATCATTGAAGTTATGTTCAATTGATCTAGTTCACAAAGTAAAGATCATTGACAAACATAGTATGCATACTTGGTGTGTGGCATGACTAGTGTTTAGAAAAACATAGTGTACATGCTTAGAGCATGGGACAACTATTGTTTTAAATTCAAGAATAAAGTTGATAGCTGAAACAGTATACAATGAATAATGTGTAATCATATGGTGATAAATAAAAGGTGTTTTATTTATGTTCATAGGTTTTGATACCATATTGGATTCAATTATTATTGTGTTTCACTTTGCATGTTTTGACTTCCCGAATAAACTAGGTTATTCTTCCGGAATGACTAAGTTATTCAAACCATCCACAGTCGGTCATATGTTGGAAGTAGATATGAATTAAGACTGTCATGGGTTGGCTTGTAGAGGTCTAAGGTGTTGGACAAATGGCTACAACACTCATGAGTGCTCATAAGTTCTGAGTATTGGATTCAACCCGCGCTCATTGGAATCACTTCATGGATTTTATCACGAGTGATCATGAGACGATAATATCTTATATTCTTCAAACCTAGAGATATGAGTTGTTACTATGAGTTGATAGTACATTGATTGCACAAAAACGCATTGGTAACTCGATGTTATAAAACGTGTCTTTGTGTATGATTCAACAAGTAGTAGAACAAGCCATATGAGTCGAAGTTTATCCATTCCTTTTACCTTCGGGATAAAAGCGATATCTGTGGGCCCCTCGATGATTTGATGATGACAAATGGAAGTGCTCGGCTGGGCTAGGACTGATTTGATTTGTTCAATTAGTCAGTCGTCATAAATCGGAAATCGGGAAACAACTAATGGACAGAGAGAATGATTATAATCCATGTTTCAGTCCATATGATATCTAGAATGGAGGAATATATGATCCCTTATCTAATGGACAAGTCATTGACAAGATCAGAGTTCATCTACAAGGTCAGAGTTCGACAAAAGCTTTTGAGAGCTACGATTGCCAGTTGGTTCCTGAAGTCATACGCAATAATAGTTTTAGACTTATCCAAGTGGGAGATTGTTGGATTAATGTCTAAGTCCATAACTATAATTGGTAAGACTTGACCCGACCCGGCATGGTCCATTTGGGTTGCATACCATCATGCACTTGGATAGACTAAATGAGAGAAATAAGACACTTATGGTTATTAATATATTATAAGTTCTAGTATATTAATAATAAGAATAATGAGATTATTTAATTAGTATTGATCAAGAATTAATCTAGGATTAATTGAGTGATCAAAAGAAGACTAATTAAATATATGGGTTGATTGTGTAAATCATCCATACTTGTATAGTGGGCTAATGCTCCATGGATTATCTAGTTGGGCCAAAACCCATATGATGCTCCATGGATGCTCCATGGTGTATTTGAACCCATGGATCCAAGAAAAATGGAAAGTCATGACAATTAGGGTTTACCCTAATTGTATAACTATATAAGCATCTTATTCTTGAGGAAAATCGGCCACTAAAAAGACTAGTATTATTCTTGAAGAGGGCTAGCCGATTTCATGAAGTGTAGAATTCTCTCTAAGTTATTCTAAGTGTTTTGATGATTGTGAACCATTTGAGGTGTCACACTTGGGGCACTAGGCACACAAGCTTCATGAAGACAAGCACCATCAAAGAGGTATGTATTCTATCTTGTTATATTGACAGTTTTGTATGCTAGTTTAGGATAATACCTTGGATATTCATATTTGCATGTATAATAGAGAAAACATAGATCCAAGGTATTTAGGGTTGCATGTACACTTAGGAGTGTTAGAATGCTCATAACCCAACAGTTCGACCTTAGGGAAGATGACACGTGCGAATCTTGTTTACTTGGAAAGATGACTAAGTCACCCTTCACTAGCACATGTGAAAGGGTTGAGGGTTTATTGGACCTAATACATACCGATGTACGTGGACCGTTTAGATCAACCACAAAGGATGGAAACCACTTCTATGTGACTTTTACCAATGACTATAGTAGATATGGATATATCTAATTAATCAAGAAAAAGTCAGAAACATTTGAAAAGTTCAAAGAGTTCAAGAATGAAGTGGAGAATCAATTGGGCAGGAAAATCAAGATGCTTCGATCCGATCGAGGAGGAAAGTACCTACGTCTTGAATTCCACGACTATCTAAAAGAGTGTGGAATAGTTTCACAACTGACGCCACCTAGGACACCACAATTGAATGGTGTGGCCGAAAGGCGTAATCGAACCTTGTTGGACATGGTCCGCTCTATGATGAGTCGTGCTTCGCTATCTATCTCATTCTGGGGGTATGCCTTAGAGACTACCACCCATATCCTTAACCGAGTCCCTACTAAGAAGGTTTCCAAAACACCTCACGAGATGTGGACAGGGAAAGCTCCCTCGTTAGCACATATCAAGGTTTAGGGCTGTGAGGCTTTCGTAAGACGAGATACTCACAATAAACTCGAAACTCGTATTGAGCGATGTATTTTCATCGGCTACCCGCAGAAATCCTTTGGATATCTCTTCTATAGACTGAAGGACAATGTTGTCTTTGTTGCGAGGAGAGGAGTTTTCCGAGAGCGAGAACTCATAAGCCAAGGAGACAGTGGGAGGCAAATCGAGCTTGAAGAGATTCAAGAGTCGATAGATGAAGGAACCTCTACCGCTGGCCCTCAACCCAAGGAGGAAACTCCGGTTGAACCGATTGACGAGTCCTTACCTCTTAGACGCTCTGAAAGAGTTAGAGTTCAACCCCAGTTTTATGGTTTTCATATTACTACCGAAAGGGACACGTATATTAGTGATGGTACACTAATAAATCTAGAAGAACCTAATAGCTATAAGGAAGCCATGGCAGGCCCGGAGTCTGCAAAGTGGAAAGGGCAATGGACAGCAAGATCCAATCCATGTATTACAACCAATTTTGGAATTTAGTTGATTATGTGCCCGGACGTAAGAACGTTGGGTGCAAATGGATCTTCAAGAAGAAGACCGATGTGGATGGAAACGTACACATATATAAAGCACGATTGGTTGCGAAGGGTTTCACTCAAACTCCCAGAGTTGACTATGATGAAACCTTCTTGCTAGTTGCGAAGATAAAATCTATTAGAGTGATGCTAGCAATTGCCGCATTTCCTGATTATGAAATTTGGCAAATGGATGTCAAAACCTGCTTTCCTTAATGGGAAGTTGGCTGAGGATGTTTACATGGCTCAACCAGAGGGTTTTGTCGATCCGAAGCATCCAAATAGAGTGTGTAGGCTTGAGAAGTCCATTTATGGACAAAAGCAAGCGTCTCACAGATGGAATCTTTGCTTCGATGATAAAGTTAAAGAGTTTGGATTTGTACGAAGTGAAGATGAATCATGTGTATATGTCAAACCCAGTGGGAGTATAGTTAGCTTTCCCGTTTTCTATGTCGATGACATATTGTTCATAGGAAACGGCGTCCCGACACTGCAGGAGATTAAGTCTTGGCTCTAGAAGTGCTTCGCTATGAAGGACCTCGAAGAGGCTTCCTATATTCTGGGAATAAGGATAGTGAGAGAACGAAGTAAGAGACTAATAGGTCTTAGTCAGAACACTTACTTAGATAAGGTACTAAAACGTTTTAGTATGGAAAAGTCGAAGAAGGGAGAATTACTGATACAATATAATGCCAAGTTGAGTAAGACTCAAAGTCCGATTACCGAAGCCGAAATAGCAAAAATGAGCCGAGTAACATACACTTCCGCAGTTGGCTCAATCATGTATGCTATGACTTGTACTCGCCCTGATGTAGCCTTTGCTTTGAGCATGGTTAGTAGATATCAAGGGAATCCTGACAGATCCCATTGGATTGCGGTGAAAAATATACTTAAGTACCTTCGGAGGACCAAGGAATGGTTTTTAGTCCTCGGAGGGAGTGATGACTTGAAGGTGCGAGGGTATAGTGACGCCAGCTTTCAGAACGACAGGGATAACTACCGTTCGCAGTCGGGCTGGGTCATTACCTAAATGGAGGAGCAGTAACTTGGAAAAGTTCCAAACAAGAAACCGTAGTTGATTCAACGTGCGAATCAGGGTACACTGCAACGAGCGAAGCGTCGAAAGAGGCAATATGGTTGAAGAACTTCATTGGTGATCTTGGAGTTGTACCTACCATAAAGGAGGCCATGGAGATTTTCTTTGATAATGAAGGAGCGGTTTCCTTGACCAAGGAACCAAGAGATCATGATAGATCTCGACATATCGACAGAAAATATCATTTTATAAGACGTGTAGAAGAAGGACAACTCGTGGTGAAGAGGATATCATCAGAAGATAACCCAGCAGATCCGCTTACGAAGGGACTGAGCAGGGTTAAGCACTTGCAACATGCTAGGAGCATTGGGCTGAAGGATGATATTAGTATAGATTAGATAGTTTTAGAAATGTATAATAGATAAATGTAGTTAACATTTGATGATTAAATAAAAGAGTATTATTTATAAGTAAAGTTACTATCCTATGTTAATCATTTAACTATTGTTTCACTTTGCATGTTTTGACTTCCAGAATAATTGAGTTTATTAAGAATAATCGAATTATTCAAATGTCCACAATCGTTCATATGTTGGAAGTAGGTATGAATGAAGATTGTCATGAATTGGTGTGCAGATTGTCTAAATGGTATTAGACATAGCAAAAGTTTGCTGCAACGTTCATGAGTGCTTATGAACTAGTTTTGAGAATTTGAACAAACCTACGCTTGCTGGAATCACCTTATGGAATGTGACAAAAAGGGTGATCTCAAGACGATAATATCATATGGTCTTAAAACCTAGATATATGGTTTGTTATTTGTTAATTGGTTGTACATTGATAATGCGAAACCGCATTAGTAACTTGATGCTATAAAACACATTATTGTATATAGTTGGTTAATGAATAAGTAAATGCATATAAGTCGAAGTTTATCTGTTACTTTTATCCTAAGAAGGTAAAAGTGATATCTCGGCCGCTCGATGATTTGATTTGACTTATGTGCCGGGCCCGGTCAGAACTAAATTGATGTGTTCGATTTAAGTTCTATGTCAAGTAAATCTGAGATCGATAAACCAAATGCTAGACAATTGGTTCCATATAAATGTCAGCATGACCTCTATAAAGAGGACTGTACGATCCCTTATCTAAAGGACAAGATTGATTAGATCAGAGTTTGACAGCATCTTTGAGAGCTACCATTGCTAATCGGTGTATATAGTTACTAGACTTATCCAAGTGGGAGACTGTTGGAATAGTGTCTAAGGTTGCAACTATATTAAGCAAGTATTTGACCCGATTGAGCATGGTCCTTTTGGGTAGCCTTCACCATAGCAACTTGATAGGATGATTTACAATGAGAGTTGAAATATTATAAGGAATAATATTATTATTATTTGATTAATATAAGTCATAAATTAATTTGGTGACTTAAAGAGATTAATTAAATAGAAGGACTTAAACTGTCAAGTGTATGATAGTTGTACTTTAGGCTGTAATCCCTTATTGATAATATGGTGGACGATTTAGGGCTTAGGATAATCCTAAAATCCATCCAAAGGGTTATCATAAAGGGATTAGGATTGCTTTGGGCTTAAGTTATCCAATTAGGGTTTAAGGGTGAAACCCTAGGAGCCTTACAAGTATAAATAGACGCTTGGGGTCATGGAATAGACCCTTGGGGTCATGGAAATTGGCAACTTTGGTTCCTAGTGAAACCCTGGCTGATTTCTAAGTCTTTTCTCTCTCTCTCTCTCTCTCTCTCTCTCTCTCTCTCTCAAATCATCCTGTTGCTAGTTGGTGTTTGTAAGCCATTAGAGGAGTGGCAATTGTGACTCTAAAGCTCCAAGAACAAGAAGATCAAACAAGTGATTCAAGGTAAACTTATAACTCTGATTTATCTTTGTTATTATGCTAGAATAACCATTATAAGTCTTGGATTCATGCATGTTCAATTAGAGAAACCTAGATCCAAGCATTAGGGTTTTTGTATGTGCACATAGGAATGTTCATATGGTTAAAACCCATCAGCCACTACTCCCGCTTCCCTTGCACCAGCCAAAACATATGCAGGGAACCTACCCAAGTGCACCAAGTGCCCTTTCCATCATAACGGCCCCTGTCATGAATTGCATTACACTAACTGCAACTAGAAGGGCCATACTGCCCGATTTTGCAGATCTCAATCCAAACGTATTTCTCACGTCCCCGCCTCGGGAGTAAGCCAGGCCTGTTATGGCTGTGGCGAGGTAGGGCATTTCAAGAAAAACTGCCCGAAAGCTGGGAATACAGGAGGAACAGGGAAACTACTTGCTATTAGCCATAGCGAAGCAGTAGCAGACCCCCACAGTAGTCATGGGTACGTTCCTTCTCGATAACTCTTATGCTTGTATCCTATTCGATAGTGGAGCAGAAAGAAGCTTCGTAAACCAAAACTTTAAAAACTTACTGAAGCAATCCCCACAACCACTAAAAGAAACATTCATCGTAGAAATGGGTAACAGAAAGACAAAGAGTTCTAATGAGATCTACATAGGTTGTACCCTCACGCTAGATAATCGTTCATTCCCAATCGACCTCATACCAGTATCGATCAAGATTTTTGATGTCATTGTGGGCATGGACTGGTTGAGTCTCCATCGTGCTGATATCATGTGCTTCAACAAAGCAATCCGTCTAAATCTACCGAATAATGAAACTCTGTTAGTCTACGAAGACAAACCCAGTAGAAGTCTTCGCATCGTCTCGAGTATTCAAGCCTAAAAGTACTTGCGTAAAGAATATCGTGCATTCCTTGCACATGTTGTCGACACGAGCCATAGAATGAAAGATCTAAAAGGCTTCCCCGTAGTATGTGACTTCCCCAGCGTCTTTCCAGAGGAGCTACCAGGTTTACCCCCCCAACGTCAGGTTGAGTTCAGGATCGACTTAATTCAAGGAGCTATCCCAGTAGCCAAATCGCCCTATCATCTAGAACCTACTAAAATGCAAGAACTATCCGGACAAGTTAACGAGCTGCTCAGCAAGGGTTTCATAAGACCAAGTTTCTCACCCTGGGGAGCACCGGTCTTGTTCGTAAAAAAGAAGGACGGATCATTCCGTATGTGCATCGATTACAGAGAACTCAAGGGGCGAGTTACTTTTCCAAGATAGATCTTAGGTCCAGGTATCACCAATTATGAGTGCTTGAGGAGGATGTCCCGAAAACAGCCTTCTGAACTCGTTACGGACACTACGAGTTTTTGGTGATGCCGTTCAGACTGACCAACGCACCCGTAGTATTCATGGATTTAATGAATAGGGTGTGTCGTCCTTACTTGGACCAGTTCTTCATCGTCTTCATTAATGACATACTTGTCTACTCTCGAAGTAAGGAGGAGCATAGCGATCGTCTACGACAAGTCCTAGAAACTCTACGATCAGAGAGGCTATACGTGAAGTTCTCTAAGTGCGAATTATGGATCCAAAGAGTCGAATTCTTAGGGCATGTGGTTAGTGAAGAAGGGATCCACGTGGACCCATCCAAGATTAAAGCTATTGAGAAGTGGTCAGCACCGAAGATGCCTACAGAAATTCACCAATTTCTAGGCCTCGCTGGCTACTACCGCGGATTCATTCAGAACTTATCTCGGATCGCGAAACCCCTTACCACATTGACCCAGAAAGGCGTGACCTTCGACTGGGGAGAGAATTAGGAGAAGGCATTCCAAACCTTGAAATGAGCCTTATGCACCGCACCAATACTATCCCTCCCCGAAGGGACAAGATTTCATGGTATACTGCGATGCATCCAATCAGGGGCTTGGTTGCGTTTTGATGCAACGAGGTAAGGTCATCGCCTATGCCTCAAGACAGTTGAAGACACACGAGGTCAAATACACCACACACGATCTCGAATTAGGTGCGATTGTGTTCGCCCTAAAGATCTGGAGACACTACATGTACGGTACGAAGAGCACGATATACACCGACCACAAAAGCCTACAACACATATTCAACCAGATGGAGCTCAATACGAGACAACAACGATGGGTCGAGTTGCTCAATGATTACGAATGAGAAATTCGTTATCATCTTGGTAAAGCCAATGTAGTAGCAGACGCCCTAAGCCAGAAAGAACATTTTGGTTGAAGAGTAAAGTCATTAACAATGACTATCCATTCACATCTATCTGCACAGATTAAGGAAGCTCAGCTCGAAGCCTTGAAACCGGAAAATGTGGCGGGAGAATCCCTACGAGGAATGGATAAGAACTTGGAAGTCAAGGGTGACGGAGCCTTATATCTCATGGACCGAATCTGGACACCGTGACGCAGTGGTTAGAGACTTGGTCATGAAGGAAGCCCACAACACTCGATATTTCGTTCACCCAGGTTTAGATAAGATGTATCTGGAACTTAAAAAGTCATATTGGTGGCCTAACATGAAAGCAGAGATTGCTAACTTCGTGAATAAATGCCTTACTTGCACCAAGGTCAAATTCGAATACCAGAAACCATCAAGTCTATTACAATAGCCAGAATTACCTGAATGGAAGTGGGAGCGGATCACTATGGATTTCATAACCAAGCTACCCAAGACGACAGGCGGGCTTGATACCATATGGGTCATCGTCGACAAATTGACCAAATCATCGCACTTCCTGCCCATCAAGGAAATAGAAAACATGGAGAAACTCACAAGAACATACATTAGGGAGATCTTACGACTGCATGGTATCCCTATATCTATCATCTCCAATAGAGATAGTAGGTTTACCTCGAGATTTTGGCAATCACTGCAAAACGCCTTAGGGACGAGGTTGGACATTAGTACAGCCTACCATCTGCAGACCGATGGAAAAGGTGAGAGGACTATCCAAACCCTGGAAGATATTTTGCGAGCCTGTGTGATCGACTTTGGTAATGCATGGGATACCCACTTACCCCTTATCGAGTTTTCCTACAACAACAGTTATCACACGAGCATCAAGGCAGCTCCATTCGAAGCCCTCTACGGGCGTAAGTGTAGATCCCCTCTGTGCTAGGCTGAGGTGGATGACACTCAGTTAGCTAAAGGACGCGTTCCTGATAGTGCTCTCACGGGTCCGGAGATCATTTGAGAAACGACCGAGAAGATCGTGCAGATTCATGAACGATTAAAAGATGCTAGGGATTGACAGAAAAGCTACACAGACAAATGAAGAAAACCCTTGGAGTTCCAGGTGGGAGACCGAGTCCTTTTGAAGGTCTTACCCTGGAAGGGCACGATACGCTTTGGAAAGAGTGGAAATCTGAATCCAAGATACATAGGACCTTTTGAGATTCTCGCTAGAATCGGCCCCGTAGCTTACAAAATTAACCTACCCATGAACTCTGTAATATACATCCTACCTTCCATGTCTCGAACATGAAAAAGTGCCTATCCGACGAGACTCTCATAATCCCACTAGATGAGATCGAGATCAATGAGAGCCTCAACTTTTTGGAAGAACCTATGGAAATTATGGATCGGGAGGTCAAATGAACGAAACTAATCCGCATCCCAATTGTGAAGGTTCGTTAGAACGCCAAGCGAGGACCGGAATACACTTGGGAACACCAGGATCAAATGAAACTTAAATATCCCTATCTTTTTGCTTAGTTTTGTGTAATAACTTAGTTGTTGAACTCTAATTTCGGGAAGAAATTCCCTCTAACGGGGGGATGATGTGACATCCCGAAATTTTCATTTGTATAATTTCCACATCCAAACACTTCAAATATTAGTCAAAGATATTTTAATACATTTTTGGCCGGATTTAAGTCCATTTGGTGTTTTATCTTTATTATCGTAAAGCAATTAAATAATAGGAAGTGTCGTTAATAGTGAGGAGTAACAAACCAAACAACCAACACCTTAGCTAGGTGTTTTCGACCAAACATGAGGTGTTTGGGCCGTAAACACCCTTCCCAAGAACTCTTGCATATAGTGTGAGTTCACTCCCCTTGCCTTCATTTCTACACATTCCACTCAAGAACACAAGGTTTTTCTCTCAACTATCATGTATTCATCCTTCCAAATCCACCAAATGTAAGTGTTTCCTCTCTAAACTCGTTTATACAACACTAAATATAGTGTTTATACGCCATTTTCATCCATGGATTTTGATTTTTACTTAGATCTTCAAGCATCTTCAAATCACCAAGAACACACTAGTGTTTTTGGGTCTTAAAACCCTCTTACAAGCTTCATATAAGTAAATATACTCCTCCTACCTAGTTATATTCTTCGTATGCTTGAAAATTTATGGATTAAACCCCAAAAACAAGTTTTTATGGTTTGGGGATCTCCCAAAACCGTAAACACCCCCAAAGGGTGTTTTGATGCCCTAACTCCCTCTCTAGCATGACTTATGGACTAGGAACTTGTTTGAATGATCTATGAACCCAAAAACTCGAACTGGATGGAGTAACCATGAGTTTACTGCCGTAAACTCATGGGTTTACGGTAGTAAACTCCCTAAAAATGGTCCAAGGACCGTCAACTCCAAAAAGTGGGCAATTCATGCCCTAACCACTTCCTAAGCCCTTGAATCAACCCTAGAACCTTTCTTTGTGAATCATGAAGCCTTAAAGCACACAAATACACCACTCCCATGAGTTTACGGCCGTAAACTCATGAGGGATATGGTACAAAAACCATAAACACCCCTAGGTATTACCATTTGAGGAGTAAATAGCAAAGTGAGACTACATTCTTCTTAGATGCAACCCTTAACACCCCTAGCACCTGAAACAAGGTGTTTTCATGCATTATAGGGTCTTTACTTACTTAATTAGTGATTAAATGTCTAACTAGATACAATTATGTATCACTACATGTTACATAGGATCCGTGTGTGTGTTCAAGTCCTCGTTTGACACCTAGCATCCTACCCAACAATCCCATCCACTCCACTCACTACAGGTGAGTTATACCACTTAATTAAACTTTTAAATGTTTTTAAATGCTTTTATGGGGGCGGGGAATAAAAGTTGAATCCAACAAATTATAGTATCAATCGAATGTGATTTGTAACTTGCAATCAAAAAGGATTTGATACTTTTAACTACTTTACCATCAAAACTGCTTTAAATGTTTATCAAACTCATTTTTCTTGTTAAATTGTTATAAAAACTATTTCCAAACTCTTTTTAAACTTCTTTTGTTCCCATACTATATCTACACCAATATATTTATATAAGTAAGACTTGAAGGACTTAGGACTGATAGCTCGCCTTACTTCCTATTCTTGTTTGTTTGTGGACTTAGGGTATATTGTTATCTGTCTGCTGTCGTTGAATTTTTAGTTATATATTATATGTATTTGTGTTAGATATGAAAAACTTCACTCAGTTCAATACCTTTGTATATCAAAGGCATGCAACCAACATTCTATTTAACTATAATAGGTATAGTTAAGGTCTACCGCTCATTTCTACCATTACTATGACACTTACTATGGCTAGTACTATTATAAGTCTCTACATATTAAATGATATATAAGGAGAATACTATATACTATACAAGAGAAGACTCAATACACTATACTAAAAGGTATATTATACTATAATACAAGAGAATACACTAAAACAGAATGTGACACACTATTCCTCTATACGACACTCTATTGTACCTTTACTGTGTAACTAGAGTCTCCTAGAGGGAGAGCGGGCATTATTTATAGATCTATACGGGACAAACACTCCCACATCCCGACTGCTAGCTACAGTTTGAGTCGACTAGGCACAGGGATAACAAAATGTAACCACACTACATGTGACCTGGAGGGTCATCATCCACTCAATCGTCTATCAGCATGGTTACATAAGGTTTCACATCCGTACCTCTAATTAATAAATATAGAATTGAAGGTAAAACCGACTCCCCGAGGTGTATTGTACACTTATCACTACTTGGAGTCTGCACTTCTATTGCATACAACCGGTAGGAAAAATTGCTGGGATAAAACATTATTATCCATTTACTTTACATGAATGAAATCTAAAACTATATTTTTATAGCTGATAGTCTCATTGGGAAAACTTTTACACACTCAAAAGATCAAACTTACAAATAACCATTTCTTGGTAGAAGACTACTTTTACTTGAAAATATAGGATTTTTTGGGGTTTCACACTATTTTCAAACTTTGATAACAACTTTTATATTACATGATTGTAAACACTTTTATACAAGCAAAGACACTAAATACTTATGAACTCACCAGCTTAATGCTGATACGCGTTTTCAAAATAACTTGTATTCTCAGGTCATCAGTAGACAGGTACAGATGCAGCTTTTGAGAGGACGGAGCACATACAAGACTCCTCTTTATTTTGATTATACTTTTTGGTGTCTAACAAACTGTACATAACATGCTTGTATTTGATTTACTATATTAATGCAATGGATGTTGTTGCTTGTTGTGACTATTATGCATTGTTATGATACTATCCTCCACCCCAGAACGTATTTTGTCGTTCTCAATTTTGGGGTGTGACATGCTTGGACCTCATTCAAACTGAACTTACTCTTCATCCCACAATGAAGCCATAATCCAATTATAATTCATGATTATATATATTTATACATAATTCAGAATCTTATGTAGCTCTTTACATGAAGATTTTATTCTAAACTAATTATCTCATAGACATTATCCTAGTTCTTCTAAAGTACTCTTAGAATGTTCTTTTAGTCATTTAGTGACTTAACCATGTATATTATTATGTGCTCATAGCATGATCGTATAACGGGTCTTATGCTTAATATGGCATAATTGATGTATTCATTTTCCAAGCAAATCGAATATAACTTATTTTATAGCTAGTTCAAACCTATGAGCTAGGTTCTTTTGAGGCTGGCTCAAAGCTTAGTGCCACGTAACAATGTCAAGATTCCTCCAAAGGAATTTTATATCTTCATCTCTTTCAAGATATTATCAATACATGCATAAATATATGAAACCTTTTAACATTAATTTTGTTTATCTTTATAGATTTTGCATTCCAAATATTGTATCTTATTCTCCTTGAGTCTTTCATTTTAGAAACACATTACATGTTAAGGTTAAAAGACTTGTCATGGTCATAATGTAATTTCTTATGATGGCTCCTTTATACAAAATTAGGAATGTCACTATGCTCCCACTAGTTCTTAATAACACACATGTTCTATTCATTTTTATATAAAAGCATACCTTGTGTTTTCATATTAAAATGAGGATTACAACATTGAGATGCTTGCTTTATATCTCCAAGTGGATCTCAAGCTTTACACATTTTGTTAGGATAACATGGATTAACTAAACCTCCAAGCAAATCTATATAAATATCTTCTAGTAGATGTTTATTAAGAAAATCAGTCTTTCTTAAAATCTATTTGCTATATCCTATAGTAAGAATATGAGTTTATAGTAAATAATATCCTTGTTGATCTAATCATATGTACTTATGAAAAAGTTTGATAATAGTCAATATCATGAGTATGAGAAAAAACTTTTATAACAAGTCTGCTTTAAATGTGTTTATTTATCCATGTAATGTGTTCTTTCTAGAAGAATAACTTACTCTTTCTAACCTTGCTAAAGAGGGAAAGTTTAATCAAGACCATACTTGATTAACATACACAAATTACATCTCATGTTCAATACTCTAAATCACTAATCAAATTCGAGATCTGACATGGCATCTTGGTATTTGATGGATTTTCCAGAAACCATCAATAAAAGTTCATCAATGATAAATTCCACATTTCTTAAGCCATGAATGATTTCTACCACTAATTCGAATAATTTGTATTTATTAAAAGCTATTATTCAAGTTTAACACTCCTTAAACCTAGTGCCAATTGTAACTAGATTAGATTATTGTTCTTGAACTGCTTCATGTCACACACCCGGCCACCGACGAAAACACTGAGGTGCTCAACGTAAATCAGTAATCATAGTTATTGAACATACATTGAACAATACAAATATAATCCTCTATTACTAACAAAATAGAAATTACATTAAAAATAACAATTGCTAAATCACGACACATGCCTAACAACTGACATTTAAAAAGGTGTAGTAAAACCATGGAAAGTCTTCTATGCAAATCCTTCCAACCTGCTAATAAACCTGAGAATAAATGCAATACAACACGTCAAAAAAAACTGTTGATGAATTCTATAGGTTTTGACACAAGTATTTTTATAACCAAAAGTGTTTTATAAAATTTGTCTAGTGACCCAACTTTTATAAATACGTACTTCTCTATCAAAAGTATGAAGATAAATGAGTCATGAAAGTGTAATTGGACTCATTTATAAGTATCATTCGTTTAAATCCAAAAATACAAGTTTGGTAAAATACACATAAGTAAAAAAAAACTTATATCAAACCTTACGGTTCCCATGACCAAAATACACTTTGTATAAGGAATTTAACTACTACTTTATATAAAGTAAAGTCATCTCATCATTTTTGAAATCATAAAATGTCAAATTTTACTCCTGAAACCTTGTACACGCATTCATCTAGTTTGTATGTAAAATTCAAAAGTTTCAAATTTATAAACTTTGTAAAATTGTGTAGTAGTATTAATTGAGTGTTATCTTACTTAACATGGGAACCGACACTTAGCTAGAGGGGCGAACTCCTCCCAAATAACTATGGTGTTTTCATATAAAATGCAATGGATTTATATAAATAATTTCTTATTTGTAAGTTATTAAACCTTAATTAATCATGTCATGATATTAACTAAGTGTTATATGACTTAATTTTTGGTATTGACACTTATCAATTGAGTCCCCAACTATCACACTACATAAAGTCTAGATCAACTAGTACAGGTGAATAAAAATCTCGTATAATCCCGATATCGAT
Organism: Lactuca saligna; assembly: GCF_052625555.1. Classification (NCBI taxonomy): domain Eukaryota; kingdom Viridiplantae; phylum Streptophyta; class Magnoliopsida; order Asterales; family Asteraceae; genus Lactuca; species Lactuca saligna. The sequence continues at coordinate 52,443,277 of NC_136422.1, read as the reverse complement.
TCTATACGGTAACAAGACAAATATGGGATCATAGAACTCATAACCGAACTATGACAATGCAACAACATATAAAAGGCATGCTAAAAGTTCCACAACACTAATATGGATGTGCTAAAAGTTCCACATCAATGATTTATGAACATCGTAGAATAAATAGTGTCAAAACGTCAACCCAAACTCGTCTGATCAGGAGATGGTTGTAGCTAAAAACATGTGGACGAGATGTCAACCCGTATAGATCGGTGTCGTTGATGTATACCTGATGTTCCACATTCCATACAAATTAATGGTTATAATGAAGAGGACCAGAGATTAAGACAAACAATCTTAGTATGGTTACAAACATAGCCCAAGTAGCATAGGAAATGATCCTAACTTATAAAACTTTTAAAAACAAAAGTACATCATATAGAACGCCTTGTGGGTTCGATCGATCCTAACAATATATCTAGGCATCCTAATCCTAAACTTTTCGATACAAGAACTTGAATACTTATAATTCTTTGATGTTTAGGAATGATTTTGATTTAAGTCTTTTAGTATTTGGGATTCGTAAGGCTTAAAGGATTTCCAAATTTCTATTGTCTGTTATGATGAAATTTGGGTAGCGTAACGACTGCTTATACAATATTTTCCAAGTTTCAACCAAACTTAAACCAATAATTCCCATAATAGAAATTACATTAATAAAAACTATCGCTAATGTAACATCCCAACATTCAAGGCAAAAAAATTCATTTTTAAATAAGTTATTATGAAACCAAGAGTATAAGAAAGCATCCATACTATCATGTCATGTCAAAACCAAAGTAGAAATAGCCAAAACATGTTATCATAAAAAATATTAAAGTGTAATCCCAAAGATCTCATGTGCCGAAAACCATAATGTGATGCACTGCGATCGAGCCCACTCCTTTTCCTTTGAAAACGAAGTACCTAAACCCAAAACTGAAAACTGTAAGCATGAAGCTTAGTGAGATCCCCCATCATACCACATACGTACTTCCAGGCAATTCTGGGGTGCCTGACCTACCCATGTCAAGCCATTCTGGGGTGCTGACCTACCCATGTCAAGCCATTCTAGGGTGCTGACCTACCCATGTCAAACCATTCTAGGGTGCCGACTACCCTCCAGTCCATTTCAACCGGCAACGAGGACTATTTCACCCCTACCTCTATCATATAATAACAAATATAATCATACAGTTAGACATATCTGGGGTACTGACCTACCCTTCGATCCTAACGACCTGGTCGGGGAAAAGCTATTCCCTGCTACTACCACTAACACACATAGCATATCACGTAAGCATATCACTTAAGCATATCTCATAAGCTTATCTCATAAGCATATTACATAAGCATACCAAGATAATTATCACAAAGACAATTATCTACCAATTCATCTTGTTGGTGGGCCGGCATTGTAGCCTTAGACCCACTCATACTGGAAGGTAACTCACTTTACATTGCTGAAGTCCCGTAGACATATCCCCCAATTTTTGGATGACAGATTCCCAATCTGTCAGCATCAAAACATCACCAAATTAATAATTGGGTTCCAACACATAATCATAAATACATACTTGGGGCTAAATACTATTTTACCCCTAACTTAGGTTTATTCAAGACTAAGGCCCAATCCAAAGGCCCAAAGTCCATTATGAGTCAAAGCCCAACATATGGCCCAATTTTCTAAATTGGGCCCAAACCTTTACAAGGTCCATCCATTTAGTCCAGCCCATGTAACGCCCGGTTTCCCAGGTACATTAATTAATATTATAATTTGAATTGTGTTGAGTTGACTCGATGAGTTGGTGCTTAGACTCGTCGAGTCAGGTCGCGAATGGGTAACATGGAAAATGATTAGACTCGACGAGTCAGGGGGATTCACTCACCGATTCAGAGCTAACGAAAGAAACCCTAATTTCTCGGGCTTGGGACCTATTTAAGGACCCTTATAGCCACCATTTGTGGCTACCAGACCCTCGAGAGAAACCCTAAGAGTGCTTGAGAATTTTTGAGAGGAAAGAAGCCCTTATTTGATCTTTGTGGTTTGGTTTTGCAAGAATAAGGTGGTTGCATATCTGTGGATCTCAAGCAAAGAACATCATCCTTGAGGTAGCATATCGATCCTTTTTCTGTTTTGTTGAAGAATCCATGGATCTAGGGTTTTCTATACCCTTTATTGGGATGATTGTTGGATATATGGTCCCTTATCATGTTTGGACTTCGGATCTAGACCGATTGTGGTCCAGAGAGCTTTATCCATCTTGCTTTATGATGAGTTATGAAAGAAATGGGCTTAGGATGTTGTATTTGGGACAAATGCTTCAAGTAGAGTTATTTGGTCGATGCATGAGATCAAGTTTGAACCTATATGTGTTTATTGAGCTTGGGAAGGTCAGATCTATTGATTAGAGGAACAGATCTGACCTCAGAAGGCCATTTGAGTTTGAGCATGGAATGAACTCGTCGGGTCCATGAGCAGACTCTACGAGTCGGACTGGGTTGTCCTATGACTCACACGGTTGATGACTCGCCGAGTTGGGAGAGTGACTCAGTGAGTTAGAGGGGGGTTTTAGGGACTTGAGTTCACGTCTGAACTCACCGAGTCAGTACCTGACTCGACGAGATAGGTCAAAGGGGTAGCCATTGACCAACATTGACCAGAGGTGACTTGTGTTGACTCAAGGGCATTAGTCAAATTAAGTCAGGAAGGTATTACTTAGAGATGTATTTATGCTATAGGAGGAAGCTAGGTCGGAGGCTTGAGCGTGAGTGATTATATGACATCTTTGAGGTGAGTCTTCTCACTATGCCTTACCCGATGGGGTGATTATGTGTGGCCGGAAGGTCTTATGTGTATGATGAAAAATGTGATGTATGTTGTATATGTTATATGTTATGATATGAGTATGATGATATGGACCTCAAGGTCAATAGAGTTATGGGATGAAAATCCCCTGAGACACCTGGATCGAAAGACCCTATATAGCTATGGCCTGGAAAGGCGTATGTGATGTACGTGGTATTTTGGGGAACTCACTAAGCATTATTGCTTACCTTTTGCGTGTTATGTGTTTCAGGTACCAGTGATGATCGCAGGAAGGCGCCGGCATGATCACTACACACTTATGGTGTAGATGTTTTGAGATTCTGGGGATTTTGATTTGCACTTATGTTATGTAAAAACAATTGATACATGTTTTTTTTGAGAATTTTGATTGGAGTATTTTTATTAAATTAAAATGAAAAATTGTTTTGAAATTTCACGATGTTTCAAGTTGGTATCAGAGCCTTGGTTTGAGGGATTCGGATTCACCTTCGGGTGTATTTGAAATCAAACTGAGGATTTAAGAAACATTTTCATAAAAGAAACAATTTTTTCCAAAAAGTAAAAGAATTTGAGGAAAGCAGAAAGAAGCAGTGTGTATGATCAGCTAGCGCTCGAACGATGATTTCCCAAAACACCCTTACATTACGTGTTATGAAATATGATATGATATGTTATGCATGCTAGAGTATGCTAGGTATTCATGTTAGGACTAGAGTGGCCTGATTTGTGATGCCTTAGCCTACGAGATTTTTGCTACTAAGAGATGCTTGAGAGCGAGTAGGTAGAAGTGAGGAGTCTATGAGGGGATTACCGAAGGGTAGCCTATGCTAGCGATATGTAGAGTATTTGTGAGCTGGGATCCTAGAAGGAGGACTTAGGTGAATGTTGATATGGTATGGGCGGTAGTATTGGGCCCGTACTGCCGAAGACACCGGATCAGTGCGCAGTCCAAGTAAGAATTCTTAGGGTACTAGGGAGCAAGTAGGGTTAAGTTATCGAGTGCAAGTATGCTCGAGCGAGTCTCTGATATTTTATGTTGTATTTCAGAGGCATCATGGTTGGGACACGCTACAAACCAGGGACTAGCGAGGGGGTGTGAGCGATGAGGAGCTCCGCCAGATGATTCATGATGAAGTGGCTACAGCCATCCGAGCTGAGATACCATAGATGTTCAGGTCTATCAAGACCACGCTGATTGAGACTTTTGATGAGCGGTACGCCGCTCTTACTGACGCTATTGTTACCGCAGCCACCACAACCGTCGTTGCTCAGGCCACAGGGGGGTGACTTGTTATTGTATCGGGAGTTCAGCAACACAAAGAAACCAGAGTTTGATGGGATGCAGGATTCAATTGCTGCAATAATATGGATATCTGATATCGAGGGATGCTTCTACACCTGTTCGTGTCCTGAGCATCTGAGGGTTCGGTTTGCACTGAACCAGCTTCGCTTGGGAGCGAAGGACTGGTGGAAATTTGTGACGGCACATCTTACTTCTGTGGAGATCTCAGTTGTGACTTGGGAGAGGTTCACCACTATGTTCAGAGACGAGTACGTTCCCCTGGAGGAAAGGGAACGGTTGGCCCATGAGTTCTTGACCCTCAAGGAGGGTACTGAGTCAGTTACTGTGATCACCAGGAAGTTTCATAAGAGGGCAATGTTCTACCCTGAGCACGTGTCGTCTGAGTAGGCACGCCTGAGCCGGTACTTGAGCATTCCAAGGAGGGACATTTGGGATTTCGTATTGAAGTCGACATACCGGACATTTTCTGAGCTTCAGGCAAATGCCTGGAAGAGGGAGATTGAGTTGGAGACTTAGGCTAGGGAGGAGGCCGAGTCTCAGGGGTTGGATAGGCGGTCGACACAGTCTTAGCCGATAGCCAAGCGGGCAAATCCCACAATTCGAGATCTGGAGGCTAGAAGGGCCGCACTTACGGAAAGTGCGGCAAGGGACACGATGGAGTTTGTCGATATGGTGCTTGCTACAAATGTGATAAGGAGGGGTATATATCCAAGGACTGCCCCAAGGGATTCATGGTTTTCTTTCATTGCAACCAGACAGGCAATCGGAAGGCCGAGTGTTCGCGACTGCGGGGGACAACACAGGGAGCATAGCAGGGATCTGCCCATGCCGCCGTGCGCGCTACTGAGGTTCGGCCAGTGAAGGCCGAGGCACCGAAGGCTCACGGGAGAGCCTTCCAGTTGACAGCGGAGGAGGTCCGCGCAGCACCCGACGTCGTGGCTAGTATGTATTTTGTTATTATTTGTTTATGAGGAGATCTTTTGTTTATATTATGATATGCGTAGGTGCTTTCCTTGTGAATTTTGTACCTGCTTTGGTGTTGTTTGACTCGGGTGCGATTCGGTCATTTGTTTCATTAGCGTTCAGTAGACACATCAGTATCCAACGAGAGGCGATGAGTCGACCTCTTCGAATTTCTATATCTAACGAGCGAGCAGTGTATGCCACAAACATGATTCGAGGGTGTGTGCTTGAGATTTTCGGCATTGGGTTTCCGATAGATCTGGTCCTGATTATGATGGGGGACGTATGTGTCATCGTAGGCATGGATTGGTTGAGCCGATTTGGGGCTGTGATAGACTGCGAGAAGCAATTGGTGACGATTCGAGATCCTAGTGGGGGAATGCTGACATTCTATGGCGAGGGAACTCAAAGTGGGTCAACGTTCTGTTCGGCTGCAGAGTGAGGTAGAGTTTGCAGCAGGGCTGCAAGTCGTTCATAGCTTATGTGATGGATACGAGGATTGATTCGGAGAGACCGAGATCAGTTGGTGAGGTTCCGATAGTGTGCGAGTTCCCAGACCTTTTCCCCAAGGAATTTCCAGGTGTGCCTCCTGACAGGTAGGTAGAGTTCTGTATCGATTTGGTTTCGAGGGCAGCACCTATCGCCAATGCGCCCTATCTCCTTGCGCCTACAGAGATGCAGGAGTTATCCTCGCAGCTTCAGGAGCTGTTTAGGAAGGTGTTTATTCAGCCGAGTAGCTCGCCGTGGGGAGCGCCGATCCTTTTTGTCAAGAAAAAGGATGGTTCACACCGGATGTGCATTGACTATCGGGAGTTGAACAAGTTAATGGTCAAGAACCGTTATCATTTGCCGAGGATTGATGATTTGTTCGATCCGCTTCAAGGGGTATATTGGTTTACCAAGACAGACTTGAGGTCAGATATCACCAGATGAGGGTGCGTGATGAGGATGTCCAGAAGATAGCATTCAGGACTCGATATAGGCACTATGCGTTTGTGGTGAAGCCTTTTGGGCTCACCAATGCACCAGCAGCGTTCATGGATCTCATGAACAGAGTATGTCGGCCGATGTTGGATCGATCGGTGATCGTGTTTATTGATGATATTCTAGTGTATTCTAGACCCCAAGAGCAACATGAGGAGCATTTGAGGGAGATCCTCGGGGTAATGAGGTCGGAGATGCTTTATGCCAAATTCTCCAAGTGTGATTTTTGGTTACGAGAGGTCCAATTCTTGGGGCATCTTGTTAATCAAAATGGGATATTGGTCGACCCAGCCAAGATTAAGGCGGTGATGAGTTAGGAAGTGCCGAAGTCCGCCACGGAGATCAGGAGTTTTCTAGGGTTGGCCAGTTATTATCGGAGATTCATTCAGGATTTCTCCAAGATTGCAGTGCTACTCACTAGGTTGACCTGGAAGAGTGTTGCTTTTTCATGGGGTCCAGAGCAGCAGACCTCATTTGAGACTCTTCACCGGAAGTTGTGTGAAGCCCCGGTGTTGTCCCTTCCAAAGGGAGTTGAGGATTTTGTGGTATACTGCAATGCATCGATATCAGGGTTGGGTGCAGTACTTATGCAGAGGGGGAATTTGATAGCATATGCATCGAGGCAGCTGAAGCCTCGTTAGGTGAGGTATCCCACTCACGATCTGGAGTTGGGAGTGGTATTGTTCTCCCTCAAGATCTGGCACCACTATTTGTAAGGGGTTCGGTGTACCATTTACACGGACCACAAGAGTTTGAATTATTTGATAGATCAGCCCAACCTGAATATGCGGCTAAGGAGATTGCTGGACGTGGTGAAGGATTATGATTGTGAGATCCTGTACCACCCCGGCAAGGTGAATACGGTAGCCGATGCCCTGATTCGGAGGGCAGAGAGTGTTCCAATACGAGTTATGTGTAAGAGAATGACCGTGATGACTCAGGTGTTAGATAGCTTTCGTGAGGCTCAGGTAGAGGCTGTGAGACCGGAGAACTGCAAGAAGGAGTGAGTGTTTGGTCATGTATCTGAGTTTGTGACTGATAGCCGAGGGCTTATGACTTTTCATGGTTGGATTTGGGTGCCGTTTATTGGCGGGGCACACAGTGTTTTGATGGAGGATGCACATAGATCGAGATTCTCGATCCATCCCGGGGCCACTAAAATGTATTTGGATCTGAAGAGAGACTATTGGTGGCCTTGTATATATATATATATATATATATATATATATATATATATATATATATATATATATATATATAGAGAGAGAGAGAGAGAGAGAGATGTTGCATGGGTTATAGAGAGGTGCTTGACCTATCGTCAGGTTAAGGCCGAGCACCAGCATCCGCATGGTAGGTTGCAGCCACTTGAGGTTCCCTAGTAGAAGTGGCAACAGATTTCTATGGATTTCATCACCAAACGGCCAAGGACCCCAAGGGGTGTCGATGCAATTTGGGTGATTGTGGATCGATTGACGAAAGTGCTCACTTCCTTGCTATCAGTGAGAGTTCTTCCGTAGAGAAGTTGGCAGAAATATATGTGAAGGAGGTGGTGTCTCAGCATGGTGTGCCGATTTTTATTGTGTCAGATCAAGATATACGTTTTACTTCCAGGTTCTGGAAGAAGTTTCATCAGGGGTTCGGTACGAGATTGCATTTCAGCACTGCTTATCACCCCAAACCGATGGTTAGAGTGAGCAGACTATCCAGACACTCGAGGACATGCTTCGGGCATGTGTATTAGACTTCGGAGGATGTTGGGACACGTATTTTCCTTAAGCTGAGTTTTCCTATAACAACAGCCACCATTCGAGCATCGGTATGCCTCCCTTCGAACTATTGTATGGAAGGAGGTGTCAGACTCCCATTTGTTGGGGGAGAGGTAGGGCAGCGTGTGATTGGTAGTACGGAGATACTACACCAGACGACTGAGCAGATTCAGCAGGTCAGGCATAGGTTGCTGATGTCTCAAAGTCACCAGAAGAGCTACGCGGATAGGCGTCACTCAGAGCTCGCGTTTTAGGTTGGTGATTTCGTTCTCCTGAAGGTATCACCTTGGAAAGGTGTGATTCGATTCAGAAAGAGAGCCAAGTTAGGGCCTCGATATATCGGTCCATTCAGGGTGATAGCTAGAGTGGGCAGTGTAGCATATCATTTGGAGCTACCTGCCGAGCTGAGTCAGATTCATGATACCTTGCATGTGTCTCAGTTGAGGAAGTGTATTGCCAATGAGTCAGCTATGGTTCCATTAGAGGACATTCAGGTGAACGCGAGCCTGAACTATGTTGAGAGGCCAATCGCGATCCGAGATAGGAGGATCAAGGTTCTGAGGAACAAGGAGGTGTCCCTGGTTCAGGTACAGTGGCAACATCGGAATGGGTCCGAGTTGACTTGGGAGCCGGAGTTAGAGATGCGAGAGCAGTATCCAGAATTGTTTGCAGAGCGAGACTTCAAGGGCGAAGTCTAATTCTAGTGGGGGAGAATTGTAACACTTGGTTTCCCAGGTACATTAATTAATATTATAATTTGAATTATGTTGAGGTGACTCGACGAGTTAGTGCTTAGAATCATCAAGTCAGGTCGTGAATGGGTGACGTGGAAAATGATTAGACTCGATGAGTCAGGGAGATGCACTCAGTGAATCAGAGCTGGCGAACAAAACCCTAATTTCTCAGGTTTGGGACCTATTTACGGACCCTTATAGCTACCATTTGCGGCTACCAGACCCTTCAGAGAAACCATACGAGTGCTTGAGTGTTTGTGAGATGAAAGAAGCCGTTATTTGATCTTTGTGGGTTGCTTTTGCAAGAAGAAGGTGGTTCCAGCATAGAGGAGGCCAAGAAGGTTGCATATATGTGGATCTCAAGCAAAGAACATCATCCTTAAGGTAGCATATCAATCCTTTTTCTGTTTTTTTGAAGAATCCATGGATCTAGTGTTTTCTATACCCTTTATTGGGATGATTGTTGGATATATGGTCCCTTATCGTGTTTGGACTTCGGATCGGGACCCATAGTGGTCCAGAGAGCTTTATCCATCTTGCTTTATGATGAGTTATGGAAGAAATGGGTATAGATTTTGTATTTGGGGGCAAATGCTTCAAGTAGAGTTATTTGGTCGATGCATGAGTATCAAGTTTGAACCTTTACGTGTTTATTGAGCTTGGGAAGGTCAGATCTATGGATTAGAGGAACAGATCTGGCCTCAGAAGGCCATTTGAGTTTGAGCATGGAATGAACTCGTCGGGTCCATGAGCAGACTCTACGAGTCGGACTGGGTTGTCCTATGACTCACACGGTTGATGACTCGCCGAGTTGGGAGAGTGACTCAGTGAGTTAGAGGGGGGTTTAAGGGACTTGAGTTCACGTCTGAACTCACCGAGTCAGTACCTGACTCGATGAGATAGGTCAAAGGGGTAGCCATTGACCAACATTGACCAGAGGTGACTTGTGTTGACTCAAGGGCATTAGTCAAATTAAGTCAGGAAGGTATTACTTAGAGATTTATTTATGCTATAAGAGGAAGCTAGGTCAGAGGATTGAGCATGAGTGATTATCCGACATCTTCGAGGTGAGTCTTCTCACTATGCCTTACCCGATGGGGTGATTATGTGTGACCGGAAGGTCTTATGTGTATGATGAAAAATGTGATGTATGTTATATGTTATGATATGAGTATGATGATATGGACCGGATGGTCAACATAGTTATGGGATGGAAATCCCCTGAGACACCTGGATCGGAAGATCCCATAGAGCTATGGCTTGGAAAGGTGTATGTGTTGTACGTGGTATTTTGGGGAACTCACTAAGCATTATTGCTTACCGTTTGTGTGTTATGTGTTTCAAGTCCAGTGATGATCGCAGGAAGGCGCCGACTTGATCAGTACACACTTATGGTGGAGATGTTTTGAGATTCTAGGGATTTTGATTTGCACTTATGCTATGTAAAAACAATTGATACATGTTTTTTTAAGAATTGTGATTGGAGTACTTTTATTACATTAAAATGATTTTTTTTTTTGAAATTTCAGGGTGTTACAGTCCAACATTCAACATTCTAATGGACCAATATCACCTAATCATAAAGGCCCAAACTATGACCCAATTTTCCATATCGGTCCCAAACCGTCATATGGGTCTTACCTTAAGCCCATCAACATATTCTAGTCCATAAGATTATTATTGGATCGCCCATTAATAATTCAATTACCAAAGCCCAATGGAAAGGCCTTACTTAAGGCCCATTTGAAATTTTGGCCCATTAATAAAATGACGATTAGGGTTAAATGTTTCTCACTTAACCTATTAAGGACTTAACCCTCTAAGGACTTAATCCACTAAGGATTTAATCCATTAAGTCCAATGTTGCTTAGATTAATTTCTGCAAATGATTATTATTTAATATTTCAAGTTATTAAATAATTCCTGTGTGTATCCCGATAAATTCTCAAAATTAGGGTTTTATTGGGATCAGGGTTTTCCAACCCAAATACTAGCCCATTTATCAATTTGTTGGGCCTTTAGGTCAATAGGGCATTATTGGACCTATTAGACCCACTAGAATATCATTAATCCCATTAGTCACATGTTTGTGATGGGTTTCGAGCAATACATAATTCTTATGGTGTACATGCAGACCCTAATAGCTTTTGGATCTAGTTTGTTTAATGAACATGCAATTGAAAATCCAAAGCCATAAACCCTATATCTAATAAACTATAACTGAAATTAGGATTTAGATCTTACCTTTGATTGTTATATAGCAATAACAATCAATCCTTGGCTTCAGAAAGCTCAGTGCCTCAAGTGTTGCACCTCTAATGGAGTCACAAACACCACTAAGCAACTTGGATGAAGAGGGAGGATAGAGGAAACACCAAAAACTTCTAGAAACCCTGGAGAAACTCTTAGCCACGTTTTTGGGGTATAAGGGTTCCTTATATAGGTAGGCAATTAGGGTTATCTAACAAGGAAACCCTAATTTGACTGCTTAAGCCCTAAGCACCCCAAGGATCCCTTCTAGAATATGCCTTGGACGAAAATCGTATGGGCTTCCCATAGATTTCGGCCAACCTATATTCCAAGGTGATCCGTTGCCCAATTGCAATTATCTTATAATTACAATTCCAGTCCCCTAAGTTTAATTAATCTCTTTTAGCCACAAAATTAATTCTTAATTAATGCTTGGCTAATATTAATTAAACAATATGATTTCTCCTTTAATATATTATTCTTATAATATATTAATAAATCATAATTAAACCTTTCTCTCCTTAATTCATCCGACATATTGCTATGGTGAAGGCAACCCAAAAGGACCATGCTCATAATCGGGTCAAGTACATACCAAAATAGTTACGGACTTAGACAGTAATCCAACAGTCTCCCACGTGGATAAGTCTAATAACTATTTTCCTTATGACTTCAGAACCTGATCAGCAATTGTAGCTTTCATAAGCCACTGTCAACTCTGATCTTATCAAATACACATTTCCTTTGGATAAGGGATCATATATTCCTCCATTCACAAGATATCGTATAGAAACAAGACGTGAATTTCAATCATTCTCTCTATATTGTTTCCTGAATTCCGATCTATGACGACTGACAACAGACTACAATTGAACACATCAACTTAGTCTCGGCTTGGCCAAGCGCTTAGGTGTCATCACTAAATCATCGAGGGGCCCACATATATCACTTTTATCCTACTATGGGTAAAAGGAATGGATAAACTTTGACTCAAATGCTCGCTTGTACTCACTCATCGAGTCACACACAACAATAAGTTTTATAACACCAAGTTACCGGTGCATTTACTTATCATCAATGTGCAACCGACCAGCAAATAACAACTCACACATCTCGGTTTCAAGAATATACAATATTATAGACTCACAGTCACTCGTGATGAAATCTATGAAGTGATTCTTATGAGCATGGGTTTAATCCAATACTCTAATCTTATTAAAGTACTCATGAACTCTGCATTAAACTTTTGCTATGTCTAAACTCTTTAAACAATATACAGACTCTTCATGACAGTCTTCCTTCATACCTACTTCCAACGTATGACCGACTTTGGAGGTTTGAATAACCCATTTATTCTGGAAGTCAAAACATGCAAACTGAAACACAACAATAATACTTAATCCTATATGGCCCCAAACTTATGGGAGTAAATAAAACACTTTTGTTTAACAGCATATTGATTACTCATTATTCATCATTTACTGTTTCAGAAAATCAACTTATTAGTCAAATTACAACAGTAGTTGTCCCATGCACAAAGCATGCACACTATGTTTCCTATGGTCCTTTTTGAAATAGATCAATTGAAAAACTTTTCCAATGATGCTCATTTCACAATTCCCAATCCTTATCATTAGTGTTAGAACACAAGGTTCTTGCCACTACTAGAATATGCTAGATTCTAACATTTTATGCAACGATCCTTTCTCAAAATCATAGCACAAAAGTCACCAAGACTTGGCCAATGAAATTACAAAGTACTCTATCGGAAATTGTTACATGAAAATTCCATAGACGTGAGGTCTCACATTCAAAGTACATTCCTTTGAACATCCTTCTTGCATAAAATTTTCTAATCTAGACATAGACTCTCAATATCTAACTCCCAATATAGAAACATTTCCATATTTGCCATATGACAACTCATTCTTAATAGAATCTTATCTATTCATAATAATGTCGATATGGTCCATCCAATACCATACTTCCAACTACTCACAAGGGACCAATCCTCAGCGAACTTTGGATCTTCCTTTGATAGTTGTTTAATTATTTTAGTCAAAACCGATTCTAGTCCTTTTTCACTCTTAATGCGCTAGACATCTGGAAAATTTTAGAATGGTCGAATATTATAGCATTTGCAATGGATCCTATACCCGAAGCGTATGGGACACCGTGCATAATGTCTTACATAAAGATATGATACTTTATCAATCTTCTGCCATAATATTTTGTGTGTCACGTTGTCACAATTCGAACTATACAGAGGGATGACGTAATCATAATCGAAATTTAAGAACACACTATGTATCCTTTGACTAAATTTATTAAAATTTCTCAATCTAAGCTTTAGATTTTGAAACGAAGTATAATATTCCCTCCCTTAATTATAGAAAAAGCGACTTTTCAACCCATGCAACTTTGCAAATTGAATCTTTTTTTTCTATAATTAATATTGCTAACTTGAAATACTTACCATAATACTCATGCTCCCATTAACATGATGATTATTTCCTTATTGGCATAACACTTATGCTCCCACTAGCTTTGACATGTATTCAGAAAACAATGGAACTTCCAGAAGACAATGCTTATTGAATTCCTTAAGTTCATATTTCCAATACCTGATGCTTTGATAAGCCTTTATCTAAGCTTCTTAACTTCATACACCCTTGCCTTATAAAGCTTACATGTATGTCGAAACAAATTTAGAACTTATGTTACTAAGTCCCAAATGTTCAGACTAATTGCCAAATCTCACAAGTTGAACTATGAAGAGGGATGTCATAATCATAATCGAATTTGAGAATACAGTTTACACAACTGCTATCCCCTTAAAATCTCTCTTAGTGAAAGCATTTCCCCACAATTATTTTCATGAAGGAGAGAAATCTTATGGTACTTCGATTTTATAGTGTATGTGTTCCTATCCATGTAAATTTGTCATAACAACAATCATAAGACAATGTTTGTGACAAATCCAACTCATATGGACTAAACTTGTTCAATCTTAATTTCTTGCATCATGGCAGCACGAGTGCCCACCATTGCTTCTAGGTTGTTAAGCAACTCACCCTTACCTATCAATGTACTTTCCATTGATCAGGGTATCTTGCCTTTATGCAACTAATTTAGAACTCGTAGAACTCACATGCATAATTAATTCAATTGGAACGACACAGAAACAAAATTATGTCAACATGATGGGTTGTAAACCTCAAGTCATGTGCTAGTGATAATTAACTAGGTTTATTCTTGAATTTGTTCTTGAAACTTTTCAAGACATTTAAGACTCTGTAACAACTCGAAATTTTGTTCCCTCGCCGTAACCGTTTCATTAATAAAACTCATCTTAAGTGAGTTGTTCCGATTTCGTCTTTGAACTAGGGCAATTAAGTTAAAACATTTATTTTGAGCTTGTAAATATCCAAACGTGTTGGAAACATGTGAAAACGTCCCAAACTAGTAAATTGAAAAATTTTAGTTTCAACCATATCGGGTAACGACAACTTAATCGGGTGCGACCCAAAGCATCGGTTAACGTCGGTATCGGGTAGAATTCCATCGTGTATCCAATTCAAACCATATTTAAAGTGAATAAAGACTCATTTGGAGCCTTTTTAACTCTCTCTCTCTAACCTCTCTCCTCAAATCCAACTTGTTGATCCAAAATCATCCATTTCAAGCTTCAAAACACCAAGGAACCTCGCACGTTTTCAATCCTTGATCCAACGTTTAGCATTCCCATCGACACATTTCTTGCCCGGTGAGTTCATACCCCTACCCTTTTTCAATGGTTTTCAAATGTTTTCAGGGGGGGTGAATACAAGCAAAAGTACAAGCATATCTTGTACTTAAATTCATTACTTCATTTTAAATGGTTTCATAATTCGCATGCTTTTAAGAATTGAAAACCCACTAACAAACGGTTTTAACTTGTAGAGTTGTTTGTTCAAACGATTTCAATTCTTGTTATATACTGTTATGTTTTATACATCACAATTGATTGTTCACACTTATACTGATAGAGATTATAAAGCATTTGTAATGTCTGTAATAAAACACCTAGGATCGAGTGTAAGGGACAGACACCATTATAAAACATAAATTAATCGTAATGTCCTTAATAAAACACCTAGGCTCGAGTGTAAAGGACAGGATCCATTAGAACTTAGATAGTCATAGATACTAATTCCCTAGGCACGAGAAGTAAAAGGGAAATCTTAAAGATTGGAGACACGTCCTCTGTAACACTTCCTTGGCACGAGAAAGTGGAGGACTACCCCTGTAACCAGAATCTCCGAACGTAGGAGAGCGTGGCTTGAGTGTATAGATCTATACGGGACTCACAATCCTGCACCTGGCTGCTAGCTATAGTCGAACCGAAAGGTTCAAAGGTGACGAAAGTCATAAATGGGATACTGGCCACGACCCGAGTCATATCTAGTATGAAGTATGGTTAAGGACTCGCAATCAAGATTATTAACACTTTACACTTATTTATTAGTTTTATGTACGTAATAAAACTAATGTACATTTAAGGATAATCGGAATTTCATGATACTTAACTTACATTCAGGAAAACATGGGGTTTTCCTGGGGATAACATTGAACATAATCGGAGTCGGTAATAGTTCGCACACACACATAATCGGTAACAGTTCACACACACACATGTTGGAAAATATAGGATTTTCCTGAGTAATAGTAGTACGTAACCAGAAAAGTGTAATAAGTTAGATAACTAAACTTTACAATTTACAAGAACAATCATGTTTTCAGTGTACATCTTTTACCTTACAATTTGGATTTGGTAAACATTAGTTTTAAGAAAATATGGGATTTTCTTGGATAACTGCTTTTTAAGGAAACCAAAGGAACTTGTTCTTTTCATAAAACAAACCACTTATGAACTCACCAGCTTTATGCTGATTTTCAAACTGCTTGTATTCTCAGGTCCGCATTAGACAGGTACCCGACGATCTCTTTTGGTGAAGACGGAGTGCGTAGAAGACTCGTCTTTCTTTTGTTTAAACTATGTATCTATGAAACTTGTACTACTTTACTTTTCAACTGATGTAATGAAATCTATGTAATGTAATGTTTTGTGTTTTACTTTGCTTACTATGTACATTGGTTATGATATCCCCATGAAATCACTTCCACCCCGAGACGATTCCGCCTTCGATTTCGGGGTGTGACAGACTCCCACTGACTCCTTGACATATAAGGTTCTCTTGTCAAGAAACATTTCTTGACAAAAAAATATTCAAGAGTTAGTGTAGCTTCTTATCAAGTTTAACACTTCACTCAATTGGTCCTAGTTGGTCTTTGTATTATTCATGACGTCACAACTTACCAATTTCAAATGTGCAGGAACAAGAAGACTTTTTCCAATTCCACATTTGTTGAGTTTTATAAATCTAGTAAAGACGTGTCACTCAATTTGCAATCTTGGAGTATGACTCTAAGACTCAATATTAGAACGAAGTATGATTGACTTCTTGAGTTCAACATTTCTACAATTCTTGATTCGTCTTCTTAGACATGCAATTGAACTAAGAGTCACTTAGAGGATCAATTGAGACATGGTTCTTAATCATTAAGACTTATCATAAAACACAATGAAAGTTACTCCCCCTTCTTCTTAGAATAGAGAAACTTTTATCTTTCTGCCTACTAGATTCTTCTTATTCGTTATGCTATTGATTGAAACTCTTTCAATCAACTCAGAGTTACACTCAATCTTATAAGTATAACGATATTTACTAAACTTTAGTAAATCATGATGAATATCTTTGTCACTCTTGTGGTAGACTCGATCAACGTAAGACCTAGTGTACTTGATCTCCTAGTCCTTCAATTAACAGTTTGTCAAAGAATTAGTCTAAATTTCCCAAATGTGAAGGTTTTTCATTCATCATACAATACACGTTGCATGATTTCAAGTTTCTATTCACTTGAAACTTGGGCGATGAGAAACTCTCCCTATTTGGTAAACTGTCGAGACTTCCACAAATAACCTAATTAAGAATCAAATCCATTTTGCTAATAATAGAAATACACAAACATCAATTTTTTCATACACGCCATTGTAAGGATAAATAAGTAAGATAAAACTCAAAATTTATTTTATTGCGAAAAAACTTGTCCTTACAATGCAATTCAACTGAAAAACTATGCGATTACATATTTGTTAGCAATCTACCCTAACTCTAAAGTAGCAGCTCAAAAATCTGATCTTTGAATCCGTGCGATCGAAATCCATTTCTTCGTGATCAGATTCATCACGCTTCTTCCTTAAGTTTCCTTTCTTTTCTTCGATCCCGAAGTAGAGCCATAGATCTTGACTCTCACATCTCTTAGATCTCTCATGTAAACATGGCAGCTTCGTCTCCAATACCCCTTCTCTTGGAAATAAAAGCAAATGGACTCCTTTGGCACATTACATGGGACAATCTCATGCTTAGTCCTTTTTGGACTTCCAATGTTGCCAGTGCCCATTAAATCTTGGGAGTTTGACTCACCAAACAAAATTTTCTTAACCAGCACACCAAATCATTGCTGATTTAGCAACTATAAGTAAATAAGTGAGATCAATTAGGGTCACATCGTGTTCCATCATATAGTACTCTCTTACGAACTCACTATATGATTCAGGAAGTGACTGAAGAACCCAGTCAACATCCTTAACCTGTTAATGTGTGACTTCATCTCTAAGACTTTTGCACACATAAGTTTCCCATCTTCGTGTTTACTTGCTAAAAGGGCATGCGTGAGCTTGAACATTTCAATCCTTTGAACTTGTAGGTCAGGGAGAATAATTGGAGGAGGTGGAGGAAGTGAAACATGACTCTCATTTCCTTGATCGTATCTTGGAACATCATCTTCATTTGGAAAGCTTGTTCCAAAGGATTTGGGAAGACCATTGTAAGATTCAGACATCTACAAAACGAGAGCAAATTCAAGTTAAGTTGATTGAGTCCTTAATAAAACACTCAAATGAGTTATTAAGGCTAGGATCTAACACAATACTCTACAACCTAGAAGAG
The DNA here is from genome assembly GCF_052625555.1 of Lactuca saligna. Taxonomy (NCBI): domain Eukaryota; kingdom Viridiplantae; phylum Streptophyta; class Magnoliopsida; order Asterales; family Asteraceae; genus Lactuca; species Lactuca saligna. The sequence continues at coordinate 52,425,386 of NC_136422.1, read as the reverse complement.
GGATGCCATAATCTAGTTGCAGAATATTTGAAGGTAAGTAAATGACGATTTACCAATTTCCACCATGACAAGCGAAAATGAAGTTTAAGTTTTAAATGAATTGAAACTCCTAGATCTTTTGAGATTCATTGAACTTTTCAATGGCATGTTTGATCTCGATTATGCTCTTCAATTTTGCGACTGGGATGCCGAGGATCACAAACAAGGTGTGAATAACCATACGAATCTACGTGGTGCACTCAATGCTACTATCACCTAATCAATGTGCCGGTTAGCCACATACGCTCCATTAATCTATGATAATCGAGCCACCCTTTGCCACCAATGTCAATCCCAAATTAGTGCGACGGTTAACCACACACGCTCCACTAACATTTGACAATTGTAACAAGTGTAATTCCATGGATTAGCATACAATTTCACATTTTTCCTAAAGTAACTATGATTTGGGAATTTAAAAAAACATTTAGTTACTTTGTACTTCATTATACTTATAATGGAAGGTTTCATCCTATCGTACCCTTTCGACTAACGACCCTCCACTAGTCAAGAGTGTGGTGGGTAAGAGTGGATACCCATTCAATCGCCATTTTATAGTCAATTTCCTTAAACACCCCTTATAGACCAGCTTCGTGAATGAGGCCTACTAACGGTAAGACTGACTTTTTACTCATACATATATATAATATTAGACTTTTAATGTTATATATAGTATAGGGTGTATTTTACACCTTTTAAAATACTAGGTGGTCAAATTTAATAAATTATACTTTTAATTTAATTAAATGTAAACCAAAACTTTATAGGTTTATTAAATTTGTTTTAATTATACACCTTAATTAATTAATAAAACCATAAGGGTGTAATTTAAACTTTTCATAATACTTGGGTTTTAAATTTTAAAAATTTCAAATTAAGACTTTTAATTAAATTTTAAAATCCAAAACTTGATGGTAAGTTTTGAAACTTTTCAAAACATTATGGTTTAACTTATTTAAATTTCAAAAACAAAACTTTTAAGTTTAAATTTAAACTATAAAACCTAAAGGGAGTAATTTGAAACTTTTTCAAACTTTATCAAGAACATTCTAGATCAAAAATTCAAATAATACAATTAACAATTAATTTGTGGTTATCTAATTTTGACCTAGTCAAATTTCTTGCAAGATAATTCACCAAATAATTCAAATAATTAAATTTAATCATATAAGGAAGTAATTATTCAATTATAATGAAGATATCTTTTATTTTGGCAAGGATAATCACCCAATATCATAAAAATCTGATTTTTATCAATCAAAAACATTTTGGTAACTATCCCACAGCTTTAAAGGCAAGAAAATCGTGAAATATAGCTACCAGACTCGCTGACTCGTCGAGTCAGCACTAGACTTGTCGAGTACCCAGTGGAATCGGCAAGTTTAGTCATGGACTCGGCGAGTCCAGCCCCAAAAAGTCAAAATTTTCGATTTTTCATTCAAATAAGCATCAAATTCACTAACAAACAGCCTAGGCTCTGATACCACTGATGGGTTTCGAGCAATACATCATTCCTATGGTGTACATGCAAACCCTAAGAGCTTTTGGATCTAGTTTGTCTAATGAACATGCAATTGAAAATCCAAAGCCATAAACCCTAGATCTAATAAACTATAACTGATATTAGAGTTTAGATCTTACCTTTAATTGTTATATAGCAATAACAATCAATCATTGGCTTCAGAAAGCTTGCACCTCTAATGGAGTCACAAACACCACCAAGCAACTTGGATGAAGAGGGAGGATAGAGGAAACACCAAAAACGTCCAGAAACCCTGGAGAAACTCTTAGCCACGTTTTTAGGGTATAAGGGTTCCTTATATAGGTAGGCAATTAGGGTTATCTAAGAAGGAAACCCTAATTTGACTGCTTAAGCCCTAAGCAGCCCATGGACCGCTTCTAGAACATGCCTTGGATGAAAATCATATGGGCTTCCCATAGATTTCGGCCAACTTATATTCCAAAGTGATCCATAGCCCAATTGCAATTATCTTATAATTACAATTCCAGTCCCCTTAGTTTAATTAATCTCTTTTAACCACTAAATTAATTCTTAATTAATTTTTGACTAATATTAATTAAACAATATGATTTCTCCTTTAATATATTATTCTTATAATATATTAATAAATCATAATTAAACCTTTTTCTCTTTAATTCATCCTACATATTGCTATGGTGAAGGCAACCCAAAAGGACCATGCTCATAATCGGGTCAAGTTTATACCAAAATAGTTATAGACTTAGACACTAATCCAACAGTTTGGGCTTTTAGGTCCATTAAGCTTCATTGGGCCTATTAGGGCTTACAAGGCACATTAGGGTTTCAAGCACCCCAAACGAATCAAACTAAATGAGGCAAGCACACCGCCACCCGACACAGCGGCCGGTAGCGGCAAGAGGCGGCAGGCACCACCCTAAGGTGGTGGTTTTCATTTTTTTATTCCATTTTCGAATTACATTTAAAATGAACACACAAAAAGGGAAATAAACACACACACACAACCACCTTGTGGTGGCCGGTGGCAGCAGATGGTGGCAGCCACCACCCTAAGGTCGTGGTGGGGGCCTTTCCTTTATTTTCCAGCCAAGTTACGCACACATACATTCTTCTGATTCGCGAGGTGCACTCCAACCAGCGATTCAGCGGCGTACCGCAGCGGTAGAGTACTCATGAGTGGCTGTAGCAGCCACAATGGTGGTTTAAGGTAGCGTTCCGGCAACAAACCATAGAAGAGGAAGCTTTCGCGACGTCACAGCCACGTTCCAGCTCTTTCCGGCTTCTCCCGACGTCCTCAGCGTTCCTTCTGCCGTTTCATGTTCTTCACCTGCAACAGATGCAACAACGACGGCTTAGTGGTTCTTGGTGATGTATCAGCAACGACACTGAACGATCCAACGCTTCTCGACTTCTTTACTCGTCATAAATGATGTCGATGGAAGCAATAAGGCGGTGTGACGGTGGTTGGACCTGACGATGCCAACAGCGGCGGAGGAGGCTTCTATGGTGGAGGCGGCTACTGGCAATGAGGAAGGGGGATGGCGGCTGCACATATGGTCCTTAGGGTTAGGGTTACGGGACACTTAAATACCTGCTTCATATGAATTTTTTCCATAATAGCAATTATAGTCCCTCCCCATAATTTTCTTTCAAACAAAGCCCATAATTTACCTTTTCAATCCTGCCTACTGAAATTCTTTTCAAATCAAAACCGAAACTTACCCTTTAGCCCCTGACTCCATAAAATCCTTTCAACTTAACCCAATATTTAACATGCAGCCCCCGGCTTACAAAAATATTTTCATAATAGGTCCAATATTTTACTAAACGCCCCTTGACTTTTAAAAAACTTCACAACATAAATCCCAAAATTACAATTTAACCCTCGGAAATCAGAATTATATCATCCGGCCCTCTGAGACCAACACCCCACTAGTTATTATTGATTTTAGGGTTATTTTTCGTTCATTTATTTATTTATTTATTAAATAAATAAACGTGGTGCTACAGCTAAATCACGACACAAGCCTCACAACTGACATTTAAAAAGGTGTAGTAAAACAATGGAAAGTCTTCTATGAAAATATATCCAACCTGATAATAAACCTGAGAGTATATACATTACAACACGTCAACAAAAATTGTCGATGAGTTCTACAGGTTTTGACACAAAGTATTTTTATAACAAAAAATGTTTTATAAAATTGGTCCGACGACCCAGCTATTATAAATACATACTTATCTATAAAAAGTATGAAGATAAATGAGTTATGAAAGTGTAATTGGACTCATTTATAAATACCGTTTGTTCAAATCCAAAAATACAAATTTGACAAAGTACACATAAGTAAAACATACTTATATCAAACCTTACGGTTCCCATGACCAAAATGCATTTTATGTAAGGATTTTGAATGCTAATTTATATAAATTAAAGTCATATGACCCTTTGTTCAATATAAAATGTCAAAATTTACTCCTGAAACCTTGTACAACCGTTCTTATAGTTTGTATGTAAAACTCATAAGTTTCGAATTTACAAACATTGTAAAATCGTGTAGTAGTATTAATTGAGTGTTATCTTACTTAGCATGGGAACCGACACTTAACTAGTGGGGCGAACTCCTCCCACATAACTATGGTGTTTTCATATAAAGCACAATGGGTTTATATAAATAATTTATTATTTGTAAGTTATTAAACCTTAATCAGTCATGTCATGATATTAATTAAGTGTTATATGAATTAATTTTTGGTATTGACACTTATCATTTGAGTCCACAACTATCACAGTACATAAAGTCTATGTCAACTAGTACAAGTGAACGAAAACCTCATATAATCCCAATAACGATTCTATATGGTAACAAGACAAATATGGGATCTATAATGAGCTAATAACTGAATTGCGACAAACACCTATGCAACAACATAAAAAGGGCATGCTAAAAGTTCCACATCAATGCTTTTTCAATGTCGTAGAATAAATAGTGTCGAAACGTCAACCCCAAACTCGTCTCTTCAGGTGATGGTTGTAGCTAAAAACATGTGGGCATGATGTCAACGCATATAGATCGGTGTCGTTGATCTATACGTGATGTTCCACATTCCATATAGATTAACGGTTTTAACTCAGAGGACCAGGGATTAAGACACGCAATCTTAGTATGGTTACAAACATAGCCCATGCAGCTTAGGAAATGATCCTAAATCATAAAGCTTTTAGAAACAAACGTAGATCATATAGAATGCCTCATGGGTGTGATGGATCCTAACAATATATCTAGGCATTCTAATCCTAAACTTTTCGATACAAGACTCTTGAGTACTTATAATTCTTTGATGTTTAGGAATGATTTTGATTTAAGTCTTTTCGTATTTGGGATTCGTAAGATTTAAAGGATTTCCAAATTTCTATTGTCTGTTATGATGAAATTTGTGCAGCATAATGGTTGCTTATATAATATTTTCCACGTTTCAACCAATGGGAAACCAATAATTCCCATAATATTCAATACGTTTCATAAGTGATACGATATATAAATTTATTTGGTAACGTTCTCAAAACTAAGAATCAATTATGTTATCATATATGATATATTTCATATTGCAATAAAAATGATTTATATTTTTATAATAATTATAAAATAAAATATATCATTTATTGTAAATCATTTCTACGTGATGATCGAGAGTAACATAATAATAATAATAATTGATTTTTGGTATATTTTTAGTTAATTATCATGAATTTGTTCAAACGTCGCAACCATTTAAGTTGATGTATATTTTTTTTTGTACATAATTAAGTTGAATAGCGTATTTGTTTATGTGTATAATATCTTTTCACACTTTCCTAACATATTTGAACATATATACAACAAGACTTCCAATTTAAGATTTGTCAAATATACTTATATCTTTACAACAATTTACTTAAATTCCTGTGGTTTTTATTAATATTAACTAATATTTCACAACAACATAAAGATATATTATATATTAGAAATCTACTTTACCTTGATAAATTTATCAATGATATATAATATTTTAGAATGCTATTTCATAAACATTTGACCAATAATAAATATAATGCATTTTAACGTATAAAAATTTGTAAATCATCAAAACTTGATTAGACACGTATATATTCTACTCGAAATATTAATACCATAAAAGATGGGGCGTAGAAACTCACATTCGATGCGTGATCTTGATCCAGGTTCGTTTTGGTGAAGCTAATCGTTAATAACCGCATCATGGCGTCTTCTTGCGTTAAAAGAAAGCTTGAGAATAATTTTATAATAATTTAAATCAAATGGACTTGTTTTGAAATAATTTATATTTAAAAAGGGTTGTTTTGCAACTTATCTAACACAAGGGACTGTTTTATGACAAATTATATCCAAAATGGACCATTTTTGTAATACCTTAATCCATTGGGGCCTGTTTGATTGAATAATGCAAACAAGGTCTGACTTGGTGAAACTAAAGCAATGGAGGGTCTCATTTGGTAACAACATAAACAATTGAGGGGTTGTTTTTGGTCAAAACCATTCAAAGAGGTAACAAGTCCCCGTCTTCACGCCTCGTTCCTGAGTTTAACAAAAGAAAAGAAGAGAAGAGAAAATAAAGTCATGAGAGAAAAGAAGAGAAAGGAAAGGAAAACAAAATTTTCATTTGTGTTCCCGAGTCGGAGAGAAGTGGAAGGAAAAATGAATCATTTGTTCTTTCTTTTCAAATACTCCCAAATCGGAAGGAAATTTGGGAGGGAAAGTGATCCTACTATTTCCCTCCATATCCATCCACTTATATCCTTTAAGAAACTCGGGAACACCAATTTTTTTTATTTTTTTTCTCATTTCCACCAATTTCCTTTCCTTTCTCTCGTTAAGTTGAACTCGGAAACAGGGTGTCAATGATTAGGGAAGGAACAGACAATGAAGCTGTTGGGGAGTTCCGAAGATGGTTGGGAGATCGTGAGGGGGGCGTCGGGAATGCAGGGTTACTCCGGTGGCTTCCTTCATCTTCTGGTCCAATCGGTTGCATCACAAGAAGGTAAGGAAAGGAAAAATATTCTCCATTTCTTTTCTGATCGGAGAATAAAATGGAAACAAAACATAGGTGCCTGATCAATTTGAAGAAATTGATGAATGAGGGCATAATTGTTTCCATCAATTTCTTGGTTGACGGCAAAATGAGAGGGTCGGTTTTCTAGCAAGATTCACTCGACAACAACACCTCATCAAAAGTTGTTAGCATCGGCTGGAAATTGAAATCGGGCACAGGAGGCATATAGGTGATGCTTCTTCAACAGAAGGGGTTGTAGTTGGCATCTCTGACATCTATTGGTTGTCTAACTTTTTCCAGGCAGTGAAACTTAAAGGGAGGGTGGTCGCTGCAGTCACCGATCGAAGTGGGGTATTTAGGGGTTAAGCTTCGACAAAATGAATTTGTTGAAGGTTGGGATGGAGGCAACAACCTCATCCCTCTCATCTTCGTGTTTTCGGCGATAGAAGGACCATCCGCCTCCGGTGGGTGTGTCTTGGCACTCTGATCCAAGAAGAAGAAAGTGAGAAGGTGTGATAAGACCATCTCCAACCAATCTCCATTTTCCCCCCATAAATGGAGTAACAAATTGGTTAAATAGTGTGTCATCTCCAACCCTACTTCATTTTCTACCCCATTTTTTAACCGAAAAGTATATTTTTAGAATATTCCATTTTTATAACTTATATATATTGTCAAAGACACCCCTCTACTAATTAGATTTTAACAAATATATATATATATATATATATATATATATATATATATATATATATATATATACTATATTTTAACTTAATATAAAGTAGTATATAACTTGATATTATAAATATTAAATATTGCATTTAAATTCTAATTAGTAGGTAAAATAAACTAGAAATATATAAAATAAAAATGAGAGGGACTAAAATTAGCAGTCAAACTTCACCTTTATTTTTGGAGATATAAATAGTATTCCCCTATATATAGGGGAATACCGTTTATATCTCCAAAAATGGAGGTGGAAATAGGGTAGGGTTGGAGAAGAATGATGGAATAAATTGGGGGAAAATAAAGTTTGGGGTTGGTTAGAGATTCCCTAAAGAGAGAATACAGATGGGATCGAGAGGTTAGAGAACAAAGAGTAAGTTGCTTTCAATTTAAGTTAAACAACAAGTCTTCCATTGGATATTTTTGGGTTTAAAAAAATATGTATATTTATATTTTGTAATATAAATCATCTTCTCGATTTTTGTACCCTCGATTTTCGAATTTTTTTCTAAAGTGCCTACTTCTAGTACTGGTTATGGTTATTCCAAAATGCGGATGGATTTGAATTTCGATATACTGAACTCCGTGAATTAGCGTTTAAACTTCTGCATTTAATTGCTTCGGATTCGACATATTTACAAAAATGATTTTGGTTGAAATTAAAAATGTTATAAAAATATAATAAATAATATGCAATAGTCTAAACTCAAAAACATTCTCAAAAACAGTTTACGAGACTCATACTTTCTCATAGAATCTTTGTTTTGGACGTTCTTTATATCCATGGAAATCAGGAGAACATAATCTATTCAAATTTCTTATCCTTAACTCTTAAATATAATTATTGAAAAAAATATATTTTTAACATCACAAATAAATTTAATTTTTGGTAATTTTTTATTCGATCTTCAACGATATATGGTTTGATCACTTTGAGATGTTCTAAAAGTAATTGTGAATATAATATATTTAATATACCTTATAAACATAATATTTCACACAATTGGTCCTTAATACCTAATGGTTCACGGTGATTTGACTGCCGAACTCTAACTGAATTTTACCAATTGTTTCACTTCAAGTTCCATATACCTCACACTCGCTTTGTAATTAGAAGCTTACTTTCTACTAACTCAACTATCGAAGGAATAAGAAAATTTATTCTTGGTGGGTTTGGATACAATAATTTAAGCAACATTTAGAGTATTATAATATGTATTTAGTAGATTTTGGGTTTAAAAGCTTTAGTCCAACATAGACTTTAAATCCACAAAACATTTAATAAGAAAAGGATGAAGCTTCCATACAAGATCTTATAAAGAAAAGGTTATATCTACTTATTAGTTGGTATTTGTACTTATGGTACAATTGATAGTGTTCTAGATGTTATCCTACAGAAATAAAAAATGAGGACATTTCTATCGATTAGAAAGTAAATCATTCCAAATAAGATTTAATTCATCATTTATTATTATTAAGGCTTTAGATAGTTTTTAGCGGGTTGTATCTCAAATTTATATTTGAAAGCTTTAACCAAGATTTCATAATTATGCTTTACCGTGTAAAATATAATATAGCTACTATAGTTGTTAATAAGTTTGATTTGGTATCTTGCACTAAATTTTAGACATTCATTAGAAAGGAAGTCACATGTAACAATGTATAGTTACTTAATAATTTATTTTCTCTACTACGTAGTGAAATTATCGTTAAGAATCTTTTATATATAAAAATATATTTATATATGTCAAATAGACTTCATTATTTTCCTTCAAAGATTCATTTTTTGAAGTTGGAATATGTGAATTTCATTTATATAAGAAAGGTAACAATGTTAAAGATAAGTTTGATTCAAAACAAGTTTAAGTCAAAAGTATTTTGCATGTAGAACTTTCTTTTTATAAAACATTGATATTTACTTTATAATTGTTATTAAGAGACCCAATCTCATAAAAGAATTTAACCATTTCCGAATATTAAGGTGATCGTTATGAAAAACGATTTACGTAAATAGTCAATCATTCATAAATTAAACTAAGACATATTTAGATAGGATAAATTAAAACATACATTATTCCAAAACAAATACTATTTTATATTATAAGTATGTTATGTTCCTAGCATAATTAATAAACTAAACTCTAAGAATGAAGTCCCATCTTAATTGTGATTAACTGGGTACTATTCTATAAATATTTGTAAGTCATTTTCAAATATTATATTAACATTTAAGTACCAAGTACCTAAGTGTTATATGAAAACTATGAGTTCTATATAGTAGATACCTGAAGTAATAGTCTCTTCCAGACTTTCTTTTCAGATAAAAGGGACAATTCCTCTTCCAGTGTCCAGTTTCTCCACAAAAGAAACAAGATCCATCTATGTGAGCCTTCTTGGATTTCATGAGCTTAATGGATCCCCTTCTACGAACTAATGGCCTTTTAGAGAACACAGGGTGACTCTTTTCAGCCTTGCATTCTTCCCTTGTTTGATCTGGTTCCAGCCAAGGACCTCTGCATCTATGGGATATTTGCTTTACTTTACGAAACATGTGAAATGCTTCTAAGCCTTCCAGTTCCTCCCAGAGTCATGAATAACTTAATACAATATTTCCTTTGAATCATCTTCTTAATCATTGCAATGTTTCCACCATACATTATGCATAGGTTTTTTCATAGTATCAGGTTTTTCAGGAATAGGTTCTTTAATAGTATATAATTTCTGATCTCTTTTGAGATTCTCTTTCAAGACATGAAGCCAGTCGTAGAATTGTATCTGTAGAATATTAAATGTTAATGTTGCTTTTCAAGATCACAATGGTATGTGATAATGAGATTGAATTGAGTTCTCATCTAAAAAAATTATTTAGTATTTTCAATTTTTGAACTCTTTAACAATCAATACCCTTTTAGTTTCTAAAATATTAATTATTAAAGTCTAGGATCCAAGTTGCAAAACTATAAATGGTTAGGTGATCTTTGTCCCATATATTTGAATCTAACCCAGTAGATATCGATTATTAATTATATCTTACTATATAATTCATAGATTTATGGGATCGCTAATAACATTTTTAATTAGATATATTTGATCTCATCTATGCCTCGGAACTCTATTGCTTAGGTAACCTTTATCACATAAGATTTCCCGATAAAATCATCAAATTTGAAAACATGTGTAATCGGCCTATAACATGGTTATATCACGAAGACACCCCGACCATCAAGATGAATTGCATAGATTTGAGGTTTGAAAGAGTCTTTTATACGTTTTATAAATCTAGTCTTAAAAACATATGATGTCATGGTTATTATATACATATTATAAACCATGGGACCAATTTTCAAAAGAAAATCACTTTTAAAGGTTCTATATATAAAAGCTAGTTTTTATATAATTTTAATGCGATTCAATTTTAATAACCGATATTAAGTTTGAGTGCATTTGAACATTTTAGATCTGTATTAAAATTTTCTTTTATTACTTATATATTTAGAGTTTTTATATATTTTAAAAATCATCATTTTAAAAATTATAATTGACTCTTTCAAAAGTTGACGTTATTAATGTTTTTATAAAACTGGATTTTATTTTAAAACAACTTGTTACATCTTATGTTTACAATAAATTTTGAAAACCAAACTTAGTGTGATGTTTATTTTGTCCAAAAATATTTTAGCATGCGAAAAATTAATTTATAAACCACACATAATAATTCCATAAAATAAACAACACAAACATGCATAAAGATATATGTGAATAAACATAATAAACTAATGACGTTTTGTGAGCCAACACAAAAGTGTCAAGTCTATTCCTAAAGGGACATTTTAAGGGATGAAAAAATCTTCTTGTAATTGCGACAAGCCGATATTTCAAATAATGTAATGACCTAAGTCAAATATAGTAATCTATTGTGAATTAATAAATAAATAAATAAAATAGCATCAGAAATGAAATGTTCAAAAGTATCAATTGGTATACATAAAATGATAGTTATTGTGTCAAAGTTTTAAAAAAATATAAAGAACACTCAAATACGAGTTATAACAAAGAAGTTATGACCGATTAAAGATCTGTGTCAAAACCGAGAAAACACTGTTAAGCATAAAATGTGAAATTCCAATAAAATACTTTTTAGCCTTAGGTATCTAAATGAAAGTAGTAGATATCATTAAACCCTAAACATACATAATAAGAATGTCCAAAACTGACTTCGTATGAGGAAGTTATGATTTTCCGAAGTTTCGACATAGTGGTATGCAGTCCAAAGTTCGAATACAAGATCGAGTGGTTTCTAGCCGAAACAATCTAAACAAGAATCATAGATCTCGTCGATAGTAGTCCAACGGTAAACAGACAGACGAAAATGGACGTCAGATGAAGGAGTTGTGAATTCCTAACAGAGTTTTCCTGTCCTAGCCTACTAAAAATAATATAAAAAAAATTTTAAGCAAAATTAGCCGACGGAGTCTAAACAAGAGTTATAAAGCATAATTTCACCTTCACGTGGATATAAAGAACGTCAAAAACGGAGCTCGTATGCGAATGATATGAATTTATGAAGTTTGAGACACGCACATCGAGGGGTGAATGCCCCGCATTCAATTGGGGAACGACCCGCGTTCGGAGCCTAGAGCATGTCCCGTCGCATGTCAAGTCCAAAGTTCGTAAGCCATGATGCATGGCGGGAGGCGTTGCGTTCTTCCAAGGAACGCACACGTTTCTTCAAGGAATACGCTGCTTTCGGAGGCCAGTCTTACCCTATAAATAGAATGCGAGGCCAACCGAAGTTGTTTGCTAATTTCTTTCCTTTCACCCCCTTAAACTTTCTTTTTCTTGGTAATTTATACCCTCGAAGCCCTGGTATCATCCCGACACCCAAAGCAAGTCCTGAAGCCCCGAAGATCCCGAGAAAAGTCTTGTTTCCTTCAAATCATCAAACTTACTAGCTGAGTTCATACCCCTATATTTTCACATTTTTACTATATTTTAGGGGGGGGGGGGGGGGGTACAAGTGAAACGCAAGAAAAACTTATGTTAAAATGCAAATCGTTACATATAGTTTCAAATGCTTTATCTATATTTTGTGTATAAATGTTAAATACGTAAAATAACGTTATTACAAATGTTATACTTTACATGCAAAGTTGGTAGCACACTAAGGTTTATCATTCAAATGAAACACACTTTTGAAATACTATAATAGGTATAGTTTACGAGATATTCATGATATTTTACACTCTGTCAACACTATAGAAAGGAAACACTTACATTTACAAGAAAAATGGACTTTTCATACGTATATCTATTTGATACAAAATTTTGTGAGACATTTATCTTCTGTAGGGAGAGCGTGATACTTGTGTATAGATCTATACATGATTGACAATCTCACACCTAAATTCTTAGCTACAGTTGGACTGGCAGGTCTGTAGTGACAAACGTCATATCATTCCAACGCTTGAAGAATGTTGTGACACACAGTCTGGGTCAATAGTACGGTTATAAAACTCCCATGAAGTATTAAAACATTTGATTTACGGGGATACCAAGCGCCTTAGTGATTATATATACATATATAAATCTACTTACACTATTTTTGGTATGGAAAATACTTATGCATTCTGGTTTTTGGAACTTTTAAAAACTACCATTCATTTATAGAAAATATTGGATTTTCTAGAAACAAACTCGGTTACTTTATACAAAAAGACATATAGTTCTTATACAAAAACACTTATGAACTCACCAACTTAATTGTTGATGCTTTTTCTAAACTACTTGTATTTCTCAGGGATTCAGTAATACACGTAAACCACAACTTTGGGGGAAGGAACGTTAAGGCGTCAAATTTCAAACTTAATATATCATCATAATGTAATTTCTTTTGAAACATGTATTACAATCAACAATGTAACTTTTTAAATTACATTTATGATGGTTGTGTTTGCATTCTTTACTATTTACTCAACTGTTATGATACTACATGAAGTCATCTACCCTCGAACAATTATGTTGTTCTGGTTTGGGGGTGTGACAGTAATGCTATTGTAGAAGCTCCCACTTGAGAAAACATCCATTCTTGCAAAAGATTTAAAAACTTCATTAAAACAATATTTCATAAATATGAATCACCTTTCAGAAAAGGTTGCATCGGGTCTAACAACTCCAAGGGAAGCTGCCAACAACATCACCTTTTGCAACAGATTGTTGAAAAGGTTGCCTTTGTCCCTACACACCTTAAAACCTCAAAAATTGTCTTCTTGTCTTCAAAAAATGGCTCCAACTTCATTTCCTATTACATTCATACAATAAATTATATCTAACAACTAATATATTATTTACAAAAATAAACCAAGAAAAATAATCTATTTATTATTACATACCAGATGAATACATAAATTTTTACAACCATTTTTATAACAAAAAAAAAAAAAAAAAAAAAACAACAACACAATAAACACAATGGTCTTTGGGTAGTTTATTCACATAATACAACTTTAAATGACATAATATGCATGAAACTTTAGTCACATAAAAACAACAATCAAAAAAAATTGTCAAAGAAAATATGTATGAACTTGTTTTTATACAAAACGAAGTTATCCATATTCTCTAAAAACTAAGATTTCCAAAAATTAAAAAAAAATATAACCGAAACTTACAAGGTGGCTCTAATACCAATTGTTGAGTTTTATTCAAAAATAATTTCAAAAACATAAGATTTAGGCAACGAAAGACTTATAAACTTTGAATAACATAAACAAGTTAACACCTACCAATGATCATCTTGCAAGTTGTAGTAAGATTTAAACATCAACCAAAGAACAGACAAAGAAATAACAACCTTTGTAGTTCTTTGGGTCCGCTTGGGAGGCTAGGAAGTTGATGAAGAATGATGAAATTTAGAGACCCCAACAATGATTCAACTTGATGTAGAATACTAGTTCTTTTGTATAAAACTCTTAAGACTCTTAAGCTTATGTTCTTATAAAAATAAAAACATAAAGAGAGCATAAAACAAGAGTTTGATCTTCAAATCTTCAACAAAAACTAGAGAGAAACACACACATACACATACAAGTTACAATTTTTTCATGGTTGGAGAAAGATGAATGAAAGCCTCACTTCATAAAGCTAATATTTGGACCATAATTCCTTAACATATTAAAAACCCATGAACCTAAAGCCTATGTGTTCCCCATGCTTATGTGTTCCCCATGCTTTAAGCCATACCCTTCTTTTTGAATAAACTAGTCAAAGACCATGCCATCCTTTTTTATTCCCATACGTGCAAAATTAAGAAGGCAAAAGAGGACAAAACTTTTATATTTTATAAACCAAGTTTATAAAATATAAAATTTATTTTTTTGGTAAAAGACAAAATTATTCATTTAGTTCAAAATGTTGTGCATGACTTATTAGTTCATATCATATTAATTATGTAATGTTACTTGCTAATAAAAATTAATATTTCTATGAAATAAATAATTTCTAATTAATAATCAATTATATCAGTTTGTTTTTAGTGTGACCCATTAGTATCATATGTTAATTAACAATATCACTTTAACATTATCCTTGAGCATACTAGATCTTTGACACTATTGATAGATCCTAGTAGCACATCCTCAACGAAAGTATCACGTCATAAAGTTATCTATCCAAAGGTGACCGTTAAGGCATCTAAGAGAATAAATTCTTGAACTATCCATGTCTTCATATTTAGCCCATTTGTAAGCAAGTGACATTTTCTTCATGAAAATGTTTTTTTTTTCTTTTTTCATTTCCTTACAATGATATTGACGAGAAAACAAACTAATGAATCTAACATTAATTTCTAGGATGAGTTAAATATATTTATCTGGACTCGTTTGAAGATGGTTGAAAGTGTGTGTGTGTGTGTGCGTGTGTGTGTGTGTATATATATATATATATATATATATATATATATATATATGGAAAAAGTGAATATACCCTTAAGGGTATATAAGCTTAGGTACCCAAACACACCATAATACGATGTTTTATTTGATATATTCATTATAATGTTATTAAACTGCAACCCCTAACTTGGTTTATTTTCAAATTTTCTGAAATTTTATTATTATCTTCCTCTTACATCACGTCTTTGCTGACCACATACTAGGTTATATATATTGTAGTTGAATATAAAGATTATGTAAGAGTAAGATAAATGTGTAATTTATAAAAATCATGAAAGTAAATCAAGTTAGAAGTTAAATTATAAGAACATTAGACAATTAGAATGTATTATATGATACAAAATGAGGTGGTATGATGAATTTGGGTACCTAAGCTTATATATCCTTAAGGATATATTCACTTTTCCACATATATATATATATATATATATATATATATATATATATATATATATATATATATATATATATATATATCAATGATACCTTGGTTTATTAAAAAAACAAAAATGATACCACAACATATTTAGGTGAATTTTCACTACTTTATCTTAATCATATCAGGGATGATATTCGTTATTACATCTTTCCAAAACTAAAACATTAAATGTAGTAAATATGTGTGAAACATACCTAAAATTACATAATCATATAGTTTCTGATTTTATATTTTCTACTAAAATTACATAACTATTGAATGTAATCTTACTTTATATTGGAAAGTTTTTATATTTAGTTTCTCTTTATTGCATTTAGTTATTCCTTAAAAAAAATCAGATAAACAAATAAATTAATTAGTACTTAAATCAAAATTTTAGTTCATATATATATATATATATATATATATATATATATATATATATATATATATATATATATACACTAGCCGTTACCCGCGCACAGCGGCGGGGACAAATAGCTTCTTTCAACGATAGTTTTTAAAGAAAAATGTTATGTTCCAAAAGAAAGTTCATGTCGTGGGTGAGAGGAAGGGCAGTAGTCGTGATAGTGGTTGGTTGAAGGCGGAAGGAGGCCGAGCGGATGTAGTGGTGGTGGTTATACTATCTTGGTTACTGGTTATGGTTCTTCGAGAGAATGTGCGTATATTTCTTACTTTGAAGGGATTACGAAGATAGATATTATGAGATGGCTTGTTACCAATGTGAGAGAAGAGATCCTCTATAAATTGTTGATATTGACCGCTTCAAATGACTGAAGTGTTGAGATTGACGGGTTCAATTTGCAAATGAATTCTTCTATTAATTTGGTACAAGATTTTTAGGGGATAAAAGATAGGGTTAAAGTTTTATATTATTATATTATAAATGGGTTGTACTTCAAGCTTAATAGTTTGGACGTCTTAAAAAAATAATATTATTATATTCAATCTATTTATAGAAATAGTTAGATTTCTTTTATAAGTAGTATATATATATATATATATATATATATATATATATATATATATATATATATATATATATATATATATATATATATAATTACTAAAGGGCATGTGAGATAGCATTATAGTCTATTGGTAAGGCGCCCCTTGTCCAATTGTTTGAAGGCTTAAGTCTTGCTTGGTACAAAAATAAATATTATTAATAAAAATCTAAAAACAAGTGTGTTACAAATTTATATCAAAATCGAAGATTAATTGAAATAGACATGTCTAAGGGTAGATTCCTGATATCAAAACAACAATATGGATGGAATAATAGTGGATGACTAGAATTTGTAGCCATAGGTTAGCCAACTATTAGACATGTCTTAAAGAGGTAGAAATTCTTATATAGAATTTTAAATTTCCTTGTGAGGAAATGAGAAAAAGGAATATGTATGAAATATTTGAACATTCATGATAGAAGGTACATGTAATATTGATTAGTATGATAAGAAATATGCAAGGATATTGGAGTGATCTATCTCTTAAGAGGTTTTATCTATATTTTTTAGTTAGTTATGTAAAAGGAATGGTCAAGAATACGCGTAATATATATATATATATATATATATATATATATATATATATATATATATATATATATATATATATATATATATATATATATATATATATATATATATATATATATATATATATACACACACAACGAAAGAAGAAGCGTCAAAGGAACTTCATTATTTTAAGAAGTAATTATTTAGATGTATGTGTAAGATGTTGATCACCTTGGATTTAGTTTAGATACACATAAAAAAAGGGCAATCATATAACATATATGGTAACATGTACCAATAAGAGGACATTACCTCGAAATGGGCATGACTTTCTTAAAACCAGTTCGTAGAGGTATGTATTTTATGGAAGAGTACTACTTGGAGATTAGGTAACTTCACTAGGTTATGAGTGTGTATGTTGTTAATTACTTATCTTTAAGATTACATGTCGAGAGTAGTAGTGTTACAAATAGAAACTACTCATTGATAGTGTTAGTAACTTGGTTAAGTTGTCTTATAATCCTCGACTAGGTATGATCATTAATATGAGATGATATCCGTTAGTAAATGTTTCCAAAACTAAACATTAAAAATAGTAACTACACGTGAAACATATCTTACATGGATACTTGTGGTGTTAAAGATGGTAAACGTTCAACGATGGATCTACTTTGGTCATTATTGTCAAGTTATTGACCTTCTTCCTTCTACGCACCATGTGATGCATGTTATTATGAGTTTTCATTTGTAGTATCTATAATAAAATATGTATGTCAAATATTGTATTCACTATGGTACTATATTATGTGAAGTTGAATGGGCGGGGGAAACCGGGAAACAATATTATTTCCAATGTTTTAAAATCCGGGTCGACCCGACCGATTAAACCGGTTGGACCGTGACCCGGGATAGAAGACGTGTCAATTGAGACTGGATTTTTGTAAAAATACGGACTAGATTGAACCGGCCGGGTTTACCATAAACCGCGGTTGAACGAGATATTTTGAACCAGTAAAAACCGGATTGGCCCGTTTATTAGGGCTTGCATAATTAATTGAGTATCGCAGTATAGCTCTAGGCCACAAAAGAAATTCAGTTCTTCTCTGGGAAATGAAACAGCGAGTCGCAAATTGCAGTGACCTCAGCAGCGAGAGACAGCTACTTCCGTTATTCTCCGGCGACTTCCATTCTTCTCCAAGTGAGTTTCCGATTTCCTTTTTTTTTTGCTGCTACATCGACTGGTGTTCGTGTTGGGCGTTGGTTGTTCCTTCTCCACCTAAACCCAATGCAGTGACCTCAAAAGCGACTTCCGTTCTTTTGACTAGCTGTAGCGACTGCAATGCAGTGACCTCAACAGCGACTTCCTTTTTTTTTTTTTTTTTTTTGATTAGCTGTAGAGACTTCCGTTCTTTTGATTAGCTGTTATGAAATTAGTTTTCTTTTGGCTGTGAAATCAGTTGATAGATTTGTTTTATTTTCTTCTCCAATTTTCTTTTCTTCTCTAATTGACTTTGAAATCAGGTTATTTTCTTCTATGGCTTCTGATTAGCTTTTCTTTTGAAACAAGTGATAGATTTGGTTAGTTTATTTATTGTTAATTATAAATTACAACTCATTTATTGTTAATTATCAATTACACGTGATAGATTTGGTTAGTTTATTTATTGTTAATTATCAATTACAGGTGAAATCAATTAGAGTTCATATATTGTTAATTATCATTGTTTCAAGGTTTTGTGACAAATTTGGTTAGTTTACAGTTCATTTATTGTTAATTGGTCATTGTTTCAAGGTTTTGATTGTGTAGATTATGTAATTAGGATCCAATTGACATATGTTTAGTGATTATAAAATTACTTTTCAATGTAGTTAGATATGGAATCAAGGGAAGAACAACCATTGCAAGCACAATCTCAAGCTCAATCCCATTCTTCGGTTCAATCAAATGTACGAACAAAGACGGAAATAGCATGGGAACATGTTACTCAAGTCGTTGATGAGAAGGGGAAAAAGGCATGGATATGTAACTTTTGTCAAAAAGTTATAGTTGGTGGTGGAATAAACAGGGTTAAGAAACATCTTGCTGGTGTTAAAGGTGAGGTAGTAGCATGCCCAAAAGTTAGTCCAGAAGTGCGTTTACAATGCAAGGAAAGTTGAAAGAGACTGCCCAAAAAGAAAAAGAAAAACGTACCACTAGTGTTACTATCTTGGATGACGATGAAGAGATGGAGGAAATAGAAATGTCAACTATGAAAAAGGGTGAAAGGAATTCTACTTCAAACTTGCATCCATTTTTTACGGAATGTATAAATGATCCTTCCTAACCCACTATCAAATCTGCAATGCAAAGTAAGGCAAAAATACATGATGTGGATTTAGCTATTGCTATGTGGTTTTATGATGGATGCATACCTATGAATGCTTGCAAATCTCCTTTTTTTCAACTTATGGTAGATAAAATAGCAAGTATTGGTTATGGGTACAAAGCACCTAATTATCATGCTCTAAGGGTTAATTTATTGACAGATGCAAAAAAGTCAGTTTCATTGATAATTGATTCGTTAAGAAGTCAATGGGTTGATATAGGTTGCACAATTATGAGTGATGGTGGAGGGATGTTTCACAACGACATTTGATTAATTTCTTGGTTTATTGTCCGAAAGGGATATCATTTCTTAAATCTATTGATGCATCTGATATAGAGAGCAATGCTACGAATTTGTGTAATTTGTTTGCTGAGATTGTTGAAATGGTAGGAGAAAAAAATGTGGTTCAAATGGTAACTGATAATGATGCTAATTACAAGCTTGCTGGTACTAAGTTATGTGAAAGATATCCTTCTATTACTTGGTCTCCATGTGCAGTTCATTGTCTTAATCTTGTATTAAAGGATCTTTCTGAATTGGATAATGTGAAAAGTTTGGTCAATCTTGCATCGAGGGTTACTATTTTTGTTTATAATCATAAGTGGCCCTTGAATTGGTTAAGAAAAAGACCTGGTTGGAAAGAAATTATCCATCCATGTGCTACTCGGTTTGGTACCGTGTTCATAGCATTGCAAAGTTTGTATGACCATAAAGAAGATTTACAAGCAATGGTTATATCTAATGAGTTTAAAAATATGTTGAAAGTGGGAAATGCAGTTGAATGTAAACAGATTGTCATGAATGGAATATTTTGTAAGAATTGTTTGATTACAGTGAAAGTAATGACTCATTTGTTAAAGCTTTTGCGGTTGTGTGATTCGGATGAAAAACCTGCAATTGGTTATGTTTACGAGGGAATGCGTCAGGCAAGAAGAGGGATTAAGGAATTGTTTAAGAAGAAGAAGGAATTATATAGGCCTTACACTAACATAATTGATAGTCATTGGGATAGGATGTTAAGAAAAAGTATTTATTTTGCAGCTTATTGGTTGAATCCTGTTTTTCAGTATGATCATGCAAACCTTTGTAAGAAGAATGAGGTGTTTCAAGGCGTTCTTGAAATGGTTGAGAAGACTTTTAAAGGTGATGGCGTGTTAAATATTACATTGAATTTAAGGAGGTTTCGTGATGCTGAAGGTACCTTTGGTAGATCTAGTGTCGTTGCTTCTCGTAATCTTACTCGTCCAGGTATGATTTAAATTTAATGTGTCATTATTAGATATAAAATATTGTATTTTCTAATATATATATATATATATATATATATATATATATATATATATATATATATATATATATATATATATATATATATATATTTCTAACTATATCTTTTGTAGATGAGTGGTGGAAGTTATTTGGCGGAGATATTCCGGGTTTGCAAAAGTTTGCTATTAGAATATTAAGTCAAATGGCATCTTCTTCCGGTTGCAAACGTAACTGGAGTGTATTTGAAAGGATTCACACGAAACGGAGGAATAGATTGGAACATCAAATGCTAAATGATCTTGTATTTGTTCATTACAACTTGCGTTTACAAAATAAGTATGGTATCTTGCTAAGATATACTATGCTATAAAATGACCAAGCTATATTTGAGATTTTTTTTTGAATGTTTTTGTAGATTGAAGGTTGATATGAGGTCTTACGATCCTGTTGACTATGAAAATATTGATAAGACGAGATTTTGGGTGGTTGAAGAAGAGCGGGAAGGAGAACTTAATGATGATGATTTGGAAAATATGCTTGATGAGCAAGAGCATGAACCAGCTGCTGAATCACAAGGTGACCATGTTGATCATGAAGTTGATAGTGAATTTCAGTTACTAAGTGACCGCGAGATCGATGCTTATAATACTCCAATTTCTCAAGATCCATGATTTGGTTTGGTCGTAACGTGTTTGGATTTGTCTAAAACTATGTTTTCTTTTGTTATTTATACTTTATGTGGTTGTTTGTTGTGTTAAGATTGATTTATAACATGTTATTAATACTCTATGTGGTTGTTTGTTGTGTTAAGATTGTTTGTTGTGTTTAGATTAAACTTTGTTGACATCAAATTATTGGTATTATATGTCTATGTAGTATGCAGGAAAGCAAAAATATATAAAAATAAAAAAATGCCATAAACCGGGTTGACCCGGTGATTGAACCGGTTGACCCGTGAACCGGTCATCACACTGGGTCAACTAAAAACCCGGATTTTAAAATATTGATTATTTCAGTTCTTTTGCACCACCTTAATTAACCTTAATTAGTAGTGAATGATCATAGTTGTATAGTTTCTGATTTTATATTTTATTCTAGAAATTCCATAGCCATTAAATGTAATCTTACTTAATATTGGAAATGGTTTATCTTTCGGTTTCTCTTTTATGGCATTTAGTCATTCATCCTAAATAAATAGAGCAATCATATCAACATATAAATTAACTAGTGTCTAATCCAAATTTTTAGTTCATTTGTATTTAACATATATATAAATAAATACATAAATATATATATATATATATATATATATATATATATATATATATATATATATATATATATATATATATATATAGGGGACGATTCACTTGAGAATAAAAAAAAAAGTAGAGATCTTGAGATTAAACCTCAGCCACATATTTCGCATTTGCCGTTCTAATGCTCCAGCGTACCAGCAGCAACGATATATGCCTAATCATAAATGATTATATGGCAGAGAGGTATACTCATACAAGATTATACATGTTTATACGTATATGCATAATCATAAATGATTATACATATATGTCTCTTCACAGATTGAGTAATCATAAATGATTATTACAGTTAGTCGCAGAAGAGGTGGTGGTAACAGAGGTGGCATTGGTATAAGTAATGGAGGTGACAATGATGGGGTCGATTGGTGTCAGAGGTGGTGGTAGTAATGGTGGCGGTGGCGGTTACGGTGGTGGGGATGGTGCGGAGGAGAAAGGAACGGGTGGCACTGTGTAATCATTTATGATTACACCAGACCTGCGGCGTCGGTACGCCGAAAGGATTAGAGCGACAGATGTGAAATACGTGGCTGAGGTTGAATCTCGAGATCTCTATTTTATTTTTAATCTCAACGGAACCTACCTCTCTCTCTCTCTCTCTTTCTCTCTCTCTATATATATATATATATATATATATATATATATATATATATAATGTAAGATAACATTATAAGACTATTGGTAAGGTTTTACTAGAAGTTTTAAGTATTACTTGGTTCTATATCTATATATATATATATATATATATATATATATAAAATAAAAAATTAAAAAACAATGGTGTAACAAATTTGTATAAGACTGGAGTTTAAGTGAAAAAGACGTGTTTAAGTGTTGATTGGAAGGAAGAATAACGGTTGACTAGAATTTGTAGCCTTAGGTTAGCCAACTATTAGACATGTCAGGAATTTGTGGCCTTAGGTTAGCCAACTATTAAACATGTCCTAAAGAGGATTAAATTCTTATTGGAATGTGAAGATATATACAAGGATATAGTATTCATTGATGCATTGAGTGTTTTTATCTTTATTTTTTAATTGGTTATGTAAAAGGAGTGGTCAAGATTACTCACAATACTTATATACTTATATAAGGAAGATTGGGCAATGAAAGAAGATACAAGGCACACCATTATTTTAATATATATGTGACATGTTGATCCCTATGGATTTAGTTTAAATATGCATATATAATGGCATGCATATATGTTTTAACATGTACCACTAAGAGGATAACACCTTGAAATCTACGTGGATTTTTTTTTTTTAAATTTGGTCTGGCAAGGACATTTATTTTATGAAAGATGTCTATTTTGAGATGTGGATAATTCACTAGGTTATGAGAGGAAATGTTGCAAATGCTCTATCGTTAAGATTAATTTTCAAGATCCAAATGGACTGTAATGCTTGATATTGATAGTAACATGGTGAAGTTGTCTTATAATCCTCGATTGCGTATCATTAATATGAGATAGTTAATGTCATGTGTAAGTTAATGGTCTTATTTATATAACGCTTATGAGAAACCCTAATTTATGCCATGCGCATTGATTATCAATGTTTCCACAAGATTGAATACATCAAATCTTAGTATACTCATATTTATATTATTTACAAGAGAGCGAGATTTTCGTCATCAAAATATTTTTCCTTTCCTTATAGTAATATTGATGATAAGGTTGGGTTACAGTTTGAATGGTATATGTTGTGTGGGTGTAGGGATGAATGTAGATCAGTGGTTTTAATTATTATAAGAAAGTGATTTACCTAAATTAATAAATTAAAGAAAATTAAATATATGCCATTTAATTGAAATAAGGGTAAGAGTATAAATTTTCATTATTTTTAAATAAGGAAACACAACTTTAATGAAATTTCGGTGTTCTAAGGGATGTTTGATTCTATTGATTTTAAATTATGGTTTTTTAATTAATTCACTTTTACTTATAATGTAACTTTTAGTTTTATCCCATTTTATTCTCTCAGAATAACATTAGAATGATAATTTGTATGAAAATTACATATTTTGATAGAATATATATTTTTATTGAATGAATTCTTGAAGAAAACCAACATTTTAATTATTCTCAAATCACATAGGCATGGAGTCGTTTCTAACTGTTATACTTTTTTCAAACAAATCCTTGCTCAAATTGGTGCATGGTGTTCATTTGTTGAACACGTTTTTTTTTATCACTTATGTACATAGACTGACAGACATACGAAAAAAAATTACTTGGTTTTCGAAGATAAAAGACATAATAACACTACTTTGTCCTCTTTTTGAAGATAATGTAGAAATATCTTATAAAGTTTGAAAATATACCTAACACTTACCTAACATACTTGTGATTCTATCTTCTCCATAGTTTTTCCTTTTATAGTTTTTCTTTGCTTGCTGTTTTTATTTTTCCAAACACTCACCTGTTAAAGTTTGTCTTTCTTTCTTGTTCTTTGTCGATTTATTTTTTGATTTGCTTTTGTTATTTTTTCAATTTGTGATTTTTTATGTTATAAAAAATACATTTTAATTAGCAAACTTAATACAAAAACAATCTATTTATGGAAATGAGTTGTAGACTTCTAGTCTACATCTTTTTTCGTAGACTTGAAAAAAAAACCTTAAAACTTTATCTCTTATAAAACAAACACAATATTAGTCATTCCTCAAAATTAAAACTCAAACAATCATATAAATCAGTAAATGATTTAGAATCTTAACCAAATGTTTACTTCAAATTAATGCAACTTTGAAAAGTTTTTTTTTTAATATAAATTTATATGTCATTAATACTATTACATTATATATGTAATAGTCATTGTGATTTATATGATTTGTTAAGTTAATCTTGTTAAAAACTCAAATTGTATATGAAGTATTTGATCGTTACTTACAAAGCTTTTATGAATCAATTTATCAAATCAAATGCTTATAGTTTTTTTTTTTTTTTTTTTTTTTTTTTTTTTTTTCAAAAATGCTAAATCTAAGAAATTAGAAAAAACAAAAATATAAATAATTATAGTTTTATTTATGAAAGTGATCCCATATGATTGAAACAAATGGATCTCTATATCTTTTAATTGACCTCATACAAGGAGTACTTAACATAATTCTCCGTCACACAGATCCGACCCCAAGAAAATCAATAAATTTTGGTGGTGGTTTCGAAGAAGCTGATGGAGGTTGTTGATCATCGACAGTGGTTGCTAGGGTGAGGTTCAAATTCACTGATGGAGTTTGATGCAACGTTCCAGTCGGCGGCTTGTATGTCTCTCTATTCACCATGCGACCACGTAATTCCGATACCCTCTTACATATACCACAATCTGCCATGAAGCTCCTTTGTCCATACTCCACTATAAAACAAAGAAAAAATTACTTGAATTGGGTCTATATATAAATATGTGGTAGTACATATAAAAACATATCAGCATGAATGATAGTTACCATCAAAAGACAAGTTCAATCTGCAGGCTATACATTTATAATTTTTTATGTACTTGCTCAGTTCTTCTTGTTCCATAACTGACATCTTCTTAGGGATGTGACGACGATAGTCATTCGAAACACTTTCTTGAGCACTAGTAACAATATTTGAATGTTATTAATTAACACAATATCTAGAAACTGATATAGCTATTCTGAAAGAAGTTAGCATCCAATGATATTTACGTAAATCAAATTACCTTTTGGAACTGGAGAATGCCATCTTAGATCTTAAGGAAATGGTACTGGTTATGGAATGAATATGTGTGGGGGATGGCATTCTTAGCCATCTATTTATAGAAGACACAAGAACCCTATATGCATGACACATATACATACACACATACACACATACTCTCTCTCTCTCTCTCTCTCTCTCTCTCACATGGTGAGATATTGACAGATGGTTTTGGATTTTTGTAAATAAATATCTAAATGACAGACATTCAGTTGAGGTGCATGGAAAACATGTACGATCAAATTCGTAAGATATAGTGAAATGCACCATCTTAACCGTAGTTTGGTGTTGTGCCTATGTAAATCGAAAATTGAATATTTGCAATAATTTTCTTTATAATATTTGGTATATATTATTTCTTTTTTTTATTTATCTAAAACATATTTATTTTATAACTATCTTATTTTATTAAAAAAAACTATTAAGACTCTATTAAAGCATAATCATTTAACAGTTATATATATATATATATATATATATATATATATATATATATATATTACAACATTATAAAGCATTTTGACTATATTTATTACAACTGATTCATTTATGATATATATATATATATATATATATATATATATATATATATATATATATATATATATATATATATATATATATATATATATATATATAACGTTATAAAGTTATTATGTACTTTTTAAATATATTTATTACAACTCATTCATTTCTTTTATATATATATATATATATATATATATATATATATATATATATATATATATTACAACATTATAAAGCATTTTGACTATATTTAATACAACCCATTCATTTATGATATATATATATATATATATATATATATATATATATATATATATATATATATATATATATATATATATATATATATAAGGTTAGGTTAATGTGAGACGACCTAATTTTGTAATACGATGAGACGCAATCGTACCCACTCATTAAGTAAATAAAAAAGAACATTATTAAAATGCAAAATAATTGAAAATTTTTGATTTTTTTTCAAATATTATTTTCGGAATTTATATTTTCCAAATAAAAAAGAAATAAGAAATATTTTCTTTACATATTCTAGTAGAATATTAGAATATTGTACAAATCTGACAACTCTAGTAGAATATTCTAACATTGTAAAAATCATATTAGAATATTTACAGTGTAATATTTTATTAGAATATTTCACTTATTTTTCAAAACAAATAAAGGGTAATTTTTTTATTATTTTTATTTTTTTAGGTAATTGAAGTTCCGAAAATAATATTTAAAAAAGAATTTTTTGATATTTCCTATTATTTTTTAGATTTGGTCTCACCATCTCACAAAATTAACATGGTTTCAAATCAACTTGAATATATATATATATATATATATATATATATATATATATATATATATATATATATATATATATATATATATATATATATAAATTAATGTGATATTTTTTTGGTTATTTACAAACATTAATGTGAATTTAATGAGTACCATTAATGCAAAACAAAAAGTCGGCAAATGAATATATTTGTTTAAAACAAGCAATAAGTAAAAGCAACAAAATTTTTTGGCTGTTCGGGATTTGATTTTTGAAAATCTCTATTGACTTGTTTACATTTTAAAAATTTATGAATGTTAATAATAATATTTATAAATTGTATTTTTTTTTAAATAAGTTATTAAAAACTGAAAAATACCTCCAGGAATGAGTTTTTGGAAAGTTATTACTACTACATTTTGGAAAATTAATATATCAATTAGTCATTTTGGTCATTTTTTTGGGTAAATTTACATGTATAAGTTAGTTAAACACTTTTTAACTTATTGAGTATAAAAACTAATCCAAACACATTTAAAGAACTTCTTTTACAAAAATCATAATGTAACATCCGAAAAATAATGACATAAACTTTTTGTTTTTAGATTAATAATTCATTAATACATATCATTTCAATAAAATCTAGGTAATCAACATTTATCAAAACATAAGCAAAATCAAAGTAAATCATAGAATTCGGAAACATGTGGTGTGTGCTCTGCAATCATCCTGAGCTCTACCTTTTGAAAACCGTAGTACCTGAATCATAGATTGAAAACCGTAAGCACAAAGCTTAGTAAGTTCCCTAAGATGCCACATACCTCACATACATAATAAATCACATACTGGGCCCCTGCCCTCGATCAGGCCTTA
Source organism: Lactuca saligna (assembly GCF_052625555.1). Lineage (NCBI taxonomy): Eukaryota > Viridiplantae > Streptophyta > Magnoliopsida > Asterales > Asteraceae > Lactuca > Lactuca saligna. The sequence continues at coordinate 52,397,276 of NC_136422.1, read as the reverse complement.
CCCGGTGTCAGGTCCCACTCGGCCTCACGCCCCGCCCGACATCGAGCCCTACTCGGCCTTAGGCCTCAACCGATATCGAGCCTCGCTAGGATTTCAGATTTGTCAATCACCAGGCCCCGCATGACATTGGGCCCGATACACACATAATCATATAACTATATAATCTTATAAACATATAACCTAATTAGCACATGCGATAATCACAAAGACTATAACATACCATACAGTCATCGAGCCACGTTCGGCATCGAGCCTCACCCGGTAAGTATAAACACACATATTGATAACTAGCATACAATATACTCATCAGGACGCGCTTGGCATCAGGCCTTGCTTGGTAAGCATACCATCCATAAAACATGCGAGAGTGACACAAACATCTAGCGTCCTAACATATAAACCACGGGCCGACATTGGTGCGTTCGACCCGCTAAACCCAGTGAGGATACTCACCTCGCACTACCGAAACACATAGATAATCCCTAGCTACTAGTTGACAGATCCCCGAAATATTAATATCAAATAACATTAAATTAATAATTAGACTCCCATCCAAACCATCAGACCATTACTAGGGTAAATGAACCATTTACCCTTTACCTATTTTTGATCAGGACTTAAGCCCAAACCTAATAATCCAAAAAGGCCTATATACAAAATTAGCCATCCAAGGCCCAACTCCTAGCCCAATTTTCCAAATCAGGTCCAAATCCCTTTATAGGCCTTCAAAATTAATTATTAGCCCAAAACCTGATGGCCCAACAGGGCCCAAGAAAACCAAGCCCAAAAGATGGACCAAATCGAAGCCCAATATCGAAATCCAATCCCGCTGAGCATATAGGGCATACTCAACTGTACACTAAGCGTACAGGCTAAATGGTTTATACGTCGTGCATACAGAATTGTACACCCAACATAGTCACCTAAAAAGCCAATTCCTTCCTAAGGCACATAATGCTTAAGACCAGAAGCCCAACCCACAAATCCACTTCTTAATAAATGTCTAGAACCATAAAGTCACTGATTTGTAGACTTTGCATGAACCAAAAGAACCAAAATTCATGATATAGCATTATACTTTCATCAAATGGACACTATGTCATGCATGGGGGATTCCAAACCCTAAAGGAGATAACTTTTTGAATCTAGAACCTCAGAAACACCAAGAGTGGCAACTCGTAGCTCCTAGAGTGGTATTAAAGCACTAAATCTTGTTCTTGGGGCCAAAAAGGAACCAAAACTCATATATAATAGATATAAGCCATTAATGAACAAGTTCATAGCTTTTTACCTCAAACAAGCTAAAAATAAAGTAGAAAATCAGGATTCCCAAGATCTTCCTTGATCCACACCATTGCACTAAACTCCACATTCTTAAATATGAACTAAACACACCAAGATGCAAACAATGAGCTCAAAAACACAACCATGGCGTCTCAGGTACGATTTCAAGGGTTTTTCGGACATTGGAGGCTGGTAAAGAAGCCAGTCCTAGAGACTTAAAGTGCTTGTATATGGTATAACATCTTAAATTAGGGTTTTCACTTACACCTCGTATGCCCGACATACTCCTTGTACTCCCATCATACGAGGCCTCACACCCCCGATCCTTACTTCACAATACGCTTAGTGTACACCACACTACGCCTCTCGTACAATCCTTCGCACTAGTATGCCCCGTGTACTACTTAGGTACGCCCCAAGTTCTAGGGTTTCCTCTTAAACCCTAAAGCACTCTAAAGTCCATAACTTCCTCATTATAGATCCGATTATGACGATCCTTATATCCATGAAAAGGTAATGAGAAGTTCTACGCTTTAATAAACTCATACATGCTTTACAATTTTCTGAACAAACATTTAAATTCCATAAAAGCACGAGATGGCATAATACCAAAATACGATTTCGCTCCAAAACACAAACCGAGTACCCAAATCATCTAATTTACATCGTCCACCTTCAAATGAGTCCATATATCAGTTTTTCAAGGGTCCTAAGTATGTTAATACCTAGTCCTTTATCACCACCCCGAAATGGGAAACAATACGAAAAGGGCGTTACAACTCTCCCCCACTTAAATTATATTTCTCCCTTGAAATCATTCCTTACAATCCCCAGCATGCCAAAAAACATGAGCAACACGACCAAAACCCCGAGCATACCACAAGCTTCTCAAGACAACCAAAACCAACCCTAATAGGGCTATCCAACTAGGAGATGAACGAATCCTTTCCTAACCTAAAATAATCCCTTGCAAAATAGTCACGTCTAAATAACCTGAAATCTAAATTCTTGAGATCGTCTAACTCCCTGATGCACTACCCATACTGAACCATTTCTAAATCGATTCCACTTATACTTAATAGAAGGCTAAGATAATCCTTCAAGTTGGAGGGTCGTCCCTGCAATGGTTAGTATCAGGCAAGAGTTGCACAACAGGGTCAAATCATTTACACTAATATTATTTAATCCAAACTGCAAGTGACCTAACAGATTCTCTGAATAACAATTGAATCCACACATGAGTTCCAAAGCAATAACACCAACTTGACTTATCTTGATACCCTTAACAAATAGAACCAATCCAAGACATGATCACAAGGGTTTGATCTGCCATCAAAACTTAATCCATTCCTTACTCCTGAAACCTTTGATTGATACCCTCGACAAGTAGATACCCCAATTATTATCCCACTAAAAACAAAATTCTGCACATAAACACTCGTGATTCCCAGCTCGATATCTTCTCCAAAAACCAAGCTGATACTCAACTCATAACCTGAGATCCATGGATATGCACTTGCATTTCACCCAAAACCTTGTGATTCATGACAACCCCTCACTAGACCTTGATATAAAGGTTCCCAAACCATCGCTGATACTACCAGTCTTGCACCTGGTCCAACCACTACTTTCCCAAGAGTCCAAATAATAAGGCTACCCAGCATATAAACCCCTCCGCGAGACACATTGACCACCCACTTAATCTTGTAACTCAAGATTCAATACATTGACCCAACGGTGTCTACCAGATCCCACCTATATTTCCATAATCACAAAGGCCTCACCCACGGGTCCCACCCAACAATACCACAGAGCAACCTCGCCCACGGGTCCCAACCATTTAGAGCTATACAGGCCCGACTCTGGCTCGGACCCCAATGGTCCTCAACTTAAAACAAAGCAATACTCCTCGACAATACTGACCTGCGTGCCCAAGGCACGAAGTGATTCCCCCTTTGCACTCATGACCACCTCCAATGATATTCTTCCTCAAACTAGTGAATTCTACGATCCCATCATAGTCTTACAACACTTCTTACCAACCATGGTTTCTACCCATGGCCTTACCACACCCTACCATCACAAACCCATGCTTCCTGAGCTGCAACCTACATCCAACTGCATCCAATCAGGTGTTTAGCTCATGCTTCGAGTTCTAAATCCCTCAACATGGACTCAACCACAAGCCTACTATACGTAATAAAGGACATGCCGACCAATGGTTGGAAGTTTCCTGAACTTCCACTTACAAAACGTCAATCTAAACGACCACTTGTATCGTCTCACCTCCTGGCCAGGATATGAAACTTTCCCTAGTTCCACACCTTTCCTATCTCTCGAAAATCCTGATCGATTCTCCCCCATTTGAATTCGATAAAGCTCTCTCATCTCTTAAATCCAATGGATTCCCAACCCATTAAGCTTATATAGCATGAACCGCCTATGGCCTTTGTTAATCAACACTAGCGTTCCACTACTAGCCAAACTCAGTGATTCCCCAACTCCTGAATTCCTGAAGAATACTCTTGAAATCTTAACTAGTATGATAATCCAATCACCTCCCATGATATCAAACCAATTCCTTGAGTTCTTATGCTGGCGACTAAAATCCATAAACCTTGCCTTGACTAACAAATGTTCACCCCAACTCCCAATCTGAAGGAATCACTGAATTCTAACCATCTATAACCTATGTGAATATAAAACTCCCTTGACATTTCCAATGACCAAAAAACTCATGCAATTGATACCACCATCTTCCTGCTTTCGCTCCTCTCCTAGCAATGGTAGTGCTTGAACCCCAAAAATTCTTCCATACACGACTGCCAATCCCACCAGATCAAAAGATAAAACAATTGAACCCTAAATTTACTAGAGAACTAACCCGCTAAGCCTTACGAAAGATCCTCCAAGCAATACCCCTGAATTGATCCCAAAAAAGACATAGAACATCAACTGAACACACTGAAACACGCTCAACAAGATACGAACCAGTAATGATTCATTGAAGACTCTTAGCATGTAGAAAGGCATATCACAATCCTTGATAATATAACCCATATAATAGTAGAAAATCAACCCATGATATAAGTTACTCACACCCATACAAAAATTCCAAAGCAATAGAAATTCCCAATAACAACCTAGAAGAAGACAGAAGATATCATACATACAACCTCCTCCTGAATTACCCCGACCATCTTGAGAATATGGTGCAAAACTCCCATACAGTCCCAATGACAAGAACTAATAATAGGATCCTCCTTCCTTGACTGAACCAAAGATCACCGAGGTCCATTCCAAAATACTGCGAGTAATCTCCGATGAGATGAACTCCCACATCTGCGCATTGATCGGCTCAGTACCTACACCTGAGCCGGAACCAGAACATGAACCCCATTCTTAAGTTTTCAACACCAAATTGAAAAAAACATGCAAAAGATCCGAATATACACAAAAATTATCATCCTAAAGGCTTCTTAGATTCTCCAAGACTCTCCCCGATTCGTGTATGGATCTTGTGCTTTCACTAGTACGGGCCCAATACTACCTTCCAAACATATCCATATTTTCCTCAAGAATCCTCCCGAATCCTCTAAGTCACCCTAAAAATCCATACACCAAACACTCGCTACCCAGCACAACAAAACCCACTGAAGAAATCCTTAGGCTTTCCTATGTTCCCAACCTCACCACGCCATTAGCTGCTAAAGAACTCCCCATAATGCCAGTCACCCACATCATTAATATAATCACATGCAGCAAAGCTTAGATAATCCTTCGAGTAACAGACTCATTCCTACAATGGTTGGACTCAAACAAGAGTCGTGAAATAGGGTCATATCCATAACTTTGAGATTATTCAACCTTTTTCACATATGACTTGACATATACACTTAATAGCTAACTCACATCACCTAAGAGTTCCACAAAGCACAAGGAAAGCATCATTCATATAGTAGAACTTTAATCCATAGAATAATCACGAGCATCTAATCCCACATATTGCAACTCATACTAGGAGCTCCTATTCCCGCTACTGATTTCCGTACACATACAAACTATACCCAATCTAGTATCGCACATCAGGCCCACATATCATTGGCTAATTAGACCTATACCCAATCACATATTAGACCCACCTATCATTGGCTAATCAGAACTAGCATGCAAGTCTACAAGCTCATAGAATAGTCATACAAGGCATATCTCCTAGCATTCTATGATGCAAAAACAGAGAAAATACTTAGCCCTAACGAGATGCGATTCAAAGATTTGTAAATCAAATCATACTAGGTAACATGTATGAGAATTTTGGGAGAAGCTTACTTGAGCTCGATCGATTGCATGCACCACACCCTTTATTGTACTAGAAAACTTGTTTTTCCTTTTTCAAATCATTTTTCTTTGGTTTTTGAAAAACTCTACCAAAACTCAATTTGAGTTCAGAAACATATGCGAGTGAGTCTGAATCCCTCAAACGAAGGATCTAATACCAACTTGTAACATCTAAAGAATAATGACATAAAATTTTCGTTTTTAGATTAATAATTCATTAATGCATATCATTTCCATAAAATCAAGGTAATCAAAATTTATCAAAACGTTAGCAAATCAGAGTAAATAATTGAATGCATAAACATGTGGTCTGTGCTCTGTAATAATCCCGAGCTCTTCCAACTGAAAACTAAAGTACCTGAAACATAGACTGAAAACCGCACGCACAAAGCTTAGTGAGTTCCTTAGGATACCACATATTGTTCATAAATAAATAACATACTTGGCCCCCGCCCTCCATCGGGCCTCGTCCGGTCTCGAGCCCCACTCAGCCATGGGTCGCGCCCGACATCAAGCCCCGATTGGATTACAGATCTGTCAATCACCAAGCCCTGCCTGACATTGGGTCCCGCCCGATACACACATAATTATATAACCATATAATCATATAAGCATATAATCTTACTAGCACATATAAAGATCAAAAATACTATAGCATACCATACAGTCATTGAGCCCCGCCTGACATCGGGCCTCACCTGGTGAGCATAAAAACACATACTGATAACTAGTATACAATATACTCATCACGACGCATCTGGCATCGGGCCTTGCTCGGTAAGCATACCATCCATAACACATGTGAGAGTCACGCAAACATATAGCATCCTAAAATATAAACCATGGGTTGACATTAGTGCCTTTGACCCGCTAAACCCAGTAAGGAAACTCATCGTACTTCTGAAACACTCAGATAATCCCTTGCTGCTGGCTTGCAGATCCCCGAAATATCAATGCCAAATAACATTCAATTAATAATTGGATTCCCATCCAAACCATCTGGCCATTAATAGTGTAAATGACTAATTTACCCTTTACCTAGTTTGGACCAGGATTTAAGCCCAAACCTAATAATCCAAAAAGGTCTATGTACCAAATTAGCCATCCAAGGCCCAATTCATGGCCCAATTTTCCAAATTAAGCCGATATCCAATTATAGGCCTCCACAAATATTTATCAACCCAAAACCTGATGGCCCAACAAGGACCAAGACAACCAACCCTAAAAGATGGCCCAAACCAAAGCCCAATATCGAAATCCAATCCTGATAAGTACGCGGGGTGTACTCAACTGTGTGCTAAGTGTACATGCTGAATGTCTTGTACGTAGTGCATATAGACTTGGACGCCTAGCATACTCACCCGAAAGCCAATTCGTTCCATAAGCTCTTAATGCTTAAGATCATAAGCCCAAACCACAAATCCACTTCTTAATAAATGTCTAGAGCCATAAATCCAATTCCTTCCTTAAGCTCTCAAAATTTAAACAAGGATATGTTGATCCCACTCTATTTTGAAAGAAAGTGGGGGATCACTTGATGCTCATTTAAATTTACGTAGATGATGTTATTTTTGGTTCCACTAATCCTTCATTGTCTAGAGAATTTGAGCATATGATGAAAAGTTAATTTGAGATGAGTATGATGGATAAGATC